>NC_083329.1:9354325-9676603 GCF_963455315.2 Globicephala melas | reverse complement strand
TGAGATAGAACCAGCAATTTACTAGAAGTACAGAGGAAAGAGGAACGTGTTAAATGACGCTATGGGGATGCAGTCAACAAAACCTGGACTTTGGGAGACTCTGCAGGACAAATGACCAGGTTTCTTCAACAAATAACTTCCAAGGGAAAAAGATGTGCAGAAGGCACTTACAGATTAAACTAAACTTGAGAGACATATCAATTGATTGCAATGTATGGACCTAATTTGGATCCTAATTTGAACACACAATTTGTAAAACAATTGATAAGATAATTGAGGAAATGCGAACACTGAAGATATATTCAGTGATGTTAAAGAATTATTGATGATTGCAAAAATGGATGATGTGATGCTAGTGGCTTTGTGGTTAATTATTTTTAAAGCTTATATCTTTTAAATGTACATACTGCAATATTTATTGATGAAACGACATGATATCAGAGTTTTATTCAGAATAATTCAGCACAGGGGAGGGGATTCGGCATAAAGGGCAGTAGATGAAACACCATGAGATTACTGGTGTTGAGTCTGTGTGATAGGTACATGGGGTTCATTATATTCTTCTCTCTAATTTGTATGCTTGAAATTTTCCATAATAAAATGTTCTTTTCTTTTTTTAATGGAATAACCCATACTTTCCAAAGGTTCTAGTCTCTCCTTTCCAATCTGATACCAAGCACGCTTAATGACCCACTGACACCTTTCAATAATCTTGATAAATTAATAACATCTGGAACTATTAACCACAATTCTCGTAAGTTCGGCATTCCTGCTATGTGACACACTATTGCCGTTCCCTCTTATACGAAAGCCTCTTTGGCCTAAAGAAGTATATCCTGACCAAAGATACCCTGAGAAGGACCTCCCTACACACATGCCCACATCGCCCCCCCCCCACTAGCCTCTGGGACGGGGAGCAGGGAAGAAGAAGGGCATTATAACGACAACTATTATAACTTCCTCCTTCCAACCATCAGATTCTGAAAACTCAACATTTCCTCCTTTGAGAGGCTTCATTCCTAGAGAAATGAGTATATGTTTCACAGAGTAACAACACAGGCAATATTTTCCAAGAGGTTTAATCCAGCCTGAACTTGGATGTGTAGACAAGGGACGGTGGCCCTCACAGGATCATCAGAGGCCCTCCTCCCACCCCCAGTCTATGAACTTTTCTTCTGACCATTTTCTCTATTCTTTCTTTTTACTGTTCAATTTCTTGTGAGTTGTTTGGTTAACACAGTGATGCAGCAGTCATTTTAGCCTACAGACAAGACTATGCCTATCACTAAAGTGTTTGCGTCATAACTCCCGCTGAGGGACAATTTTTGGTGACTGCTACCCGTGAAACTACTATTTAAGGAGTTTTCAACGTAGCATCAAATGAACATTCTCATTTATCTTAGGCTATTTTCAATTATATTATAGAGTAATATATATTGATACTATAAAGTCATATTATAAATTCATCTTATTTTAAAGAGTAAACTATAATTGACTCACATAGCCTGGAAACACTAAGTTAATCGTGTTCTACTCCAATTCTTTGTAATCACTGACTTCTTTTTCTCCTCGAGAGTGGGAAAGACGGGGAAGGGCTGCCTTGCTTAACTGGTGGTCAAAAATGAATGCGTCTTTACTGCCTAAATGTACTCAATGAGCAGTCTTAGACTGGAAAGAAAAACTATTATAGAAGACATTATTGGGAAGATCGGTGAGATCAGACATGCCGTAGAAGGCACTGTTGTGCCCATGGTTAATTTCCTCATTCTGATCATGGCCCTCTGATCATATGAGACACACAGAGAGGGAAAGGCAAAGTGTCAGCCACTGAAGAACCGGGGTGAAAGGTTTGCAGGGCTTCTTTGTTCTATTCTTGCAAATTTTCCACAAGCTTGAAATTACTTAAAAATACAAAATCTTGGGAATTGATGAAGAATCTGAGCCCCGGGCCGGTTGGTACTAGAACCCAGTACTTCAACGTGAAAGCCTAGCGCTGTCCTGCTCCCCCTGAGTGATGCCAAGTGTGTCACTCCAGGAAAGGAGAGTATTATTCGGCCAAGGAAGAAATGATTCCTTTTCAAGGGCAGGAGCGGAGGGTATCAAAGCTGGAGCCGTCAGCACACTCTTAGGCCAGATGCCAGGGGACTTCTATTACCCAAACAAAATAACAGCAATCAGAACAAAACAAATATGCTGTACGGTTTAATCTTTATTTTTACAGGATTTGGCAGGAGACGTAAGGTCTGGAATGGTGGGCCTTTTGGGGAACTTTGTATTTATTAAAATGGTCTGGACACCGGTTCTTATTATTCTTTCTCTCCCTTTGAAATGGGGATGGAAAATCTCCCGATAAATGGTCAGAGGCATGGTCCAGGTTTGTGTAACTTCTCTCACATCCTTTTGCGCTTCAACATCAGAACGAACTCCCACAATTTACCCTCTTGAGATTCGGGATCCTCAGCTACCTACACTTGCTGAAAATGCTGGGCTAAGTAGAAACACTGGCCTTTGGTCATGGCAACAGCAGGACAAAGTTTCGATTGGAAAGCTTTGTCTAAAAGAAGCTTATAAATATTATACATTTACTGCATGAACCTAATTCATCCTTCTTAGAAGAGAGGACTTTTTGCCCTTAAAATTTACATTTTGTTACTCTACAAATTCCATGTAGTTTTCAGAGTTAACCTCTCCCAAATACTGAAATCCATCTTCGTGAAACAGCACAAAAGACAACCAGGCTGCTATGTCATAATGTAAAAAATTTAAAAATTTTTTAAAAATTTTAATTGTGGTAAAATACACATAATATGAAATTTAGCATCTTAGCCAGTTTTAAGTATACAGTTCTGTAGTATTAGGTAAAGTCACATTGTTGTACAACCAATATCGAGAACGTTTTCAACTTTCGAAACTGAAACTCTGTACCCACAAAGCCACTACTCCTCATTTCCCCCTCCCCCCAGCTCCTGGCAACTAACATTCTACTCTCTGACTTCCAGAATTTGACTTCCAGACATACACATAGAATCAAACAGTATTTGTCTTTTTGTGACAGGCCTGTTTCACTCAACATAATATCCTTAAGTTTCATCCATGTTGCAGCATGTGTCAGAATTTCCTTCCTTCCTTTTAAAGGTTGAATTATATTCCACTGTATGTATTCATATTTTTTTCATTCGTTCATCTGGGCTGCCCTCACCCTCTGGCTATTGTGAATAATGCCATAAACTTAGGTGTACACCTATCTCTTTGAAATCCTGCTTTCAATTCTTTTGGATATACAGAAAGGAGTGGAATTGCTGGGTTATAGGGTAATTCTATTTTAAACTTTTTGAAGAACCACCATACTGTTCTCCATAACTGCACCACTGCCACCGACAGTGCACAAGGGCTCCCATTTCTCCACATCCTTGCCAGCACTTGTTGTTTTCTGGCTTTTTGATAGCAGCCATCCTAACGGGTATGAGGTTAAAAATTTAAGGTTAGCATTTAATTGTACAATAAGAGGTCAACTCAAAGAAATATCAGGAATCAATGAAAACGCATGGAAGGCATTATCTTATTTTAGGAAGAAATGTCCTTTGCTTGTTATTTAGCAAGACATCAGGAGGATTGGGGAGACTGAAGCTAGCCAGCCCAGTAAGGAGCCTACTGCACTAGATGAGCTGAGAGCAAACTTAACCAGTGTCAAGGGAACGGAAGGATAAAGATGCTATAACTACACTGGAGTTGGAACTGACAGTGTTTTTCAAGTGGTTCCATGTTGGACACAAAAGAGAGGAGTCAATGACAGGTCACTGAGGCTGCAAGGTGGACGACGGGGGAACTGATGCCATTCGTGGGCCCAGAGGGAAGAAGCAGGGGCTGGTGGTGGAGAACCAAGTGACACTGGAGGAGCTCAAGTATGGCGGCGTTAGCAAGTGGAGCTGGGGGCACAGGAGAGGATGACAGGTGACCCCACGAGCATGGATGGCACTGCTGGAAGAGACAGAAACCGGGGGCTGTTGCCGGAATAAAGGAATACTTATTAAGCTGTCCCACATGGTGTGTACCGACAACTCCTTCACCCTAAACGGGGCCAAAAACCTTCTCCAACTTTGGCCAAAACGTTCCAGCGAAGGCATGTATACCGAGAGGCTGGGGTCCTGGGCGGGTCCATGAGCAGGTGTCACCCTCCCCCGACCCCTGCCTCCCAGTCACAGGGGGTGCGGCGACTCTCAGCTCTTCATCGTGCAAGATGAAATCTGCTTGTCACAGGGGCGCTGCAGACCAGAGCACTTCTCAGAAGTGGGAATCCCCTGCCTCTGCTAGAGGGTCAGTCACAGCTCCTGACCGCGGGGGACACGCAAAGCCCTGCACCTTCTCTGACAGTGGAGCAACGATGACAGGTCCTGTGGGTGAGGTGTAAGAAAATATGAAGAATATTTGCAGAGGTGGAAATACAAGCTACCTTCGATGCAGACAACATTTTGTCAACTGCATATGGAAGCAGCCATTCTCCCACAGAATACACTTTGGTGACAAAGTCAGTGTTTTTCAGCCAGAGCAGGGAGGAAAGAACGTGGTGGAGAGAATGATTCAAGTCCTGAGCATTCTGCCTTCTATAGACCTGTCAACAGTTGACACTTCAGCTGCAGTAACTGCCCTCGACCTGCACGCATAATATTTGCAAGGGGCGTGTGTGTGTGTGTGTGTGTGTGTGTGTGTGTGTGTGTGTGTGAATATATCTATGTGAGCTTGCATGCAATGGGGACACATTTGGTTTTCATTGTCCCTGATTGGCTCTAGGAGCAGCAAAAGATCCCCTTCCCCCAGAGTCGGGATGCAGGGCAGCCCAGACATTTTCCAAGCATGGCATGTGGTTTCAGTCGCTTGCCTCTTATTAAAGTCCGTGGGAGCTGTGTGAGGGTGTGGAACGTGTGGTCCCACATCCCCCTGAGGAAATGGGGCGCTAGTACCAGATTTCGTAGCCAGGACAACAACCAACAAGGTGTCTTATTCCAGACCGGGCCCCTGGAGTCTTGCTATGGGTGACTTCCTAGATTACCCATCCCCCCGAGACGTTGCATTAGATCCATTCGATTATGTATCTAATGGGAGCACATAAAAGAGGTGAGTGGGGTGTGGGCGGAGCATCTGTCTGGTGTCTTAGAGCTGCTGGGCCCTTCTGGGTGGGGAGACGGAGGCCTCAACCAAACAGATGCAGGGACAGGTAAGGCCCAGGCAGGAGACAAAAGTCACCTTACACATAAGAAAGGTGTAGGTGGGGACTTTCCAGTTTTGCTCTTACAAAGGGGAGGGAAAAAACCCAAAGCCACAATTTAAATAAAATGGATATTTGCTTTCTCTTTATCATTTAAGACAGGAACCAGTCACCTTGATTATCATGTTTCCATACTTCTAGAAGAAGAAAAAATGATCTAAAATGGATATCCATATATCTTCTCAAAGAAAATGACTCTGAAGTGACCTTAGCTGAGAATGCCTATATTTTTAACAGCAGGTATATGCATAATTTCAGATTTCCTCTAGTCCTTTCTCATTTTTGTCTTTTTTCCTCTGACAAATCCTATTTGTTGGTCATGCCATCACCCAGTTTCATCCTCCGGGGCTTGTTCTTGTCGGAGTCTCTGCCTTTCTTCCCGGCCGCCCCCTCACACTGGGTGCTCCCTATAGGAGAGGCTCGGGATTCTCGAATATTCCAAACTAGGCCTCCTGGTAAAAACAACAAGCCAGTTTAGCTGATGGTAAGAGAGAATCTGGGCTTGCGGGTTTCGCGCGGGTGGGCTCCATTTCTATCCTGGGAGACGAGGCCGTGGCTTCCTCTCCTCTCTGCCAGGGAGACTCCTCACAGGCCATCCGTCCGTCCAGCCATTGGCCACTCTCACCTCACTGAAAGTGAGCCCTGGGGCTTGCCAACAATGGCACGCCCGAGTCTACCCATCGTGACATGTCCCCTCGGCCTGTCCAGCTGTGGCGCCATGACTTTCTTTCAAGTCCTCTGTATTTCAGCAGAAACTGCACGCTGCTCCCACACATGCCCTGTATTTCTGCCTCCGCACGGGATCTTGAACCATTCCTTCTGCTGGGACCACCTTGATCTTCCTTTCCTAAAACTGACAGCAGGGCAGAGATCAACTCTCTCAGGAAACCACTCTGATTGCCTCCGATCTTCTTCCTAAGGACATCCGCTGGGCTTCCCCTGTGCTCTTAGTCGGGCTCACTCTCCACCTCCTGGTTTTGAGGCTAACCCTCCGAGAAGCAACTGTCCCACCTCTGAATCTCTATGAACTCCAGGTGTGCATGTGGTCGCAGTTTCAGACACTCAACACACGGTCAACTGAAAAAAACATGCACAATTGTGTGAGTTAAGTTTTATCTGGGGCAAAATGAGGAAGGACGACAGCCCGGGAGACAGCCTCTCAGAGAGCTCTGAGGAACTGCTCCGAAGGGGTGGGGGGAAGGTCAGTGTTACATAGGATTTTGGTGAAGGGGGTGCGTGCAGTCAAGCGCACGTCTCAGCAGAAGGCCGCTGCTGGTCACGAGGAGCAGATGTCTCCGTTCATGATCTTAGTGCTTTTCTAGATCTGAGGAGGTGCAAGACATGGGCTCATAAAACCTCCTCCTGAAAAATATCTCACTCTCTGAAGCCCTGTTCTGCCAGTTTTCCCCAGGGCACAGAGGGCCTCATTCCTGATCTCCGCCCTGAACTCCTTTCAGCGGGTGTCGAAGGTCAGCGACTGCTGCGGCTAGTGACCTTGTAGAGGCAGACGGCGAGAGACAATTTTTTTTTTTTTACATCTTTATTGGAGTATAATTGCTTTACAATGGTGTGTTAGTTTCTGCTTTATAACAAAGTGAATCAGTTATACATACACATATGTTCCCATATCTCCTCCCTCTTGCGTCTCCCTCCCCCCACCCTCCCTATCCCACCCCTCCAGGCGGTCACACAGCACCGAGCTGATCTCCCTGTGCCATGCGGCTGCTTCCCACTAGCTATCTACCTTACGTTTGGTAGTGTGTATATGTCCATGCCTCTCTCCCTTGAGTGACAATTTTTTGTCCACACACATTTATTGTCACTGCTTCAAAAAGGCCTTCCCTAACCACCCCATTTAAAGTGGCCTTTTGTACAACTGGGGACAATACAGCAATCTTGTCTACTTGTTTACCTGTAAATTATCTGTCTCTCTCCCTAGACTGTAATTCCAGGAAGATGGGAACTCCCTCTGTCTTGTTCACTCAGTGGCAAGCACACCACCTGGCAGAGAACAGGTGCTCAGATAGTTGTTGGATGGATATATCCGTCAAGAAGTGAACGAATGAAGTATAGGTACGTGATGTGGGTTTTGCACTGGGCTTTCCAAGAGCAAGCAGGTTGGGAGCCCCGGGCCTCCAGGAGAGATGCTGCTTTGCAGGTCCAGGACGCGCTGGGCCACTTGCCCTGGAAGCACTTCTCCTGGCCAGCCAGGCGTAACGCACATGTTCTGCTAGTGGGAGGCGTGGTGATTCTCTACAAATGGCACTGTGCGTGAGTCTCTTGAGCAGCTCATGGTCCAAATGCCTTGAGCAACATGCCTCACATGGTCGGGCCTGTCCTTGAAGGCCTCATGAGCTTCAAGAAAAAGCAGCACCTCATAAAATTGGGAAGAGTTCGTGAATTTAAGACCAAGTAAAGTAAATAGCAATGAAATCTTCACAAGTTATGTTTAGCTGCACTTTAGCACCCCTACCCGAATGCAATGGAGGAATCCAGGGACGAGTGAGACCCTGAAGAGGAGACGTATTACAAATGCCACCTGGATGGTGGTGAGAACTCTTTTCTGTACTTGGCAGAACTTTGTTTGCAAGGTTTTTCCCCTTTCAGCATCTCAATTAGGCGCAAGGACTTCTCCCAGGGTGAAGAGTGTTCAGCATGTGTAAAAATGCCTTTGTGTCCATTGCAAGAATGTCTTCCCATATGTGAAGTGAATTTAAGAGGAAAAGACCAAATTAAACAGGGATTGCACTGATCTCCTTTAAGAATTTTCAACTTATGTTGTGCACCCTGTATTTTTTTTGGTGTGCAAGCTCTAAACCAAAACAGGCCTGCCCCCAAGGACTGGGATCCACATGCCCATTAGGCCAGGAATGCATTACACAAAGCAACCATTCTACCAACAGCCAAATGTGCCCTCATGTGCCCTTCCCTGCTGAGGCATGTCAACCCCTAGTTGTTCACGGGGTCCTCTGTGCATTCCTTTCTCTCACTGTTCATATGTGTTAAGAGTCTGCAAAGTTTCATATGGTCCACCTTGGACTTGCTTCTTGGAAGGGCTTCCTACCCATTTCCACCCTGTGCTGGGAAACTAACTCTGAGGGGCAGCCCCATCGCCTGACGTCCTGGAGGCTGGGCCTCAGCAGCCCCATCGCCTGACGTCCTGGAGGCTGGGTCTCAGCAGCCCCAGGACACCAGCACACGTTCTCCGGGGAGGTTTCCCCAACGAGGCCAGTCTTTTGCTGCCTCTACCGAGAGCCACGTGCATCATTCCTAGGGCCCCAGTTGTGTTGGCTTTCTCAAGCCTTAAGAAATAATTGCTAAATGAAGATGGAATTCAGACATTGTAGACAAGGAGCTCGTGAGGAGGTAGCACCTGATCTGACCTTGAAGATCTGAATGTATGTCGCTGGAAGGGGTTGGCCATGACTGGTGAGGGAGCAGACCCAGCGATCAAGGCACCGGAAGAAAAGCGTTGGGACTGGAGCTGATGGAAGGGGGATGCAGGAGGAAAGGTTGAGAAGTCGGGGCACACAGGTGGGGCAGCTTAGGCTTCAGCTGGCAGGGAATGAGGCGCTGTCTGACGTGGGACCAGGAGGGCCGGATCAGATGGGCGCTGCGTGGGGCAGTTAAACTGACTGGAGGAAGCCAGGAGGAGACTGGCTGAAAGGCTTTTGCAGTAATGCAGATAAGAGGTACTGAGGGCCTGCACTAGCCCCGTGAGGCTGGAAACACGGAGGATAACACAGGAGAGATTAGGATACTGCGTCAGGCCTGGGGGTCGTGTAACTACATCATTAACCAATATAAAATGCTGTGTATGTGCAGTTTCCCCCCTCACGATCGCCTTAGTTGCAGAAGGAACAATTCAAACACATCCCAAATCTGGAAAAAAAATCACAGATATGGGAAGCATAATTTATATCAAAAACACTGGCCCTCGTGGACCAGAAAAAAGTTCACCTTTCCATGTATAATCAGAAGGAAAAAAAAAAAGAAAAAAGAAAAAAGGAAAAAGGAAAAGGCAAGGAAGTTTCTTTCTGCCCCCTGGTGGCTTTTGGAAAACTTAACAGAAAGGGCAGAAAGGAAAGGGGACCAATTTCTCCACTTGGCGCTCAGTGTCAACTGTGCAAACAGCACTCTAAATAAGAACAGACGTTTCAGACCTTTAGACACTTCAGACCTTCCCCGACACAGCTCACTTCCTGCCTGAGGTTGGCGAGTTGGGGTGGGACCACCGCCAACATCCTCTGATAAGTGCGAGCAGGTGCTCTGCCCACCTCCCGGTTGGATGGGAGATTCGGCCACTGAGATGCTGAGATGCTGACCCTGCTTCCACTGGGGCTCTCGGAGCAGTTTGCTAGAACGTGACCTGCGAGCAGAGCGTTTCTGACAAAGCCCGGGAAACAGCTCGGCGGGCCTCCAAGTCAAACCGCGCTGGCCCAGGGGCTGGGCACCCGCCTCCGCATACAGCAGAATCCGCTCTTAGTTAGGCTGGAGAAAATTACCATTAATATAGAAATACTTTTTCGGGGGTAAAAGCTAACAAATCGATTTCTGAGTCTCATCTCGCTATTCCGCCCCCCCCCCAGGCAGCATCCCCGGTCCTACACGATGTCACCCCTTTTCCAACCTAAAAAATGTGCTTTTCATTTCCTGACCTATCTGATAATGCTCTTCAGCTAACCTGTGGCTCTGTGCAAAGCTAATTTTAAGGTGTAATGCCTCCTCCCAAATTTGCCTTCATGCATAGAATCATGCAGGAGAAGGAGGAAGAAAAGCAGGAGCGGTTGGGGGCGAGGTGAAAACAGCCGGGTCATTATCAGTTAGACTGTAACTGGATAAGGCAGCCCGCTGTGTGCAGCGATCAGCGGAGCCCACGAAATGCTGCTGGCTTTCCAGATACCCTGTTGTTTAGTTTTGTCTCTAACAAAACAAACAAAAATGCACATGATTGTACCAGGCCTCAAAACCCATTTTATTCTCCCATTATACCAAGGAAATCTTGAATAGGGGCGCCACTGGAGTGAGGCTCTCTCCGTGGGTTCCTATGAATAATTGTTGCTCCACATTCTATTAGAGAAAGGCAGCCATTAGAAAGTTTTCACTCTCCTAACATTAGGGCATCCCTTGAACAGGCGTTTTAAATGGATTCTAATTCCACGGTCTTGAAGACCTGTTCCAATATTGTGAATCTGGCAGGTAACCGTAATTTACCCGGGAATAGAATCTTTTTTATTGCTTTAAAACAATTTTGAATAGCAATATTTTAAATGATTCTACATTTTCCTATATTAGAGTATAATGAATGTCTTTTGACCAATTCCTTGACAAATTCAGCACTGCCATTACCAATGTCAACTACAGCCGGCCTGAAGCTCTGTGCGCCCAGCGTCTGGTGAGATGCTTAGGGTCTTCTGCCTTGGATCAGTAGGGTTGACTCTTTTTTTTAAGATTTTGTTAAAACTTCATTTCTGTTACCTTTCTTTTTGGTGACATCTGCTTTGGGCAAGGTGTGATGGGCTGAAGAACAGTGGGGCAGAGAGGCAGTGTGCTTAGGCTTCTACACAGGCCCCAATTCACGCTCCTGATGAGGCTGAGCTCTGCTGACCTCAGGGCTTTGCCCAAGGTCACACAATTAGTACGTGATCCTGGGACTTGAGCCGGCTTGCCTGTAGAGTTCAGGTTCCCTGCACTATTTTTTTTTTTTTTTTTTAAGGCTTATAAAAGGATCCAGTCGCTAGTGGACTGTGGTCGGAAGGTTGCTCTAGGTCTGATATCAGCACCTCCCCACCCCTGGTCCACCTTCCTTCCTCACGCCCAGTCTCCCTTGTCCGTGGGGGCTGTGCTGAATGTCGGCCGCACATACAGCAAGATGATGTGGCTCCTTCCACTCACATGTCATTTCCAGATCGCTTTATCCTTTTACTTTAGCACCAAAATTTTCTTCTCCTTATACCACACGGCCCAAGTGGCTTTCCTAGGAGTAAGGCATGAACTTTAGCACCTGGATTCAAGCCCATTTTAGCTGCTAAGAGGCAAGTTTTCTTTCCTTTTTTTGTTTTTAAACCTTACATTTTGATTCTCCATGTATGTTCCAGATGGGGAAGTGGCTAGATAAGCAACCTGCAGATAAGCAAGGCCCACGACTCATCATCACTCACCGATAATGCTGACATGGAACAGTTTCCATAGCTTAACGGAGGCAGTAAAGGCTAATAGAAATGAATAAAGCACTCGTTATAATAAGCTCAAACTGTTCTCGAGATTTTTTTTCTCTAGACTTGGTTCCTTTATTTCCAAACTTTCCCAACAGAATCTTTGGTGACATTATCAGATGTTAATGACCTCAAGCACGAGCCACCAGCTGTCGTAGATGCAGCTTGGCCACGCACAGATGTTCTTCTGGCCTTCTTAATAAATCAGCGTATGGAATGGTATTAGGTAAACCACGGTGGCTCTCAAGAATAGGCAGAAAACCAGGGAGACTAGAGACAGTAATTCTTCATTTCTGTAGACATCATCCCTCACACTGTGTGGAGCTCCCAGTGGCCCGTGACCGACCTCGGAGGCTCCTTTGATCTCCCACCACTGGCAGCTCTGCTCACGGGGGTCTGCAAGCGGTTTTGGTGAAGTACCTCCAAACTAACTTCTCCGTATCTAAGTAACATGCCTCTACTGAGATTCCTAAAGAGCTTCATGCTGAGAACACTGACAACACAGTTTTGGCTAGAAGTAGGCTAGCCAAATTACCCTTAAATATATAATAATAAAGGAATAAAAAAATCTTTAAAAAGCAGAGCTGTAAATCAATCTAATCTGTCTTCTGAGGCCATTTATGCACGTGAGGTAACCACCAGCTGTAGATTAAACAGTATAAGAGAGATGATATGATGAGCATTTATTTTTCCCACTTTCCTTTTGCAAAGTTAGTCACTGCATAATTTTTTGGTAGACTGCTTTTGGGGGATGCATTTAGATCCTTTTATTGCTATAGATTCAGACTTTGACAAATCTATTTGATCAAAATTAACATGTAACTAGAACAATGAGAAAGATGCAATATAAAAATGGAAATAATAAAATAGCAGGAATCCTGTACATTTCTAAATTAATCTTCCATTCAAATTGTTCTTAAAGAAACACTATCTCTGTACGTAGTTTAAATCATGACATGGCAGGTAACTTAGGAAACTGACACAGCCCCAAGGTGATGAGATACCACAAATTCATACATATGCATAGACGCATGTAAATCAAAGATGGAATAGATTGCACAATGGAAATTAAGAGAAACCAGAAAGTGTCAAAATAAGTTGCCCCAAACGTTTTGCTGTAGTAGTTCCATGGTGTTTTGCCATATAGAAACCTTAAAAAAGTATCAAATCATGACATAGTTTTAAAAATCGCCTTACTGCAGCACTGTCCAATAGAACTTGCTACAATGATGAAGGGGTCTGTATCTGCACTGTCCAACATGGCAGCTCCTCTGGGTTGAATTGTGTCCTCCCACCCAAAAGCTATGTTGAAGTCCTAACCCCAGTGCCTGTGAATGTGACCTTATTTGGAGTCAGGGTCTTTGCAGATGTATTAAGATGGGGTCATACTGGGTTAGGGTGGGCCCTAAATCCAATACGACTGAGTCCTAAAAGATGAGAAGACACAGAGAAACAAACACAGAGGGAAGATGACCACGTGAACACGAAAGCAGAACCACCAGAAACTGGGACGCAGCTGCCAGCCAGAAACCCCCAGGATTGCTGGAAGGGGCAGGGAAAGATTCTCCCTGGATC
The DNA here is from genome assembly GCF_963455315.2 of Globicephala melas. Taxonomy (NCBI): domain Eukaryota; kingdom Metazoa; phylum Chordata; class Mammalia; order Artiodactyla; family Delphinidae; genus Globicephala; species Globicephala melas. Next base: position 9,663,550 of record NC_083329.1, on the reverse strand, counting down.
CATCAGAGGAAGCATGGTCCTGCCAAACCTTGATTTGGGACGTTAGCTTACAAAACTGCGTGAAAATAAAGTCTTGTTGTTTTAAGACATCCAGGTTGTGGTAACCTGTTACAGAAGCCCCAGGAAACTAATACGACAGCTGGGGCCACATGTGGCTGTTGGGCATTTGAAATGTGGCTAGTGAGGCTGAGGGACTAAATTTTAATTTTAATTAATTAAACAGACACATGTGGCTACAGGCTGTTATTGGACAGAACAGCTTTATCAGTTTGTATGACTTCTACAACAGTCTATTTTTTTTTTAAAGAGTTTTTTGATGTGGACCATTTTTTAAGTCTTTATTGAATCTGTTACAATATTGCTTCTGTTTTATGTTTTGTTTTTTTGGCCCTGAGGCACGTGGGAGCTTAGCTCCCCGACCAGGGATTGAACCCATACCCCATGCATTGGAAGGCAAAGTCTTAACCACCGGACCACCAGGGGAGTCCCTACAACAGTCTTACATATCCAAACCCTTTATCAAATTGACCCTTTGAATGAAAACTGAGAATAAATCATACTATCACCAGCATGCTTTAATTAAGTACACTCTCTCTCACTGGGTGTTATTACGGAAAAACCCGAACTTTTTGGCCGACCCAATATATATACATAAATATACACACACATATACACACACACGCGCGCGCACACACACACACAGTCTTTGCTTTAATGGTCAATAAAATAACATCAGTAACGGTTAGCTTCCAACTTACAATCTGGCCATCTCTCAATATTTTAAACTGAGCTGGAAAAATGCATACAACTGTCCACATACAACTGAGCCAAGAGCCTTAAGCACTGAATCCACAAGCCTAAAATGCTGTTTTTCTTGTTTCATGATCAAAAAGCTCCATTAGTTGAGAGATGCTATTCAGACTCACTGAATACCGAATTAACAAAGTGATGAATTGGACTTCATGAAGTATTCATGAGTTCTCATTTAATGCTAATTAAAAAAAAAAAAAAGGCCTATGTTAAATGATTTTAAGACCCTGGCAGAGACTGACAAAAGCATGAAAAATTAAGCTTCAGGGGAAAGTGTGATCCAAAATCACAGAGTTGAATCATGCAAGTTGGGAGTACAATATTTATACCGTTCTGGTATAAATCGCTCTAGCTGGCAACGTATAAATGATAAATAAATGTTTTAAAACCACTTTCTGCATACTGACTTCAATAAAATTGTAACGATGAAAGAAACGAAGATATTTGTGGTCGTTGCTAACAGTCTGCTTTATACCTGCCAGACAAGTGAGGGATATCTTTCTCTGCTTCCAAGGTGGCTGAAACATTTACTTTTGAGTGTCATATTAACAGGTAATTAACTATTAAAAATCACAAGTGCCACATAACATAAGATGTGCTATGCTAGGGGGGGTTTTGGTTTTAAAAAAAAAAACAGCACTTCTATTTGGAATTGCTTCTTCATACTGCAGGTGAAGAGATGTGACGAGGAAACCAAGCTATACAAATCTGCAAGCTACTTTGGAGTCTAAAAGAATAAAAGTTTGCCATGCAAAACATATTCAGCAACTTTAATGTTTGGTCTAACTGCAACAGTTAATTGGAAAATATTTTCTGGATAGGACTGGATTGAAGACACCAACTTGACACTAACTGGATATGAAAAATGCAGTTTTACTTAGAATTAAATCTTAAACAGCCAACATACTTTTAAACGTAAAAAACTGAGCTAAATTAAAAATAGTGGTATGGTTATCCACCCTTTCCAGGCACGCATTTTAAAGACCTCTGTTCTACAAAGAATCAATGAATCAGAAGCTTAAATGGTTTTAAATAACTTTAAGCGTTTAAATAAGACATTTTCTAACTGGAAATTTTAGAGGTGTGCAAACCGTAAAAACGATAGTGTAGGTCTCCCAGAAAATATTTAGTCGAGGGACAATGAGAGGAGGGGCACTAAGTTTTAAAAGCCACACATTTTTCTGAAACTTCAAGTAAGGCGAAAATTCCTATTGTCCAGTGAAAGGCAAAGGGAATCAGGCAATGAGGAATAAGAACAATGTTGCCAAGTGTTACAAAGAACTGAGAAAAACAATTAATGCGATCAATTACAACTCCTGTCATCCATAAGATGGGACTAAAGTCTTAAACCTCCTGTCTCAAAAGAGTATAGACACAGTGGAATATTATACAGCCATTTAAATGATTATTCTTCCAATCTATTTTCATTTTCACAGTAAATTAAGATGTTCAAAAAAATAAATAGATGAAAAAATTATGAAACAATATACATGGCGTAATTTCACATTTATTTCAAAATAAAACATATACATAAATGTAAGTAGAAAAAAGTCTGAAAGGACACACACCAAAATGTGAATGACAGTAGTAATAGTGACAGGATTGTAAGTGACTTATTTTCTCTGGTACACTTTTCTATACTGTCTAAATGTCTTCTGGTGAACACTATCCATTTCAAATAAGAAAAATAATAAAGCTATTTCCATTCTGGAAAAAATATCAGTGGGATTTATAAGTAATATTCAAATCACTTGGGAAACAGGATTCAATTTATCATAAACCCACCAGGGTCCCCTGAACCGTAAAAAGACAAAACACTTTAAAATGTATTCTAGAAGCATGCTGTGGACTCTTGCGAAGGATGAAAGCACACTTTGCTTTGTGAGGTATTTATGAAAATTTCTCTGAAAACTAAACTTTTTAAGAGAAATTTATACTTGAGTTTGCTACTTAAATATTATTTCGAGTCCCTCTGGGTAAAAGAATGTCTATTCCCTGATTTATCTTGTGAAAAATTAGGGAATAGACATTCTTTTACCCAAAGGTAATACTTTACTTTTATTTATTCCTGAGAAAGAAATCCATCATGCTTTGATTTAGGTGACTAAGTGATCTGAGATTCCAATTACTGCAAATTAAACACTGTCATTCACGTAGCCAGTGGCGACCTCAGCTTCCTGCATACTCACTGCAGGTGAAATGTGCCAAGAATTCGAAAGATGGACACGTTGGCCTTTAAGTAATGACCACCAACAGCCGCTGCAGACAGGGAGTTTTATTTTTTCCATTCAAGCTTTATCAAATGGACTGTTCAAAAAGCATATACAAGAGCAAAAACTATCACATGCAAAAACCAAACGTGTTTTGTCTTACAGTCACTGGTTTTCTTTTGGAAAATAATCCACATTTGAGTAACTAGAGCCTAATTCAAACACTTCCCAATTGTTTCCACTTCATTTCCTTCTCTAAAGTGAGCAACAGTAGATACGTTTTAAGTAGCTGATCATCATCTTTCTCATCTTTATTCTACTGAAATAATATAAAGCTTTACCAAATGAAACCATATAGTGTCCGGAAATCTGAAAAGATTCATTTACATAATAAATTCCAAAACATAAGAAATCATATACAACTGATATTTTGAAAAATGTATAAAAATTAGAATAAGCTAATATCTGAAAGCAAACGTAAACAGTAATAACTTCTTATCTAAATAATTTTAATCAAATGAATAATATATTCATCTCGTAATAGCCTCTATCTTTCAGAATATAAAGAAAGTGCTCAGATTACATTTAAAAAAAATAAGGTAACAAAAATCTCACAGAACTGAAATAATTTAAATAAAGATGACAGCATGGGGAATCTTTATTACATTTTTGCTCCCAAGACAGGGAGGCAGGTATATATATTTACCTGAAATCAGAAAGGGACTGCAGCTCTAAGATTGTAAATGCAAAGCTTCCAGCCTTGCAAAGATATAAACTATCTTTGAAAGGTTCTCATGCATCCTGCTTTAGATGAAAGCCGTTAATGCAAGATCAGATTTCTCAGCTAGACCGCTTGTCACCTGACCGAGCCAAGTCACTTTCCTTGACTGTCCTTTTCTAGCCCACTATCAACATTCACTCAGCAGGGCTCAAAAGAACAAACAACCGTCTTCTGAAGACACCTTGTTCATGAGGATCAACACACTGTCTACTCTCAGAAAAACAACACACGAAAATAGCAACCGAGTAGAAGAATCTTCGTCCCCACCTCTCTCTGGAGCTTCAATGGAGCCAACCTAGAAAGCCACGCACAGGGAGAGCACCATGGTTCCAGATAGGGGGCTTAATCCTTTTCCTCTGAAGGAATCCTAAACTGAACTCTGCAGGAAAACACCAGAGTTGTGGTAAGAAGTAAGATCCAAGCTTTCTCTTCATCTGATACTTGAGTTGTGATCTTCATGAATTCCATTCTACACACTAAGATGAAAGTTTGTGTAACGCACCTGATGACATCAACCTGGACATGCCAATGCCAAGGGTACCAGGTATGGACCCACCCTACTTATTTTAATAATACTGAGATTACTCACAACGCTTCTGAAGTCCTATTTTGAAATTTCTTTCAACTCAATAGGATTTCAGGTCATTCTTACTTTCTTATTTATGCTTTGCTTAATGTTTAGCTGCTTAAAGTATCATTTTCATAAATTAAAAAATTAAGCTATCTTCACTTTAGAGGGAAATATTTTTTTATATGTTCTACAGATTCTGAAGGCAGTTCTAAATAAGAGTCTATCAAATGCTCTTGGGAGACTATTTTGAAGGGCAAAATTCCAGAGAATGCAAAATCCATGCCATCACTACTCCATCCCCAGCTAGCTAAGTACCTGCTCATGGTAGGCGCTACACACACACACACACTCTCTCTCTCTGAATGAATAAATACAATTTATTTGGATGTTGAACTTCTAGACATCTGATTTTTAAAACCATTGTTTTATGATCCTTCCTTTTATTCTAGCTAGCTGAAATTATTTTCTAATGTTTTATACCTAAACTCAGTGAATTTAAAAGTTTAAAAATCGGTAGTGGGATTCAAGCCACTAAGTTTTATAACACGGTTTTTTAAAAGATAAATCAACAGAAAATGAAAATATGGGCAAAATGAGAAATGAAAAGGACTCAGTGGCCAAGCAGGTGGCAGCAGGTGGTGGTCAGCTGAGAAAGAGCACAGGAGAGTAAGCCTCCTCTGTCCCTCCCCACCTCCAGCACAGCTCGACTCGCCTGCCCCCCTCCCACCTCCTGGCACAGTGCCTGCCACCTTGAAGGTGGGGGACAAGGGACATCTGCTGAATGAGTGAAGGACCAACTAAGAGAAGGGAGAGGGAAAGAAGGACCCGCCTCTGCTGCAGACTAGTAAGTGTAGTGTCTCCTCTCTGACCCCCAAATCAAAGGGCAAGAACCGGGTGGTTTCGCCTCCTGCCCCGGAACAGAGGTCAAGATGATTCCTGCTTCACTCGAATGCCATGCATGGCACAGCTATAAACGCAGTCAGGTAGAAACTAATTTTTAATCAATAACCAAAAACAAGTGTCCTGAGTTTTAAGGAAATAAAAATTAGTCTATATTTACCTTTGATGGGGCTTAGGTCAAGGCAGGAGCCAACAACTTTCTAAAAAAACTGCACTTCTTAGATCTGAGAAATAACGCAAAGTATCCCAGTTTCGACAATATAATATATAGCTACGGTAATCACGTATTTTATTGTCCAAACTGGGATATTTTGGAGAGTAAAAGGGAGCACGAGTAAGAATTATTCTGGGAAAAATAACTGTGCCAAGACAGCAGACACGAATAGGACTGTCCTGGGTAAAGAGACATCCGATGTTAACACAACAAACAACCTTTTTTGGAAGTTTGTACTATTTCCTTTTTTTCAAGTTTTCTATTAAACTACATAGTATAACATTCGGCAGTAATGTAATACTGAACACTGAGTAACAGCTCAGTTTTGTTGCCTTGAGAAGACATTTTCTAAGTGATGACACAGAATTCCCACTTCTTCCCCACACCTAAGGTCTTTCAGCATAAACGAATGTTTTAAATGGCTCTGAGGAAACAGTTTGTTTTAATATTAACAAGAGAAGTTTACCGTCTCTTGTTCATAAAACAGACTTCCGAAATGATAAACCTCAATTATGAGTCTCGGTCATAACACATTTTAAAAATCTTTATATTAACCATGAGATTCTCACAAATACACTGCCACAAAATATTTTAGAAAAGCTATATAGCCATCAAAATTAAAAAGTCTAATCTGCGGACGGTTACAGAGTTTCCCCCGGGTAATGAACTTGCACTGCTGCACACGTCAGCAGCACAACGCTGGCAGGAGTGCCCGGGCAGAGAGGCGACTGAGCTGACTCAGTTTCTGAAGAGCAGCATCCGCTCGGAGCACGTCTGCCCCACCAGGCTCGCGTACTGCAGCACGGCGGCCTCCTCGCTCGGGTCTCTCTGCTGCTTCTTATACACACCGTAAGGCATTATGGCCTTCTTGTAAAACACCTGCAGGCGGTCAGGTTCCTTACTGCGATCTTCATCCACTGCATTAACAAAAAATATGGATTAAAAACAGCACCTATCAAATCACTTTTCATTTCCTAATTTAAGAATGTTTAACTGAAGTATAAAAATTATGTACTATGTATTAAGATATCTTCTCTGAGCAGTATGTTCAAATGACACTGTGCAGTATTAAGACTAACTTGAGTATGTTAATAAATAACAAATGCCTTGCTGAAAGACAGTAAATTCCCTCCACAAAAAGAGCTGAAACATCAGGGAGACAGACAAGGAATTGTATGCAATTTTTCAAATGGCCTTCAATGTCCTTATTATTTTCTCATACATGATGAAGTTTACAGCTCTCCAGCATCTTTCCTGAGTCTGATTTAAATTTATTTTGCCTCTCCCAGAGCCAACATTCACTGTGTGAAGTTTCCATCCCTGCAGTGAGGCTTTCTGTTGACTCAGCAGTCTGGGCTGACTTGAACTGGCCAGGTTGGGGCGATGGGCACTCGTGCTGCGCAGGCAGGAGGGCAGATGCTTGCAGCTTTCTCGGAGACGGCCACTATCGGTTCTCCTTTCTTCCACATAGAAGAACTCCTGGTTTTTAGCAGGGCATACTGTTTCCCAGCCTTCCTTGCAGCCGGGTGTGGTCCTGTGACCAAGTTCTGGCCAACAGGATACAAGTAAAGGGTTTTGTAGGACAGCTGGCCCAGGGTTTTGCCTCCTTCCTTTTTCAGCCCTTCCTTCATCCTGCTGCTTAGAGCATAAATATCACAGTAGGAGCTCTAACCTCTGTCTTGCAGCTTTCTCTCGGTTCAGCAAAAACAAAAGCTAGAAGGAACCTGGGTACCTGAGAACTTCGTGGAACAAAACGGCCATTCCAGCCCTGGACTGCCTCTGTCTAGAATTCTACATAAAACAGAAAAAAACTACCTTAAGACAAATTATTTTAGGTTTCCATTATTGGCAGTTGCTCTTAATCCTAACTAATACAGAAAACAATGTTAACAGCATCTACTAAAATGTTTTTTTTTTAAATCATTGACTCAGCAAGACCAGTTCTCAGAATCAGCCCACAGCTGACTAAATATGAGAATCATCTGAAGAGTTTTTAAAAAATACCAAAGCCTGGATCCTATTCCCAGAGATCCTGATTTAAAAACTTGTCTCAATGGAACCTGAGCATCAGTATTTTCTTAAGCCTAAGAGGTGGACTGAGAACCACTGTCCTAGAAAAACAAACACACCAGTGTTTATATATATGTGTAAGGATATTTACAGCAATACTCTCTGTAATACTAAAAAACTGGAGGCAACATAAATGTCCATAATGGAGAACTGGTTAATAAACATGTTAAGGTATATCCATACAGTAAAATGTTATACAGCTATTAAAAAGACAAAGGAAAATAGATTGTTAAGTGAAAAAAAAAATAGGTTCAGTGTTAAAAGCCTAGTATATGCATAGAAAAAGATCTGGACAAACATACATTAACCTGTTAACAGTACTTATCTCTAACTGTTCCCTTTGCCTAGAACTACCCAGCTTCTATTGGTTGCCCTCCCTGGACCCTGAGCCCCTTTTCTCTTCAGCCCAGGGGTGGCAGTGGTTTCCTGCTGTTGCTACTCTCTGGGTCACATCTCTGTGCTCCTGACTCTCAGCAATACCACTGCCTGTTATCACCAATTCCGTGAATTAAATGTTCTCTGTTGTAAATACTTCAAGTGGCTTTGGTGTACCTCGTTGGACTTCAAAATATGTGTTGTTTCTTACAAATTACTTTATCCAACTGAAGCAGAAAATGCACATACTTTAAAACAACTAAATATTTGACATTTACTAGGTTACCACATCCCTTACCAGGGTAAATGACAAGCAAAGGAAAAGGCAGGGACCTGGTTCCTGCTGTCAGTTTCTGACAGTTTAAAGCACATGGATTGCAACACAGAAATCTCCATCACCTGCTTATAAATGCTACTAGTAGGAAAAGGTTAGATTCAATTATGCTTAGAAACTAATACAAATAGAAAAGATCAGTAAGAAGAGCAAAGGAGAGAAGCAAGGACAGTGGCAAAATTGCACAAAACCGGCTAAATCTAAAACCCTGACTTTTTAAAATGGCATTTTAAAGCATGTCTATATTTAACTACACAGAATGATGTTTCACAGTTTAAACCTTTATCCTAAAATAGTTTAGGACAGACATCCTTTAAAATTCAAATGAATGGAACACTTTAACAAATAAAAACTTAAGATTTGATATGCCATTATCTTATTTTATCTAGAATGAAATGCCACCCTCTAATTTTTATTCTTTTCTAGTATGACATATAAAAATGAAAACAGAAGATTAGGAAAAACCCACCATTATGTATAATTTACATCAACTATTTTAGAGTGCACTCCTCTTAGAGAGTAGGAAATTTTGTATTGTTTCGTTTGTCAAAAAATATATTTCATTTCTGTTTATTAAGATTACAGGAAAAGCTTTAAGATTCAACCACCGAAACACACACTGGCCTGTGATGTGCTGAGTCTATCGTTTAACTTATATAGCTAATTTTCATAAAACTTCTAAATTAATTTATAGCATTTTTAGAGAACCTTATAGCAAAGAAATCAATCAAGTTCAATAGTTCTTTTTACTCCAAATACTTTTGAGGCCTTTGTTCTGGATTAAAGTAGTCAAATGCTTAATATACTCAAAAAGTAGATATCAACCAGCTGTTGATTTTTTAACATCACATGTAATTACCACAAAAAGTGGTAATAATGAATTGTAAAATCCTCTCCTCATTCCCTTCAATGTTAATATATCCAAGTCATGGGAGACGCAAATATATTTGGTCTCAGTGCTCAAATACTTCGGAAGTTCATGGCACTGTAGTTACAGTTACTGCTGTTGTTTGTTTACTATTCCAAATGCTGTGTTCCTGACATTCTATCACCATTTCACCAAAATACTGAGACTTAACTGAAACTTTTTATAAATGTATTGAAATACAAATTAGTTTTCTTAATTGCCCCCAATTCTTAAATGTTCCCATTATCACACTTTGACTGTAAAAAAAAAAAAAGGTACTGAAACATCATAGAGATAAAGAGTAGCAATCAAGCACATCTTTCCCCACCTAAAAACACTGAAATTGCAGCTCCAATCTGGAATGTAAACTTAGAATTCTGCCTACCCAAAGGTGCCAAAGTATCAATCTAAAACCGCCAGTACTTTTGAAAAAGGAAACAGATCAACAAGACAGAGTGTAAGAGAAACAAAGAAAAGATACACTGTAAAATGTTTAAAACTTGATATTTCAATAACCTGAACTAACCTTAACATTTTCTAGGAATTAGTCATCAATGAAATTACTGAATACTCAATAAAATGCACATCCACTTCTTATTTTGTATCTTTTTAAACCATAAAAGTAATGCTTTTTTAAGAACTCAAATAATACAGAAATAGTGATGTCGGCCCGCACACACAATCCTCTCTCCGACCCTTCTCCTCCTTGCCTCCCCAAATAGTCCATCCACGTTCTCAGAGTTTAACAATTCCATAAGATGCATTTAAAGATTTAAATACAGAGTCTTTTGGATTACATTCTAGCCACATCTTACATTACGGCCAGAAAATCAAGTCAATTACCCTTTCGATGGGTATTGCATCAACTTCAGAAACCACTGACTATCATTATACAAACTACAATTGTGTTTTCTGGGATTAGCAGTCTGCAGTTTTATAACCATTAATTTCATCTGCAATGAAGGCAGATTCTGATTCTTAGTAGAATCTATATAATTAGTATTAAAATTTAAATTTAAAACCTAAACAAGAAAAATTCTACCAGACACTTAAAACACTGAAAATTAGTTGATTTATTTACTAAAGTTAAAAAAAAAGCAAAGATCCTCACAAAACCCTCCTGTAATCATGTGTGTTGCTTGCCTGACACATGTTATCAGCATTTGTAGACAAAAAGCTACACAGCTAAACCGATACAGCACAACAGGCCTCTTCTTGAGGGGATCTTGAAGATACTAGAAAAATAAAGCCATTTTGAGGTTAAAGGCCATTTGTCATCTCATCTACGGGAAGCTGCCAGCTCATTTTGAGATGTCTTAAAAATGTCCGCCAACACGAACTTCTTCCATCTTTCCTTTCTCTAACGTATCACAATTTAATTTCATAAAATAAAAACCAAAGGCAATCCTGCAAACCCTTTTCTGAGATGAGCATTTGATCTCTAGTGATACAAATATGCTGTCAACTCTGTGATGTTTTAATCTTGAAGGAAAACTCTGGTGGGCAGCAGCTGCTTGATTTCCCCCAGCTCTTTATTCACAGGAGGTGAACTGTACATCACGGGTGCTTTCAAAGGAAAAAACCTAGAGATCAAAGCTTTACCTCTCCTTCTTACGGAGATTTAACTCATTCGTTATTCTTAAAGAGACTCTGTAACTTCTAGGCTTTCCAGAAACTGATGAAACAGTCTGTTTTCTTAACTTCTTTATTTATTGTTACAGCATTGCAAGAACATGAAAACATAAACATAAAAACAAGTTACATACTTGTTACATACAGTTTCTCATAAAGATAGCTGTATAAATGGTAGACTCGGTAACATTAACGAAGCTAAATATCATTGGGCAAAACGGGGATATAATGGAATTTGAAAATTTGAACAAATAAATACATGATGGAACCCAACTATGAAACCAAACTCAACTCTGGCAAGTTCAAAGCCAAACATGATTTAGAACACTGTAAAGTGACAAGAGGTATTAACAAATGTTTTAATTGCCATGGGGGAGTGTATGGGGAAGGTGGAGAGAATTTGAGAGGAAGCTTTTTAGTATGGGAAAGCAAAGGGCAAGGCAAGGGAATACACAGCAGTTATGACAGAAATTAACTGAGCTCAATCAGTGAGGTCTTCAAGCCCATTTGGTGGGAGACTCAGAAATCGATTTGGAAATCCCTCAGGGAGAATTACACATTTTCGTATTCTGTAAGGAATACTGTTGGCTAGTCATTTCACTCAGAATATTTTTTCGTTAAAAATGAAAACTAAGCAAACAAATCTAAACTTAGCTTATTGTGACAGAATACGCAACAACAGCTCTACAGCAACAATTCTCACACCATACAATCGACCCATTTAGAGTGTACGAATCTATGGTTTTTAGTGTAGTCACAGAGGTGTGTAACCATCACAACAATCAATTTTAGAGCATTTTCAGCAACCCAGAAAGAAATCCCATGCCTATTAGCGGTCACTCCCCACTGTCCCGAACTTCCTTAGCCCTAAGCAGTACCAATCTCTCTACAGAATCAGACAATATGTGATCTTTGTGACTGATTTACTTAGCACACAGTTTTCGAGGCTCATCCACATTACAGCAGGCATCAGCACTTCACTCCTTTTTATTGCCAAATCATATACTATTGTAGGGACACACAGCAGTTTCCCCCGTCTTGTCCACAGTTTTGCTTTCCTCAGTTTCAATTACCTGTGGTCAACCACAGTCCGAAAATATTAAATGGAAAATTCCAGAAATAATTCATAAGTTTTAAAGGGTGCACTCCTTTGAGTAGTGTGATGAAATCTCGCACCACCCCATCCCACCCCTTGGATCATCCCCTTTGTCCAGTGTATCCCACCTGTTAGTCATTTGGTAGCCATCTTGGTTATCAAGTCAACTGTCATAATATCACAGCGCTTGTGTTCAAGCAACCCTTACTTTACTGAGTAATGGCTCCAAGTGCAAGGGTAGTGATGTTGGCAATTCGGATATTCTCTTACTGTGCCTAATTTGTAACTTAAACTTTATCATAGGTATGTATATAGGGAAAAACATAGTATATAGGGTTCAGTATATCCATGGTTTCAGGCATCCACTGGAGATCTTAGAACATATCCCCTGAGGCTTAAGGGGGAACTACTGTATCAATTTTTATTTGTCCATTCAGCAGTTGATGGACATATGGGTTATTTACTTTTAAACTACTATAAATAATGCTGTTATGGACATTTGTGTACAAGTTTCTGTGTGTTTTCATTTCTCTTGGATATATACCTAGAAGTGAAATTGCTGGGTCCTATGATAACTCTGTGTTGAACCTACTGAAGAACTGCCAGACGTTTTCCAAAGTGGCTGAACCATTTTACATTCCTACCAGCAGTGTATGAAGTTCCAATTTCTTCACATCCTCATCAACACCTGTTTTTATCTTCTTTTCCTATTGTAGCCATCCTAGTGGGTATGACGTGGCATCTTACTGTGATTTTGATTTGCACTGGGTCAAAGCTAATGATGATAAGTTTCTTTTCATGTTCTTATTGGTCATTCATATATCCTCTTTCTATTCAAATCATTTAAACTGGGCTTTTTATTGAGCTATAAGAGTTGTTTATATATTCTGGGCATTAGATCCTTATCAGATATATGATTTGCAAATACACCCTCCCATTCTATGACCTGCCTTTTTACTTTGTTGATGATGTCTTTGGAAGTATACAAGTTTTTAACTTTGATGAAGTCGAATTTATTATTTGTTTCTTTTGTTGCTTGTGCTTTTGGTGTCATATTTAAGAACCATCACCAAATCCGCGGTCATGAAGATTTACTCCTATTTTTGTTCCCTAAGGGTTTTATGGTTTTAGCACTTACATTTGGATCCAATCCATTTTGAGTTAATTTTTGTATATCATGTGAAATAGGGAATCAATTTCATTCTTTTGTATGTGGATATCCAGTTGACCCAGGACCATTTGTTGAAAAGATTATGCTTTCGTCCACTCAACTGTCTTCGGTATCATTTTTGAAAATCAATTGACCATAATATGAGCTTCTTACTGGACTCCCAATTCTAGTCCACTAATACATATGTCTATCTATATACCAGAATCACATAGTCTTTAACTCTGTTCTTCTTTTTAAGGATTGTTTTGGCTATTCTGGGTTCCTTTACTTTTTTTTTTTTTTTTTTTGCGGTACGTGGGCCTCTCACTGTTGTGGCCTCTCCTGTTGCAGAGCACAGACTCTGGATGCGCAGGCTCAGCGGCCATGGCTCACGGGCCCAGCCACTCCGCGGCATGTGGGATCTTCCCGGACTGGGGCACGAAACCATGTCCCCTGCATCGGCAGGTGGACTCTCAACCACTGCGCCACCAGGGAAGCCCTGGGTTCCTTTAATTTTCATGTGACTTTTAGGATCAACAATCAATTTCTACAAAGAAGCCAGCTGCTATTTTAATAGGGATTGCATTTAATCTGTAGGTCAATTTGAAGACTTAATATTAAGTCTTCTGATCCATGAACATGGAATTCCCCCCCCCCATTTATTTAGGTCTTCTGTAATTTCTTTCAACAATGCTTTGTATTTTACAGAATATAAAATTTTCACTGCTCTGCTAAATTTGTTCCTAACAATTCTATTCTTTTTGATGTTATTATAAATAAAATTGTTTACTTAATTTCATTTTTAGATGGTTTATTGCAAGTATACAGAAATAAAACTGAGTTTTGTGTGTTGATCTTTTATCCAGTAACCTTGCTGAATTCACTTATTAGTTCCGATAGTTTTTTAGTACAGTCTTTAGGATTCTCTATATACAAGATCATGTCATCTGCAAATAAAGATGGTTTTATGTCTTCCTTTCCAATCTGGATGCCTTTTATTTCATTTTCTTGCCTAACTGTCCTGGTGGAAATATCTTTTTAAAGGGAAAAAACTACATAATGTTGTCAACTCGTGATATGATGGTAATTAAAAAAACCTCTTGACTCCCAGAAATCATAATATAAAACTAATTCATCAAGATGATTCTTACCAGAAAGAACTCCAGATTAGTTCTGACGTTATGGCATCAAAGCCCTGTAAAAAGGTCACCAGAGGAAAACAGGATAATGCCAGACTCATCGTCTACAGAGTGCAAAAACCACACCAACTTCACCTCCTGCCTCAGCTCACTGCCGTGAGGACTCTACTCAGATACTGGTTACTGGTTACCTAAGTAAAATGCTAATAGCAAACCCCTCCTGATGATGAATAAGGGTTGTATTCTTTCAAATTTCCACTCTATGTGTTTTGATCCTTAAATACTTCCTTTTTCACCACCAATGTTTACCCTAATAAAGGCTACACTTAAAAACTTGTAACAATATAATAAATGTAAATTGAAACACGTAAAACTTACCATTACAGAGTTTCTCAAAGACAAAGGAAGCTGGTTTGTGCAGCTGCCGATGTGTGTAGCGGCTGGGGCCAAAGAGGCAGTCTTCGAGTCCAGAGCCGCCTAAGCCCTTCCTGGCTTGTGTGGTCAAGAGATTATTTACATACAGAGGAACTGATCATATAAATAAATATACCGAGAAAAATGGGAGCTGGATTTCTCTGCCAGAGAAGGGCTAGAAAGGGAGAAGACTAGAATAAGTTCTGCTGTGTTGGATCAGAATTGGAGGTACAGGTGAAAACTCATGGTGTTTATACACTGTATCAACATACAAATACACAAGAAGATATAAGTGCGTGAGTGCATTTCCTAGATCTGTCTGTTGAGAGGGCTTGGAAGCAATGAAACCCCAGTAGCAATGAGCATACTTATTGCCCAGATCTTGTTTGCTAAATATTACTCTCCACAAAAAGGAACTAGAGCTCCTTGGAGAAGTGCCTGAATGCAGAGCTGGGTCAGGGAAAGTACAAGGTGAGCCTGGAATACTTTGTGCCAGAAAGCAAATGCTCAAAAAATGTTGGAGATGCATCAAAAGAATACAGGAGTCACCTTGAAAAGGACCCTGCTGGCCAAGTCTGAGACAATTTGAGCATTCAAAACAAATAATGAGAGTAATCAATTATATAATACATTGACCAAAATGTTAGGATTTCATGAGTCCACACTGACATAAATAAGCAAACGGAGAAGGGATGGCTCTTTCTTGTAGTAGAATACCAACTAAGAAAAGTAGAAGGAATGACTGAATGAGAAAAATCATTTGCCAGCTATCTCAGTAATAAATGATCCAAATAAGAATCATCAATGAAAGTAAAAATTAATAGGTATGTTTGATAAAGGTATTTACATTGTCCCAAAGTATCTCCCTACAAAATATTTACTTACTAACATATACAAAATACTTATTAACTTTACAGCAGTGACACCTGCATATCTCACTTTACGAAGTGAGTCCCCAGCAGTCAGATGAATCGACAGCGTGTGCCCCTCCTCAGATGTCGCAGTAAGAACTCAGCATCACTTCCAGGGTATTCTTGCCAAAACTACATAACCTGAATCTAGTTATGAAGTAACATTTGATGAACACAAATTAAGGGATTTTCAACAAAGTAACTGGACTGTATTCTTCAAAAATGTCAAGGTAATGAAAAACCTGGAGTGCACTAAGGAACTGTTCCAGGGAAAAGGGGGCTAAAGAGACATGACAATAAATGCAACACATGATCCCAACCTGAACTCTGGATCAGAAAGAAAAGAAGGTAAAAGGAAAGTAGGTTTGTAAGTATGTGTGTGTGGTTTTGTGTCATAAAGGACATCACTGGAAAAATCTGTGGCATATGAATAGGGTCTGTGGATTAGATGGTAGTAATATATCAATGCTACCTTCCTGGCTTTGATGGCTGTACTCTGATTATGTACAAAAGTGTTCCAGTTTTCAGGCAGTACACACTGAAATATTTAAGGATAATAGCTCAATATATCTACAACTTACCCTCAAATGGTTGAGAAAAAAAATACAGAGCAAAAGGGATGAAATGATAAGGCAAATGTGGAAATACATTAACAACTGGGGAAACTGGCTGAAGAATATGAACAAGTTCTTTGTATTAGTCTTACAATTTTTCTGTAAATTTGAAATTATTTCAAATAAAAAAATTAACAAATGCTAAACTATGTTCTTCAGCGTCCCATCTTCCCTCCTATTTGTGTGTGTGTGTTTGGAACCCAAGCATTACATTTGTACTTTCTTCAATTGTTAAATTTTGTTCTGACATATTCTCATCACTCCAGCCTACTGAGGTATTTTCATATTGTTTCTTTTCTTCTGGCAAGTTAGAGATCCTTACCAGCTTCAGAGTATCTGTAAATTTAGCTATCAAGGTAAGAATAAAAATCTTAAGTAGAGTTCTGAAAAGAGGGAAAAGCAAAAGGTAATACTGTAAGTCAATACATGAATAGCTAATAATTTTTTTTTAGTTATCAAATACATTGAATCAGTTCATTTTAGGATCAATGATGTTCACTTGGTTTGACAAATTAGCTTTTTCTAAATCAATACCTTTAAATTCCACCATATTTGATAGCTCATGAAAGGTATTACCATAATGGTAATGATGTTGCTGGTCACAAAGTCAAATTCCCAAATACAACAAAAGTTAGCTATAATACTAATTTCCAAAGAGTGAATCTGGTATTGGGTTGATTTTGATTCCTTCCAAGGGAATTAAGCTAGAGACTTCTAAAAGTACCTTCAAGCAGCAAAGACTTTTGAAAATTTCCTGGGGAAATTTTCAAATCCTCATAAAATACAAGTTGAAATTACAGTAGTTACCATAGGGGCAAACACAAATTCACTTTTCTTTGCCAAAGGTCTCAATCCAGAAACCTGTCCTCTTCCTCATTCTTGGTCTCAGCTCCATCTGCATACTGAGTCATCCCTCAGTATCCACGGGGGATTGGTTCCAGGACCCCCAGCAGGTACCAAAATCCGAGGATGCTCATATTCCTTATATAAAATGTTGTAGCATTTGCACACAACCTATGCAATCCTCCTGTATACCTCGAATCACCTCTAGATCGTTTATAATACCTAATACAGTATAAGTGCTACAAAAATAGCTGCCGGCAAGTGGCGAATTCAAGTTTTGCTTTTTGCAACTTTCTGGAATTTTTCTCTCTACTAGTTCCTTTCCACTAACTTTCACAAAAGCTGAAGACTCTGCTATCTGGCACAAATAAAACTCTCTGTGACCCCTATCTTTTCTTCCAGTTACCTTACTCTTTCTCTCCTTTAAAGAGCATTTATATTAACAGCCATTTCCTCACCTCCCCACTCACTCCACAGGCTATTTCAATGTGTATCTTGGTCCAATCACCTTCATTCTATTCACTAAGGTCAAAGGGTCTCCCTGACATTGAACACGAAAAAAACATTGCAGTCTTTACCACCCTCAGCAAAGTATAAACTCAGAGGACCACTTCCTCCTCTTTGAAATCCACTCTGCCTTCAACTTTCCTGACACCATTTATCCTGGTTATTCTCTTACCACCAGGGCAATTCTTTACTTGACTGTTAAATGTTGGGAGTTAGTGTTCTGTTCTAGGTTGTTCTTTCTTCTTGCTCTACATTTTCTCCCTCAGAAATTTCATCCATGTCTGTGGATTCAATTACCATTTTTAAGTCTGACCTCCAAATCCTCAGGTCCAGCCAAAATTTTTCCTCAGGAGACTTGATAATACTACGTGTGGCTAAGGGCAAATGCACATTATCTTGATCAGAGCAATCCTACTTCTAGGAGTCCATTCTACATAAATATCAGTATGTGTGCAAAAAGATGTATAAACTCTGTTGTAGCATTATTTGTAATTTAAATTAAAAAATTTAAAACTTAAATGTCCATCAATGGGGGGGGGGTTATTATCAATAACACATATCATAGTACGCAACCATTAAAAAGGAATGGGTAAACATACTTAGACCATATAACCCAGCAATTGTGCTTCCTGGTATTTGACCAAAGGAGCTGAAAACTTATGTCTACACAAAAACCTGCAAATAAATGTTTATAGCAGCTTTATTCATTAATTGCAAAATGTGGAAGCAAATGTGTGCCAAGATTTCCTTCAGTAGGTGAATGGATAAACAAATTGTGGTACGTCCATACAATGGACTATCATTCAGTGATGAAAGGAATGAATTATCAAGAAAAGAAAAGACATGGAGGAAACTTAAATGCATATTACTAAGTGAAAGAAGGCAATCTGAAAAGGCTACAGACTGTATATGATTCCACTACTATATGACAACCTGGAAAAGGCAAAACCATGGAGACAGTAAAGAGATCAGTGGTTGCCAAGGGATTGGGAGGGGAGGGATAGATGAATGAGGGAGCACAGGGGATTTTTAGGGCAATGAAACAATTCTGTAAAATAACGTAATGGTAGGCACATGTTGTTATACATTCGTCAAAATCCATAAAATGTACACCACAAAGACTGAACCCTAACGTAAACTATGCACTTTTGTTAATAATAATGGATCAATGTTGGCTTATCATTTATAACAAGGTATCATACTAATGCAAGATGTTAATAATAGGGGAAACTGGGAGTGGGGGATTGGAGAGCATATAGGAACTCTGTACTTTAGACTCCATTTTTCTATAGCCCTAAAACTGCTTTAAAAAAAAAGTCTATTAATAAAAAAGTAAGAAAAATTTAAGATATTAACAATAGGGGAAACTGCAGACTCTCAAAGAAAACACATTAAATACAGTAAGCTAAATTCTAGTGCAGTGGTTCTCAACCTTGGTTGCACGTTAGAATCACTTGGGAAGCTTTAAGAAATTCTGATACTCAGGATACACTGTGGGATCATCAGTATCTGGAAGTGGGGCCTACAGATAATGATGAAGAATTCCCTCATCATACAATCAGATATAGATGACACCTTAAAAAAATCAGTGTATGAATATAAGGGTGCATTAACAATTTCTTGCCACTTGGCTTTAAAAATAGTGCTCAGGACAGAGGATTACTTTAAAAAACAAACAAAACACCCACAAGGATGTAGCAGTAAAAATCCTATACAGCCACATTCATATGGCCATTTTTCATTTCTGCTCCCATTAAAAGCTTCAGAATGGAGACAGTGACACTCAGGTGTGCCTTAATAATAGTGCAAACAAGCACAGAGAAAATGAACCTCAGTTGTCATCTTATATCTTAGTACAATAATGTTTTGATTCACTATTTTTGTATTAGCAGATAGCAGATTTCTATTTAATTTTATTTGTTATATGATAAAGTGAATCTGTGGAGACTAAAAAGCTAATATATTAACAATAGATGAGAAAAAGAGAGAGAAATTGATGGTCCCTTAAAAGTACATTTAAGAACATCGAAACCTCAGGAGTAACGGACTGTCACAGTGGTATTAAAATGGAGCAGGACCCTATGGTCCTTGCCTCCCCATGTCCTCGGCCTGCCTTTTGTCTGTGGAAAAATTTTAGCCAAAGAATAAGTTTAATCAGACAAGTGAGAAACTGCAGAAACAAAGGAAAACAGTCAAAGGAGACCAAATAATAATAGTTTAGTCATTAAGCATAGTCAAGGACCTTTAGTTCCTCCTCAAGGGCTACAGATAACATTCTGAGCCACATCCTGCGAGCTGTCTAATAGATACTGAAACCCCCGCCAGGTGGAAGAAGTGAACTACATGGTGACCAGACTGTAGCCATGACATAAGCTGCCACAATTCCGAGAACTGGCCTC
Source organism: Globicephala melas (assembly GCF_963455315.2). Classification (NCBI taxonomy): domain Eukaryota; kingdom Metazoa; phylum Chordata; class Mammalia; order Artiodactyla; family Delphinidae; genus Globicephala; species Globicephala melas. The sequence goes on along the minus strand of NC_083329.1, from coordinate 9,643,673 downwards.
TAAGAAATGGAAACAAACCGACCCTGGAACTGAAGATTAACTGTACCTAAAACAATCGAGATGACGCTGGTCAGACCACCGACGACCAATTTCAAGATGACTGTCAGAGCTGGCTGTGCTGTTTCTGCATGCAGCCCCCTCCCTGTCTATAGAAGCTCTTGCCCCCTGATTGTCGGGGGAGGGGGAGTCGGCCTTTGGACAGGCGTCCGCCCTCGCCCTCGCCCTCGCCCTCCCCCACCCCCTGTTGACAGCATCCAAAGTAAAGCAAACTTTCCCTTCCACAAACCTGGCCTCTTTATTGGCTTTTGAGCGGTGAGCAGCTGGATCCCACTTTCGGTTAAAGTTTCATCTATCAGAACTGTGCTTATTGTCACAGATCTACTCTTTTAAAACTTGATTTTCTTTTCTGAATTTTTAAACCTAAAACTGGTTGCTATAACCACTCTGAAAGTTAATATAGGAAGGAATAGTAGAGTGATAAAAAAAAAAGCCCTTTATAAAACTTGGATCAGATTTTATCAGGTTCAATTTTTACCAGGCAATAAAGTTACAGATTTTTCTCAATCATCCATTTACCACACATTAACTAACTGTAACATGTTTAATATTTTTCAAGACACAGTCAGAAACGCACAGCTAAAACAAACGTGACAGTTTAAACAATTCCTAACTAGTAAAAAATCGTTCTTTGGACTTTTTAAAAGTTAAATAAAAGACAAGAGGGCTTCCACTTGCAGGAAGATGAAACAGATCTACTTTTCCCTATTGTCCCACTAAGTACAACTGAAAACGCTTGGCATCATATATAAAACATAAGAAGACACTGAAAGGTGAGAGAAGGTGAGAGCCCAGTAGGGTCTCTGAGACCCTAGGAAGGACACGGTGGTGAGCTCCCTGTGTTTTCTTATTGCCCTTTTATTCCAGATGGCATACTGGAAAAGCTGGAAACTTAAAACACCAACATACAGACCAAAAACATAAAAGTACCATGAAAAGCCTTCTCAATCTAACCAAAGGACCAGGAAAGGGACAGCCTAGCAAGAAAGGAAACTTTTAGATAATAACCTCAAAAAACACAAAACTGCCACAACTTACCCAACACGGAATAGATAATGTAAATAACCCTATAATTAGCGAAGAAATTGAATTTGCAATTAATCACTGAAGAAGAAATATCCAGACCCAGATGGTTTCACTGGAGAACTTTACCAAACAATTAAAGAAGAATTAACACCAACTTTATCAATCTCTTTCAGAAAGTAAAAAAGGAGTGAACCCAAACAGACAAAGGCAATACAAAAAAGAAAACTACAAACTAGTATCCCTTACGAATATGCATGCAAAAATCCTTTCCAAAACGTTGGCAAACAGAATTTAGCAGTTGGGTTTATACCAGGGATGCCAGGCTGATTCAGTATTCGAAAACCATCAATATAATCTACTACAGAGAAGAAAAATTACATGATGACATCAACTGATGCAGAAAATACACTTGACAAATTCAACAGCCATGCATGATAAAAACTCTCAGGACACTAGGAATATAGGGGATCTTCCTCAACTTGATTAAGAGTGAATACTTTCCCCTCTAATATTAGGCAGGGATGTCTGCTCTCACAATTTTTATTCAAAATAGCTCTGGACATTCCAGCCAATGCAATAAGGCAAGAAAAGGAAGTAAAAGGCATACAGATTGGAAAAGAAGAAATTAAACTGTTTTTACTTGCATATGATGTAATAGTCTATGCAGAAAATCTCAAGGACTCTATAAAACAAGAGCTGTAAGTAAGTTCAGCAAAGACACAGGATACAAGATCAACATGCAAAAATATACTGTAATGCAAATCACATATCTGATAAGGGATTAATATCCAGAATATATAGAGAAGTCTTAAAAGTCAACAACCAAAAACCCAGTTTACGATTTAAAAACAGGCAAAGGACTTGATAGACATTTCTCCAAAGAAGAGAAATAGATATATACACAAAAGGATTGAAATCAGGGACTTAAACAGATACTTGTATACCCATGTTCATAGCAGCATTATTCACAGCTAACAGAAGGTGGAAGCAACCCAAATATCTATTGACAGATGAAAGGATAAACACAATATGGTATATACACATGGAAGAATATTATTCAATCTTAAAAAGGAATGAAATTTGGACACATACTACAATGGGGAATAACCTTTCAAGGCATTATGCTAAGTGAAATAAGCCAGTCACAGAAAGGACAAATACTGTTTGAGAGCCCTCATATGAGGTACTTAAGGGCAGTCAAATTCATAGAGACCAAAATTAGAATCATGGTTGCCAGGAGCTGGGGGAGGGAAGAATGGGGAGTTATTGTTTAAGGGGCACAGTTTCAGTATAGGATAATGAAAAAGTTCTGGAGATGAAAGGGGTGATGGTTGTGCAACAATGTGAACGTATTAAGTGCCATTAAACTGTATACTTAAAAATGGCTAAAATGGTAAATGTTATCCTATGTACATTTTACAATTGAAATAAATAATTCATTTTAAAAGATCAACTGTATTTCAATATACTAACAATAAACACATGGAAACTAAAATAAAAACCACCACACCACTTATAACTGCTTTTAGAAAAACACTTAGGTGTAAGTCTAATTCTTTAATAGGTATGTACAGGACTTGCATGCTGAAAACTATAAAATGCTCATGAAAGAAATCAGAGATGATCTAAATAAGTGGAGAGATAAACCATCTTCATGGATTATAAGACTTACAGTGAAGATATCAATTCTTCTCAAACTGATATATAGATTTAACAAAATTCCTATCAAAATCCCTACAAGTATTTTTATAGATATAGACAAGATTATTCTAAAATTTATATGGAAAGGCAAAGGAACTAGAAGAGCTAAAACCATTCTGAAAAAGAATAAAGTTGCAGAAGAATCACTCTATCCAATTTCTAAGCCCTGTTATATAGCTACAGCAATCAAGACTGTATAGTGTTGGCAAAGGGTAGACATATGGATGTGTAGAACAGAATAGAGAATCCAGAAATAGCCCCACACAAGTATGGCCAACCAATTTTTGACTAAAAAAAATCAATTAAACGGAGGAAGAACCTTTTCAATAGTGGTGGAATACTTGCATATCCATAGGCAAGAAATTAAATCTTGACCTATACTTCACATCTTATACAAAAATTAACTCAAAATGGATCATAGATTTAAATGTTACATGTAAAAATATAAAACTTTTAGAAGATATTTGAGACCTAGGGCTTAGTGAAGAGTTCTTAGACATAACACCAAAAGCATGACACATAAAAAAGTGATAAACGGGACTGCATTAAAATTAAAACTTTTGCTCTGTGAAAGACCCTGTTAAAGGGATGAAAAGACAAGTTGGTAAGGACTTGTATCTAGAATATATAAAGAACTCTGGTAACTCAACAACATAAAAGCAAACCATCCATTTAGAAAATGCACAAAAGACAGGAGGATACGTTTCACCGAAGGGAATGTTTGGATGGTAAATAAGCACATGAAAAGGTGTTCAACATCATTAGCCATAAGGGAAACACAAAATAAGACTACAGTGAGATACCGTTACCCATCTATTAGAACAGCTAAATTTAAAAATAGTAACAAAACCAGATGCTGGCAAGAATGTGAAGAAACTGTATCTTTTAGACTTTGTTAGTGGTAATACAAAATGGTGCAGCCACTTTGGAAATGCCGGGCATTTAGTTTGGTAACTAAATGGAAAACAGTTCGGCAGCTTCTTAAAAACATACAACTTACCATACAACTCAGCAATTATACTCCTAGGCATTTATCCAGAGAAACAAAAACTGAAGTCTAGACAAAAACCTGTATAACAAATGTTTATAGTAGGTTTTTTTGGTAACAGTCCTAAATTGGAGACAACCCTGATGTCCTTCAATAGGCAAATGGTTAAACAAACCGTGGTATACATCTATTATCCACACCATGGAACACTACGCCGCAATAAGAAGGAATGGACTGTTTGATACATTAAGAAAGAAACACCACCACCACCCCCCCGCCCCCAGAGAGAGAGGGAGAGCGCGCACTCACAAAGGCAACAGAGTAAAATACCCAGGATGTTCTCATTGTGCCAAGTCTTCATAGTGTAGTTATTTTAGCAGAAAAGTCCCTAATAACCTCTGAGATTAGTGGTCAAAGGTAGTATTTCAAGATTTTACTGATTTTCATAAGCCAAAGCAAAACTGTAGCACCTTATGTACAAATTTAAAATATTCCAGGTTTCATTATGTATCATGTTGTTTAAGACTGTCTGCTTTTGAACCTAAAGACCAATTACTTCTTTGTGGTTTAAAATTCAAACAATGCTATAAAATAAATACTTTGATCAATAAAGCCAAATTTTAATAATAAGTCTGATCTGACTTACTAACTCACTGTGCTTGATTTTTTAATAATTTATTATTCAAGATGAGTGGGGGATTTATAAGATACTTCCTTAACTGAAAAAAAAAAAATCTTATCAGGACCTTTCATTTATCCACTGCAATTAAGAGCAATCTTAAAATGAGACTTTACACATTCATTTCAGAGCATCTTTTCAATGAATGAACAAATGAATAAATGTTTAAATTTTCTGACACATAAAAACACCCAAACCTTTAAGGCAAACGTAGATATCTCAAGAACAGCACTTACCTAGGTTAGGCTTACCAAAAAAATTTTAATAAAAGGAATATTTAACATGAGCAAAATGATACCAAGGCTGTCAGAAAAAAAAGCCAACAGACAAAACAAAACATCAAATTAGATCCCTCAAAAACCTTCACAAAAGGTTAAGTAAAGCCAAGTTACACACAGCCATCTCTTCTCCCCACTGTAAATAGTGATTCTCTGAACGCCAAAATAATGATGGCCTGCTGGGTTAAGTTATGAACCATGTTTAATACAAACACAGGTATGCTTACCTAGGAAGCAAGGTTACAGGGAGCTCTTCTCCCAGCCCCAGATTCACCAGCCATAATCCAGCTTATCTAGGATTCTAAAGTTTTTCTTATTCAAGACGTAACATGTTTCAGGGTTTTATTTTAATGCCAAACAACAGTAGGAGTACAAAGGCCAATGAACAGAGTTAATGGCGACAGTACAAGTTTCCAAAATCTTTTATGCAAACAAATTAGAGAAAACATAACCCATATGTCCTCTGTAAAAAATGCGAAGACTTTACAGTTTCATTCATTTCTAACTGTTCTCACAATTTAGAGACCAAAATGCAACGAGCAATAAGCACCACATGTGAAAACAATCAGCAAGAAGGAACGCACACGCAGCGTCACTTTATTCTTCTGTCAACTTCGCTTGGGAAAACGCAGTTACAAATGTCAGCAATTTGTTCCTGTAAGCCATCTTAATGTCACCTTAGCTGCTTCTCCTTAATTATGACCACTTAAAAATGGTGCTTCTCCCCCCAGCTTCATTAAGGCATATTTGACAAATAAAAATTGCATATACAGTTGCCCTTGAACAAAGTGGGGGTTAGGGGTACTGACCCTCTACATAAAAGTCCAAGTGTAATTTATAGCCACCCCCCCCCCATATACGTGGTTCCTCTGTATCCGCGTTTCCGTATCCTCGGATTCAACTAACCCTGGAGAGTGCAGTACTGAAGTATTTACTACTGAAAAAAAATCCGCGCGTAAGTAGACACACCCAGTTCAAACCCGCGTTGTTCAAGGGTCAACTGTACTAAGGTGTACAACGTGAGGTTTCGACATATGTGTACGTCGTGTAAGGCACCCCACGATCAAGCCACTTAACACATCCACCAAAAACGGTGCTTTTTAATGCAGGAAAAAACCACCTTTTATTTATAGGAACAATATTCTAGTTCCTCGTTATCAGTTTATATGTGGACAGCCTTCCCAACCTGACAGTAAACTCCTCAAGGGTGGGAACTGAATCAGCACCCAGACACCACCTGCCCTGAACTATGGCGATACACAGACGTACGAGGCGCAGTGCCGGGTAGACGACAAGTAAGCACCTGGGGTTCCCGGTGCTGATCCTCATCTCACACCCTTCAGAGACGAGCAACAGAGACCTATCTTCAGAGCAGCTCCCCGCCTTTTATCAATTCTCATGTTCATTAGTACCACATGTTTATTACTCAATGTCTGAATTCTCAAATTAAATCATTCTTGGATTATTCTCCATTTTTGAATGTGTAATAAATGTTAAAATTAATCAGGTCACAATAGCTTTAAATTGTGCTGTGCTGATCCATTTTTAGAACAAGAATGGTACCTGAAATCTTCATAAAACTCCTGTTAATTAACCGCAATAAAACATAAGGAAATGATGCTAATGCAAACAACCTGTCAAAAATGCCCCTGGCTTATTTGGAATGAAAGGCTCTGTCTCATGCCTCATGCCTCACATCCTGGACTAGTCTATGTCGCTTCTCCAGAGAGGCCGAGAATTCCAGAAACAAAGACACTGTGAAGAGGACACCCATGCTCCGGATCTTTCAGTAACTGGCAAAGCTTAACCGATGATTTGTATGAAGAGAGGAGTTTGGGCCCAAACCCAAGAGTGAATCACAGCCAAAGTCAACTGCTTGACCAGAATTTACAGATACTTTTCAGACCGCCACGAGCTACAAACTGCTTTGCTGCTGCTCAAAAGCCCCATTGGTTACTGGTCCCCAGTTCAATGCCCATAATCACCTGAGTGGTTTTTTTTTTTTTTTTTTTTTTGCGCTACGCGGGCCTCTCACTGTTGTGGCCTCTCCTGTTGTGGAGCACAGGCTCCAGACGCGCAGGCCCAGCGGCCATGGCTCACGGGCCCAGCCGCTCCGCGGCATGTGGGATCCTCCCGGACTGGGGCACGAACCCGCGTCCCCTGCATCGGCAGGCGGACTCTCAACCACTGGGCCACCAGGGAAGCCCCATCTGAGTGTTTTAATTCTATTATCTCCGGATACTAGATGGGAACATGCAACGTACTTCCACAAAGCAAACTCCCCCTCTCCAAGGTGATAAACATGAAGTACGACACTGAATAAGCTTTGCCACGTGTCTTCTGGTATATTATCGTCTTGCTCAGAGGAAAAATGTTTTCTTTTAACTTCCTCTAGCTACCCAGGTTTTGGTGTTTTTGCTTTAACCTTTATTAGACCCTCCCAACCGTTTCTGGGGCTCCCAGTCCAGTTCCATGCACCTCCAGAGCTTCTGCTGTGCTTTCACTAGTTCCCATCTGCTAGGATGGAATCCATTTGTTGTTACCTGCTGAGTCAAATGTCCCCAAATGACCTAACGCTCTAGGTTTTCGTTTTCATTTCATTACGTCGCACTGAAAATGCCTACTTTGAAGCAAAATGTTTTAACAATGAAAAGGTGGAGGGGGTGCTATATATAATAAGAACATTAAAACTCCTTTCTTATCATTAAATAAGCAAGCTAACCAGCAGCCAAAGTCAGTTACGGCAAAATTTTACCATCAATGTAGAAAACCTCTGGACGGCAGGAGCATGAGAAGAAACGCCGTTTTGTTTCAGGCCACTCCTGGGCCCCTTTCCTGTGTCCCCCTCAGCTCTGACAGATTCTGACACAGACACAGATTCTGACAAGACATGAACTCTTGTCTTCACGTTGCTCAGCTACACACACAGTCACCAGTCCCTAAAAGTTGAGACTTTCTAAAGTAAATTCTAGTTTCTTAAAGTTTAAAATAAATCTTTAAGAACTCTTCCTATAATCCAAGTACTTCTTCATAAGTCTTAAATCAGTTTCAGATTTAAATAGTTATAAAAGAAACAGCTGCAGTTTGTAGTTTAAAGACAGGACTATCTCTCAAAACAAACTCTAGCACCAGTGGCAAATTCAAAAAGTACAAATAAACTAAATGGTCCCTTCTGCTTTTACTTGCGTTCTTGAATGCAGTTTAAGTGCTTTAAGGAAACATTTTCAAAAATCCTAATTTTTAAAATGACAATATAACATGGTGACTAACTGCATTGCAAAGAGCCTTTGTATTATCAAAGGATTCATAAAATGGATATAACAATAGGGTGTTTTTTTAAAGAGATATTAAAAATATAATTCAATTTATAATCACTAGACTTTTTCTGAAAACATTATTCATTATTTTAAAGGACAAGGATATTGTAAATTTAGTAAACTAGCTCAAACATAACTTATTTACATTTAGTCAGTATATCAGAGTATCTAATCCTTTCTTTCCCTCCCCATACCCTCTAACTTATTAACCTGGAAAAATTTTCTTTGGTTTTATTCAGAGCGTGGAGGAATTACCTGGCATTACTTTAAAATGAAGATCAAAGCTCCCATAAGAGCAATAATTTGCTTTGGATTGATAAGGCTGGGACAGATGGCAGGTGAGAAAAATGCTGATGAGAAAGTTTAAATAGCACAAGTGTTATTTCACAGCTCTTTGAAGCACTTTCATTACATTCTCTCATAAGCATTGTCACACTTCACAACCTACTCTTCGGAAGAGAGAGATTTTCTTCTTTAAGAAGGGAACTTAACTTAGATCTAATTGTGAAATTAGAACTCAGAGTTCTGGACATTAAGCCTCAGACTACCGCATTAAATGACTCTGCTGTGGTCTGCGAAGACATTAACTATGCAACTTGACACAGTGAGCTAAAAAGGAATTGAGAGAAGAAAACACAAACTGTCTTTATTTAAATTTTCCCTAGCATATTCAAATGTTTATTTAGAGTAAAATGTTTTTTAAAAACCATCTTTGACTGTGTAATAAAATCATCATGCGTAGTATTTCAGTCCAGAGTTTGTCCAAGGAGTCAAGCCTATAAGGTCACATCTTTCTCAAAAGGCAGACGCGTCTGGAGAATCCAGACATTTGGTAAACAAAGACTGTTACATTACGAATAAAAGAAAAGTGAAGAGTTATTTTAAAAATAAGGCATATGACTGTGTAGCTTGCTAAAACATATGTGATAAACAATGATATTATTGTGTGACACCACAGAATAGAATTTTGTTTAGTTCCGCACAGTTTTCAGTTAATAATCTTTGGAATACTTGATCAATAAAATTACAAAATTAGACCCCAGTAAAATATAAAAATATTAACCAAGATTAACAGGAGACTCCTCTATAAGAATGTAAAAATCTGTGCTACAGTCCTAAGTCTAAATCTACTGTAACAGAGGAGAGGAGGGAAAAAAAACAACCTGTCACCCATCAATAAACAAGTGACATTTCTTACCCAAAGCTCATGTATGTGTATACACCTAAGAATAAAACACAAAATGAAAACCATGAGAAAAATTGATATCTTAGTTATTGATATCACTAGAATTAAGAAACAGAGAAGATGCCTGTTAGCAACAGACAAGGAAAGCCCAGAGAAGTACAGCTACAATTAAATAAAAATGGCTTTGAACTTGTACTATTTTCTTTTTCCCTTGCCTATATAGTCCTTGCCTAGGGCCAAAACTTTCCTCAGTCTTTTAATGAGTGAGCCCATTATTTCTAACACTTGAATTTCACCATACAGACTCCAAATATCTGATCTGGAAGCCCTCCGCTGAAGCTGTGCAGGGCTGTAACTGAGCACTCAAATACGGCCTTTCAGGACAGTAACTCGCTTGTGTTGGCACATTCCCTGGTCCAACCTCGGCTTTTAGGGCAATGGGCTGGATGTACCCGATATGTACAGACAATATCCACCACTAAGCAGAGGCCTCCCGTTAACTACAACCGTGAGATGTCTAGTTAGTCATTTATACAGGTCTTTCCAGTGACAGGAACATTCTAATACGTGCTCCCCATCCTGACCCCTTTCTGACTCTAACCAGCTGTTTGCCTCATGAATACTGATTTAGGGGGAAGAGCAAGAGAGGAGGCGTTGTGAGGATGAAGGAAGATGATACATGACAAGCATTTAGCACAGTGCTTGGACCAGGAAATATTAACCATACCAGTCACTGCTTACCACTACTACTTCTACCAAAAACAGAAGAAGCAGAAAAGCTGGAGTGACAATCCAGGCCCCCTCATCTCTTAGTTCTCCCAGACTAGTGTTTTTCAGAGTGTGGGTGGTATTTATGGTTAGGAAATCAATGTAATCGACTGTGAACAGCATTTCTTTTTTTTTTTTTTTTCCGGTACGCGGGCCTCTCACTGTGGTGGCCTCTCCCGTTGCGGAGCACAGGCTCCGGACGCGCAGGCTCAGCAGCCATGGCTCACGGGCCCAGCCGCTCCGCGGCATGTGGGATCTTCCCGGACCAGGGCACGAACCCGTGTCCCCTGCACCGGTAGGCGGACTCTCAACCACTGCGCCACCAGGGAAGCCCTGAACAGCATTTCTTAAAAAAAAAAAAAAAAAACTACAACAAATTCAAAAACACTAGAGTGCATTATTTGAGTAACGGTGAGTATTGTTCAGCATATTTTTGTTTCAGCTGTGTTTGTGTGTGTGTGGGAGCACGTGCGTGTACACAGGTATTCCAGGAAATGTGTATTATGTCACAATGTAAAGTGCATTTCTAGCAGTGGCCTAGAGTGGAGAGTTCACTATCTGAAACTACTTGGCTTCACCTAAAACTAAAACTGAAATTTTAATCTTCTGGGGACTTCCATGGTGGTGCAGTGGTTAAGAATCCACTTGCCAATGCAGGGGACACGGGTCCCTGGTCCGGGAAGATCCCACATGCCGCGGAGCAAATTAGCCCATGCTCCACAACTACTGAGCCTGCGCTCTACAGCCCATGAGCCGCAACTACTGATCCCGCGCACCACAACTACTGGAGCCCGCGCGCCTAGAGCCTGTGCTCCGCAACAAGAGAAGCCACCGCAATGAGAAGCCCGCGCACTGCAACCAGAGAAAGCCCACGCCCAGCAACGAAGACCCAATGCTGCCAAAAATAAATAAATTTTAAAAATAATAAATTTATTTAAAAAAATTTTTAATCTTCTGATAGCAACAGTGAGGAAGAGGGACAGTGGCGCCTCCCAACACCTCTACTGGATGTCTTCTAACACCTTTAAGTCAACAGGTCCAAAGCAGAACTTACTATTCTTTTTCTTCTCCAAAAAATCTGCTCCTCTTCCACGTTCCTCATTTCAGAAATGAAGTCAGCATTAACTCAGTTCCTGTCAGAACCCATAAAACTCTCTTGACAACTCTCTCTCCCCCATCGCCATACACAATTAACCAGCCAGTCCTGTGGACCCCACCTCCGGAATAGCTTTACTATCCTTTCACTCCCTCTCTGTTCCCAATTGTTCCCAACCTAGTCCAGGCCACCATCATCTTCTGCTTAGAGAACTGTACGCAAAACCCTCCTAATTGGTCTTCCTACCTCCAGTCTTAACTAAGTCCCATTCGTTCTCCACATGTGGAGTAGAAATGACAATCTGCTGATGTCACTCAGCGCTTAAAACCCTTTCATGGCCTTCCAGTGCTTTCGGAAGAAAAAGCTGAACTCCGCACAATGATTTACAAAGTCCTGCATTGGCCAGCTACATCTCCCCGCTCCGAGCCCAGGCCCACTCTAAACTCTAGCAGTGCTCTCTGCTCCCCAGACCTTCTGAATAAGTCTTCTCTGCCTAGAGCTCTTGAATTCTGTCCCTTTAAATTCTAACTTAGATCACTTCATCCAACAAGTGTTCCCTGCCCTCCCATGCCCTGTCCAAATCTGGGTTGAGGACCCTCCTATGTGAATTAATTGCATCTTCTATTACCCCCAATATGCTACTTATCACATTTTACTGAAGCTGTCAGAGTGTCCTTTGCTAAATTCCCTGAGGGCCAGGATGAGTAATTTACATCCCATCATAAAGCACAATGCCTGGCTTAATACTTGTTGAATGAACGAATTTATGACTTCGAATTTAGGTTTCTAATTCTTGCGTTGGCTCCTCTATTTAAAATTAAGCTAGCTTTTTTCTTTTTTAAAAGAGTCCACTACTTTCTCACGTTTGCGGTCCTTACTCTATCTGCCCTAATGCAACTGACATGGTCAACTGACATCAGGGACATGCCACCTCGTTCTATACCTTTCCTATATTAGAAACCTCTTGGGATTGCCTCTTATATCCCCTTGGCCTCACTTCCAACTCATGCTACAACTATGAAGTACAGTTCTATCAGGACAGATTGGCAAGGTCTGTCTCTCTTGCTTCCTGCCTTTCAGAGGCAACAGCCTGCAGTGCCCACAGGAGTCTGCTCTGCAAATGTACAGATACAAAGTGAAAGTGCAGCGGCGCTAACACCCAGTGAGACAACCACTGGCCAGTGGAGAGGAAGCCAGTGGACAAGTACTTCTTCCTCTGGTCCCTTGGGTGGCCAACTCTGAGACACACACCAGAAGGTCTCTCAAAAGGACTGAAATCCAGTCCTTAAAGTGGCAGCTCACACAATAACACATCCTTCTATTCTCTTCCCCCTCCCCTAGTTCACTCTCCCCAGTCCCCCACTCCTGTTCCCCAAGACAATTTCTCAAACAAATCATCTGAATGCAACCCCATGTTTCAGGATCTGCTTCCAGAAAGAAACCAGGCTAAGACAGTCTCTTTAGCATTAGAAGTGCTCAGATTTTTATTCTTGCTTTCTTATTTTGCTAGGGGTTAGTAAAGCAGGTAACTTAATTCTTTCCCTACTGTCAACATTGTCCTTCCTATTTACAGACAAATTTCATTTTATTATTAGTGAACACTCCACAGAAGCATGAACAAGTCAAGTCTCCCCTATGATGTCTATTTCAAATGAATGGCAGCTAGGAAAATACATTTCTTACAAGAACAGGAATTCTACCCAAGTTTCCATGTTTATATTAAAAACATTTTGCCAGCATCACATAAAAGACCACTCATAAACAGACTTTTTCGTACCTTCATGTTACAGCTTGCTTATTTTTCTGCAGAGAGAATGAATATTAACATCCACAAAACAGAATCTAAACAGTTTAAAAATACCTTGCAAGCAGATGCAGAGGCTCCATTCTTACACTGAAGTTGGGTGTGAATGATTTTGGAAACCTTCAGGTTGTTACATTTGTCTTTGGGTCAGTTTCTCCAATAGGTAATAGGCACTGTATTGAATATCAAGTGATGCAGACTCCAAAATACAGAGTATTTACTGATAATTCACAAGGTAGGAAAATGTTCAGTCAACTGGAAATTATTTTAGGGCTGATGACAAGCTTGATGACATCCTGGGATATCATCTTTTGCCCCTTCTTTACTTATTTAATCTTTAAGCATTCCACCAATTGTCAGAGATCACTAAAATTATTGGCTAAGCAGTTTTTAAATTCTCTACTTTTACTGCTGCCTTCCAACACCAGACAAAGTTTAAAAAAATTTTTTTTAATTTGTTTTAATCCAGAATGTATGGAGATGGACAATGCTTATAGAATTTTGATGATTTGGGGTAGTAGAAAGGTTTCACTTTTATTACAATAAAATATCCTTGTAAAGTAGTTACATGTCTTCACCAAATTTTCTAAACTACCGAGATCAGAGTATTCAAAGAACTCTATTACTATCATCAGTGACAGTAATCTGATTTGCATATAAAAGCATTTGAAATCAATGTCTTCCAACTCTGATACGTTAAGTGCACACTCCACCTATAACATATATAAGGCCTAGAATTGAGATGCCACAAAGCTCTCTAACACATAAAAGCAAGTCTCCTCAACACTGCACAGCCTTGCCAGCTATTACAGGGCACAGACCGAAGCCCGCTTCCTCTATGTTAAGATTCACATTTTTACGTGGTTGACGTTTCTGAAACCCAAATGTATCTTACAACTTAGGGAGTCATAGTCTACTTGGCAACATTTTTTCTTAGCGGTACCTAAAATAAAGAACTTAAAATTGATGATGTCTCATATTCAACAGAATATCACAGTTCATCCAGCACTTAAACAGCAGGTGTGGGCCTTACTTTTATTCTTTAACTGATATTTTGGACAACCCCTTCGTGACATCAGAAATGTCAGTTTTCACTGAAACAAAGAAAGTAGCACAGCAAGATGCCACACGTTAGAACCAGGCAGAACTAGCATTTATAGACATGTTTTGAAGCATCACGATAATTCTGAGCCTGCTATCGTGATGCTGGAATCATTTTTATTATTTATTATAGGATTAATTACATTGAAAACTGGGTGAATGACTGTAAAAGGAATTACTTAAAAAATTGTTTCTATTTCATAAGCAAAAAGAAAGATCAGAGAAATATTTCTTGAATAGCTAAATGGAAATCTTCAGTCTGCTTTTCTAAACTTTTCAGTGGTATTTCAGTCTGCCTCTGGCTTACTGCTCACACATACATGCCTTATTGCGCAAAGACTGGCTGGTAAAGATCTGTAAAACAGTATTTTAAAAATTTCTCTGTAAGACTGGTTTTTTTAAAACACCCTTTAAAAATGACAACAGTCATTTACAACTGTTGAAGTTTACCTTAATGAGTCTTGGCTTCACATTTCTTAATAGAAAACGCAAATATTAAAACATTACACTGCTTCACTCTTACGCATAAACAATGTAGGAAGGACTTCTTGTCTTGCTCCATAGTGTCCTCATTAAAAGACCATGCAAACTAGGGAAATCTAGCTTCTGATTTTTAAACCAGGAGTCATATTAGCACTACACTATAACATTTGGATTAAAAAAGTATATCTTTGAAAAGTAGGTGAGTGGGAAAATATAGTAATAATATAATAAAGTGGTATTTTTAAGTGGATGGGGGTAAATTGAAAAAATTAGGAGACTGTAACTTTCTACATTTTCCATATCAAAACACATTCTTCAGGGCTTCCCTGGTGGCGCAGTGGTTAAGAATCCGCCTGCCAATGCAGGGGACACAGGTTCAAGCCCTGGTCCGGGAAGATCTCACATGCTGCAGAGCAACTAAGCCCGTGCGCCACAACTACTGACCCCTGTGCTCTAGAGACTGCGAGCCACAACTACTGAGCCCACAGGCCTAGAGCCTGTGCTCTGCACAACACAAGAAAAGCCACTGCAACGAGAACCCCATGCACCGCAACAAAGACCCAACGCAGCAATAAATAAATTTATTTTTTAAAAAATCTTAAAAAACCCACATTCTTCCAATTCACCAAATATAAGAGCCAAGTTTCCAAAGATATTTTCTTGGTTTGATGCCTGGTTTCTTTATGACACGCAGTAGGCTACATGTTAATTCTATCTCCAGCTGGCTATATCCAATAGCACCATCTTTACTGGCAACAAAGAATTTACGTTTATTAAGTATCCAACAATCAACATTATTCATTTCGCAACTTCAAATGGGTAGGTCAACCTCAAATCTAGACTTGAAACAATTTTTACCCCGAGGAGAATTAAAAGAACAACAACTTAATTCTACATCTAAAATAATTCAGAAGGCCACTGTCCACTTAACTGTAAGTTATCACTGCAGCACATTGTTAGGGGCCTTAGGGAGTTTCGGTAAATTTGCTTTCTTATCAGGCACTGTTTCCCAGTGATTAAGATGATATTATAGCTGACGTACATCCTTTCCTGAGGGATGTGCTACCAGGCTTGGAGAAACCAAGCAAGCCAATATAGGCCAGAGCTCTTTCTGAACCTGGTTATTATTTCACACACAAAGGCACAATCAGAGTGGGACTTGGTTTTTCTGTGGGCATGTATGACAGAAACTGCAGAAGTATAGAAAAAATGCCAGGGAACCATGCCAGCAAAAAAGAAGGACGGAATAAAGAGAGAAGAAAAGAGGCAAATGAAACAACATAAAATAACATAGTTCGGAGGCTCAGAGTTTTGGGGGATGGGGACCAAATTAGGAAAAACCATCTTACACTAGTTTAGATTTTCAGCAGCTGCTGGCAAGATTTTAGGTGTCCTAGAAATTCTCTAACCTGGGTTAAGTACATAAAGCACTAAACCAAAATTAGGTGCTGTTTTTTTAATAGTAAATTAAAATTCAATACCTTAATAATTTATGACTTAGTTATATTATAGACAAATTAAGAAATTACTTGCAAATATTTCAAAGTATGTACAGAAAAGAGAGAGTGAAATCTAGACTAATCTGTGGTAAAATGTATACTTCTATAAGTAGAAATAGAAATAAAGCTTATTCTAATTATCTCCTCTGAAATACTAAAAGTATCCATAAAAATATTATAGAGCAATATTTAAATTAAAATTAGTTTACATTTCTGATTAAAAGCCATTATTAGCTATTATTTTTGCAATAAATAATATCTGAGGGGTCAATGATGAAGCACTCAATTATGTTCTGAGGATAAACTGAGGTAACATAGGGGAAAACACAGAATGGCGCTTGGGAAATACCATATGCTTAACAAAGTTTTAATATTTTGTAAAACTGGAACCAAAAGGATTTTACTACCAACAAAAATAGTACTGTCGACTGAAAAAAAACGCACAACGTGAGAGTTGTGAGTGAAGTTTTATCTGGGGCAAAATGAGGACTACAGCCCAGGAGACAGCCTCTCAGAGAGCTCTGAGGAACTGCTCCGAAGGGGTGGGGGGAAGGTCAGTGTTACATAGGATTTTGGTGAAGGGGGTGCGTGCAGTCAAGCAGTCTCAGCAGAAGGCCGCTGCTGGTCACGAGGAGCAGATGTCTCCGTTCATGATCTTAGTGCTTTTCTAGATCTGAGGAGGTACAAGACGTAGGCTCATAAAACCTTCTCCTGAAAATCTCTCTCTGAAGCCCTGTTCTGCCAGTTTTCCCCAGAGCACAGAGGGCCTCATTCCTGATCTCCACCCTGAACTCCTTTCAGGATGTGTGGGAGGTCAGCAGCTACAGACGTTTGTGACTTAATCCTTATAGAGGCAGACGGCAAATGCCAATTTTTAGTTGGCAGTACAATATTGTGCAACATTAAGGGTCAAATCAAATCATAGTTTATCATGGCTATAAAACCAACTCCAAAACATTCGGTTTACCCTTGTAAAACTCTTGTAAATCTTATGCTTGTAAAATATCTGTATTAGATACTATCACAGAAGTAGTGGCATTTGTTTGCTGAATGACTGACCATATTAGTGGTCAAGTAGTTTTTACTTTACTAAAACTAAGAAGCCACACAAAGTATTAAGAACGATAACAAAAGTGTGAAGCATGATTTCTTGTTTTGTTCTTAAAAAATTCACACAGCTATATGCACAGGAAAAAAAGATCAGGAGAGCATAAAAAAATTAACAATGATTTTACTGCTGTACCACGAGAATGTGAATCATTTTCATTTCCTTCTTAGTAGCGGTTTTATGCATTTGAACAAATTTTCTACTAGTGTTTCCAGTAAATATTTTTAAAAATAATTTAATCCAAAAAAGTACAATGTAGCTGTGATGCAGAATTTTTGAAATCTATACATATCTAACCATCAATTTAAAAAGCAACCTAGCACACGTTTACTTAAAAATCATTTGAGGAACTTTTGAAATCCTTTATTTAGAGTAGGCAGAGGTCCTGAATTGAAAAACAAAAGACCTATTTATGAACAAAAGAATTTCTTTAAAATTTTCCGAATTACTTTAGTTTGCCAGCCCCTCCCCCCATGGTACCGTACAGCAGTAAAAACAATAGGTTTTTATTGTGAGGCAGACTTTTTAGCTGAGCAAACAACCATAGAACCCGAATCCCCAAAATATGTGGGGCTGCGGGGGATGGGTTGAGGGCAGGGAAGAATAGGATTTCCAGACGTTCTCAGCAATTCAGGACAGGGGGAAAATGTAATTTTTCCTGCAAGGGCCACTGATGCACCTTGTAACCAAAGTCTGTTTTGCCGACACCCATGGTGATCAGCTGTGCCTTTTGCAGAGAAATTTAACTACTGAACAGCTGAAAGGAGAAACAAGATTTAGTGAAAAAAGCACCATGCCGACTAACAATATTGCCCATATTAAGCTCTGTATTTTCTAAGTCAGAGTTTGGGTCAAGTAAGAGTAAAACTGGCCCCAGAGAAGAGAGCAGTTTCTCACAGATTGCCATTTGAAACTCAAATGACCATGTTTCACAGCATGCTCAATGCATTCCAGCATGTAACTGCATTTTAATTTCCTAAAACCACAGGATGTAAGTGTGATTTCAAATAGTTTCTGGACTGTGATATTCAATACTGATAAAACTGTATGGTGTCCTCCTCGAAGTTCCAACGATCCAGCATATGGAAAAGGACCTTCATTTTCTTGGAAGCACTATTATCAAAGAAATTAACTCCTCTGGCTTTTGTAAGTGAATCCTAAACAATGAATATTAAGAGCTAAAGCTACTGTCATAAGAAATGGAACTTAGATTACAGGAAATGAACAGGCTGTATATTCCTCACTCACCAGGGTGTTGTACATCCTGGACAAAACCTGCAGGTATGAGACTAAATTTTCTTTGCCATGAAATGCTCATTAGTGCTTACTTTGGAAAATGAATTCAAAATGTATTAACATGAATGAATCTTTACTTGAATGTCCATTTAGTACATGGAAATCATGCAGTCACCTTTTCAACTTTATAAAACAGGGAGAGCCTGTGACTTTTATTATTTTTTTTCCTGTGACTGTTTTAATCTCCAAGTATACGCAAGAAGAGAAGCAGATCTATTTTAAAGAAAATAGATCAAGAGGGAAGAAGGGAAGGTGAAATTGTGTCATAAGTTTGGGAGTCGGAACCAATTCGAGATCATATTATTATTCAGTTGGAAGGAACTTATAAAGACAAATTTTTACATGTGAACATCAAACAATGTACTAAGATGTTCAACAATTTTCACCACAGGGACTGGCTCTGACCTGACCTTGAGAAAAGATAAAGGGAAAAATTCTTTTGACAGGATAGAGTGGTTAAGTACAGTTGACCTTGAACAACACGGGTGAACTGCATTAAGTCCACTTACATTCGGATTTTTTCAATAGGAAATACTACAGCACTACACGATCCAGGGTTGGTTGAATCTGAGGCTGCAGGTACAAAGGGCCAACTCTAAGTCGACTATACATGGATTTTCAGTGGAGGGTTGGCGCCTAACCCCCAAGTTGTTCAAGGGTCAACCGTATATGCTTTCCTCTAAAATACTATTGCCTTTTGAGCCTGACTCCAAAATTAACTGACAAATTCAATACGTTTGTTTTTAAGCAACAAATCTATTTAATTAATGAGGTAGAGCTTAGAATGAAACTCTGAGCAGTAATTTAAGGTACAGGAATGCAAAGCTTTGGCTGCTCTACGAAACCCAAATATCTAGAAAACCTGGAGCTAACCTCGAGGTGCCTGGCACGTGGGCCCCTATGGCCACTCTTCATCAGATTCTAAGGTATCATCATGTGTAAGAAGTGCCCACTCTTGATTTCATAACAGCCTTTCCAGGAGATAACAAAATACAAAGGTACATGAACCAATTTTTTAATGAAAGAAAACCTGATTTGTGAAAAAAAAAAAAATGCACATCTTAGAACAGAAGAAATAACTGCATTTCTTTCCTCGTCCTCTTTGTCTTCCTATTTGATTTGTCCATTTACTTTCTTCCTTTCCCCTGACCTTTCCATTCCTCTTTCCTTCTTTTTCCTAAAGTTAGCCTAAACCACAGGTGGCTAGTAGGAAAATGTTTGTGTTCTTAAGAATTTATGCATTGGGCATCTCCTTTGGTGGGCTGTGAAGATAGAAAGGTCAAAAAGCATCCACGGAAACACCCAGGAACTTCAGCCTGGGGGAAGACATGCAGTATAACTTCATGCAACTCATCACAGGGCAGGAGAGCATTAGGACTTGCGCCTGACGAGGAAAGCCACAGCGAACCACGGTGAGGGTGGGGAGGGCCGTGCAGAGGAGAACTGCTATAAACGGTGAGTGGTACTCAGATGACAGGGAGGGCAACAGATCTGCATGCTTCCTAGGAGACAGGGATCAGGGCACATAAAGGCAAATGCAGAAGAAACCTGTGGCATACATGGGATGCAGCACCCTAACCTGCCGAACAATCACCAACACCACAATGAGAGGGGGCTATTCTCCATGTGTTTGTTTTATTTTAATCCTCATTATAGCTCAATATGAAAGGTCTTATTATTATCTCTATTTTGAAGGCCAGGAACCTGAGGCCAGAGAGATTATTAAACTGCCGAAGGGGACCCAGTTTACCAGCTGATGATGGAGTCAGGGTCTGAATGCAGGAAGTCTGGCTCCAGGGCTATACTTTTAGTGTCTGTACCTGCTACCAGTGCACAGTATCCAAAGGAGAATAATAAGAGATAAAATATGGCTGGGGCTATTCTGGGCAGGAGAC
Organism: Globicephala melas; assembly: GCF_963455315.2. Classification (NCBI taxonomy): domain Eukaryota; kingdom Metazoa; phylum Chordata; class Mammalia; order Artiodactyla; family Delphinidae; genus Globicephala; species Globicephala melas. The sequence continues at coordinate 9,623,391 of NC_083329.1, read as the reverse complement.
AGAAGAAAGGACAGAAAAGAAGAAGAACCAGGGATGCAAGAAGTCAAGGAAGTATCATCACAAAACCCATCACAGCCGGCTGGCCCTCGCGAAACCATTCCACAACTTTATCTGGTCCAATTGGTCGATACTTCTATCTTCTTTACGTTGGCTAAATGATCCAGTGAACAATTTTTATGCACTGTGATAGTTGTAAAAGTAATGGAGAACAGTGTGAGCCCTCAGAGCATGCGAAAACTAACCCAATGGAAGAAGCTGTGTCAGTAAGTAGCACAAGCACATGAGGCTTCAGCATTTATTTGCAAAACCATGACTGTGAGTGTTGTGTGTGTGAGTGTTGTGTGTGTATGCACACGCAGGGTCTCCTTCTATCCGACAAACACACGCATGTCCGTGCGCAGGTACTCACGCACACTCCACAATATATAAAAAGCTACCAGACCCTGTTAAGGGTCACAACCACGCAAGCGGATTCTGAAACAAAGCCAATGATTTCCGGCCAAGCTCTGCTCCAAACATACCTGCTTCTGGGTCCTGGTTGAAACGGCAGTACTTGGAGTTCTCAAGTGAAGGCAGGCACTGCTCAATGGGTACCCAAACGTATGTCTCAGGACACAGCAAATCAGACGGTCTATACTGACCCTAAAGAGAAGTGAAGGAAAAAGGCACAGGCATTACTAACACAGTAACTTCCTAGTTACTAGACTCCAGAATTCCAGGAAAAGTTTTAATCACAAAGTTAAATGAAGTCAACCAGAAACAGCTTTACTGTAAATACTAAACAACCCTATTAGTAACTGCTTTCCCAGCTCAAGAATGCGCATTTGACCAAAAGGCTCTCAAACAAATGTATCACCATTTGGGATGCCTGTGCTCATTTGGAAGATCTGAGTTTCTACTTTCTTTTGGAAGAAATATTCAACATATGATTCTTGCTGAGCTGATTGCTAAGAATACCCAGTTTCAAATTCAAGTTGTCTCTTAAGTGCCAGTTAATAACACAGTGAAATCTCACATTTGACAGCATTATAATTTATATATGAAATAAACACTTTCCAAAATGGAATTTCACTATCCTTAGTCAGAATTTTTTAAATTTGTAAGCTCAGCTGATAATAATTCTTTCCGTTCTAATGTACTAAAAAGTACTGTCTGGTCAACATGCTTCCATAAGCAATCTAGACTGATAAATGTAAAGAAAGAAAAAAAATTTTAAATTACAAAAATTTCAGGGAAATATCTGTGATAATAATCCTCTAAAGTTTCTTCAAACACTCTATTTTAGAAAAAATGATTTATGTATTTATAACCCCATCATGTACCCCAAATATAAAACAAAGACTATACAACAGATACCGAAGAAAAAAATCATTCACCTAAGGGTAATCTGGTAGCCAATTAACAGAGGATAGTGCAAATTATGTGAAATCACTTAGTGAAAATTTTTAGACATATCAGTTAATTAAAATTCCACATTTCTCTAAATTTTAAAATTCAAAATTCATCATAGAGGTTAAATCTAAACATTAGTTTTCAATTTTTTTAACCTACAACCCATAGTAAGAAATACATTTTGCATTACAACCTAGTAAACCTATATGCAAATATAAAACTAGAAACAAATCTTTTACTATAGAATGCTTACCCATGTTATGTAATCCTTTCTTTTCTACTCTACTTCATTTTTTTTAAAATGATGCTCTTGGACTATTTAACACCAAAAGTGCTTTCATAAATAGCAAATGGGTCACAAGCTCAGAGATTGAAAAACACTATCTAGTGCAAACCCCATGACAACGAATACTGCTGCTTAAGGGCTTAGCACTGTTACACGGCTTTATATCAGAAAGGTGCTCTATAACCAGCCTACCATGTGTGAGCAACTGGTAAAGCATCACTTAGGTTTAAAACGAACACCACACCCTCCCAGCATTCAAAACATTCAGAAATCTGTAAGCTAATGGAGAGACTGTACATAAAACACATGAAAACAAATCAATTCCTTTCAAGAGGTTGGCAGAAGAGTTCAAGGAGGATATGGAGTTTTAACGGGAACAGATTCACTGGCTAAGTCTGAGGCAGGCTGAAAAGGAATGAGAACAATCTAGACGAAGACTACAGCATAAACAAAGATGCAGAGTTGGGCCTAGTACAAGATAACTCTGGGGAACGTGAAATAGCAGAGCACTGCAGAAATGAAAAGGTAGGTTGGGGATCAGCTTCAGATATCATGTTTTGGACTTTATTCTAGATGAAAGGCTTGCTGCCTGAGACAGAAGGCATGAAAGTATGAAGACCAGAACTCAGGTCTCTGACTCTGATCTTCCTGCAGTGTTCACGGCATTGCTGATGCCTTACTGTCCTAGAGCAATAAAGGTCACCTAGAAGGGGCAGGTCTAGGTGGGCCACACACTCATCTAATATTAAAATTCGAAGCACGGGGTTATTTAGAAATGAATTAATAATTTACTTAAGAGGTGTAATAAAGCCAGTTATTCCACTGATATCTACCTTCTCAAAAGCAATGTCATTCTCTCCATTAATTCAGGAAGTATTTTATTGGGAAAAGAGACAGTATGATGCGGTGCTGTCTACATTAACAAATCTGAACACTAGATAGCAGTCTAAAGCAGTGGTTCTAAATCTTTTTTTTTTTTTTTCCTTTTTGGTTATGGACTATTTTGAGAATCTAATGGGGGTGGCGGAAGCTAAATATACAAGCTGAAGAAATAAAACTTCTAGGGGAAAAAAAAGGAGTAAATTTTCTTGACATTGGAGTATACAAAGATTTCTTAGAACACAAAAAGCATTAACCATAAAAGAAAAAATTGATGAGTTGGACTTCATCAAAATTACACTGTCTTCAAAAACTTACTAAGAAAATAAATAGGCAAGCCAAAGATTGGGGAAAATATTAAGAAAACCTGTTGTATTAGACAACATATTTGTATCCAAAACATATGAAGAATTTAACAACTCAATAATAAGAACAATCCAAATTTTTTAGAAGGCAAAAGACTTAAAAATTTTGCCAAAGATATACGAATACCTAAGAAACCCAACATCAGTTACCAGAAATGCAACTTAAAACTATAATAGGATACCACTGAATACCCACTAGAATGGCTAAAATTTAGAAGACGAATAAACATGTTTTGGCAAGGATCTGGACCATCTAGAACTTGTGTTGGTTTAAAATGGCATAACCATTTGTGATAAATATTCTTGTATACACATCATTTGTGCATATATCTAGGGTAAACTCGTTGGATTGGAATTGCTGGGTATAAGGGTTTTAAGTTTTATAGCACAAAACTGTTTTCCACTGAAGTTGGGCCGTTTTATATTTCCATCGGCAATGTTATGTATGCAAGTGCTACTTTCCCCACATTCTTATCGACAGTGTACTATCAAAACTTTCCACCTCTGCCAATCTGAGAAATGGCATTTCATTGTGGTTTTAATTTGCACTATGTATCTTTCCATATGTTTAAAGAAATTTGCATTTTTTTTTCTATAAAGTTGGCCCATTTTGTTGTTAGATTTATGGTCCTGGTAATTGAAAAATGCTTTATATATTAAGGAAATTAACCCTTAGTTTGTAAAGTATGTTGTACTTTCCTACTTTGTCTGTCTTTCGACTGTGTGTGCCATGCTCTTTTACCATGTAGAAATCTGGTAAATGGTCAAATTTATCATTTTTTAAAATGGCATCTGGGCTTTGTAATATAACTAAAAAGGTCACTTTCACTCCAAGATTATAAAAACATTTTCATGTTTTTTTTCTAGTACTTTTATGGTTTCACAATTTTGCATTTACATTTATGCTCCATCTGGAATTTATTCTGGTGTAAGGTAGAAGAAAAGGATCCAACCTAATTTCTTTCAGATGTTTACCAAGTGGCCACAACATCATTTTTTAAACAATTATCATTTTCCCCACTGATTTAAAATTTAAAATGTCTTTTTGATAACTTACTAAATTTCCAAATATATTTAGATCTCTTTCTGGACTTTCTATTTATTCTGTTACTCTTCTGTCTGTGTAATCATGTACCAGTGCCATATAGGTTTAAATATTAAAGCTTTATATTATATTTTAATATAATATCTGGTAGAGCTAAACCCCCCTTATTGCTCTTCATCTGCAGAATTTTCTGGTTCTTCTTGCTTAATTATTCTATGATTCTGCATTTAATACAAAAAGATTACCAATATGAATAAGGAAACTAATAAAAATGGATGGTGTATCTTGTCTATTGTGATGGCAGCATATAAAAGAAGAGAATCCCAAGAATGTCTAGTAAAAGGGAAACATATCATCTTAAGTTAAAAAAAAAAACAAGAAAAAACAAAATAAAACCCAAAACATATAAACGACATCATTTTCTAATTTAAGATAGAACTAAATGCTGACTGGCTAAGAGGCACAGACCAAATTTTGGGGAGGAGGGGGGAAATCAGCCATCAACTATGAGTCTCTTAAGATAAAAACAGATACATTCCATGCAGACATTCTGATTCATTAGCAGCCACCTGAATCCAGGGCCTGGATTTAACAATGATGCTGACAATAAAAAATACTCAGTCAATGAACATTAAATGACTCCTCACTATGCGACAGGCACTAGGTGCTGGGAAAAAAAGATGAACAAATGCACGTCTCTAGATAATTCAGAGTCTACTGGGAGTGACTGGCCTGGAGAAAGATAAAGCACACATAAGAATATATTAAGTGTGATCATGCACAACTGTCCAAAGTTCCTAAATTTTCACAATGTTCTTTTAAGGCAGTACTTAATATTTTACTGTTAACTCTTTAAATACTCAGGTTATCTCACTGAAAAACCATACATGTACACATTTTAACTTCTGATCATCCAAAATCAAATTTCAGATTAGGTTAAAACATTATTTTTCTCCTCAGTACAGGCTTATTTCAGTGCTTTAAATATTGTCTCAAGCCATCAAAGAATGCAAAGAGTTTTATGAAATAAACCACTTTGAAATGTTACGCTTTCTAAGCTTAGCTGGTAGAGAGTTAAGTGACCGAACTACTTGCAGTTCAATTCAAAGTTGCCATCACACAAATGAAAAACGCAGAGGCTTGAAAGCTGCCCTGCCTTTCCAGCTAAGAAAATGAGAACGGTCTGTGTGAAGAATGTAATTACTTAAGGATTTGGACATACTTTCCCATGGTCAGAAGGAAAAATATTTAATCAACCTCTAAGTACATTCATTCATGCTGGAACAATGAGGTAAAAGCAGATTAATTCTCTCCTAGGGTGCTGACTTTTTGTAAATAAGAAGAAATCGGAGTTACCACAGATTTCTAAAGTATTCAAAATTTTGAAAATGTGATTGGTCTGACAGGGCTTATCTTACAATTGTTCAGAACTTTCTTTCAATTTGATCTACATGTTAGAAGATGAACTCTAGATTCCCCCCACGCTGTCCCCAAGAAGCCCACTCAAGAAGGATGGCACCAGAGGGAAGTTTTACCAAGCAAGGACACCTATTTCAAGAGGGGAGGCCACAGGAGAGGACAATGTAGTTCAAGACAAGATGCCTGGAAAAGGTACAAGCTGTCTTCTAAAAAGCCTAAATGTAGAGGAGGAAATGCATGTGCTTCATCATTAATTAAACACTTCTGGTGAGGTGTAACTACCCAAGTCAAAGTCCTCAAAGAGAAGTAAGTTCAGCAAACTCTGTGATCTATAACTTCACCACCTGTTGTAACTTCTGGAGCTGTTTACAAACTGGCACTGTTTTAGAAGTGGAAAACAAAGTGCCTCTATATTTTGAGCTGCCATACAAGAGTGAATATTCTACTCAGAGTACAACTGTAGTATTCAATGATTTTATTTTCTTTAAAGAAGACTACTTAGACTACTTGTAAAACACAAATTATACTACACCTCCCCCACGGGGAAAAGAAGAAAAAATTAAAATATAGTCATAATATTTCAATCAACTTTACTAGGCTGTCACAGATTAAAATTTGAGGAAATGCAGAAGTTAAATCTAAAACACTAGGGGGAAAAAAACCTAGCTAAATACATGTCCTGATCCATTTCTATTAAAAATAACTGCTTCTTCTGGAAGAGGAGAGCATACAATTTTGGTTTTTGGTCAATGGAATGAATTGGCATTCTTTTCACTTCCATGCTCTAGACCATAATTTGAAGAACATCTTATGCTGATCTAATTTTCTACACTTCTAAAGAATCACAAAATAAATTATATGTAGAATAGCTTAGTTTAGCAAAATATAAGAATTTTGGCCTAAAAATTACATTCATTTGATAGCCAGAGGTTAAAAACACCTCACTGTCACATCTTACTGAATAACAGGGAACACAGGTAGCCAAAGAGCATATAAAAGGGTATCTAGAAAAATGTGATTTCACAGTCATTAACAATTTCAGCAGAGATATTTTAAAACAGATTAACACCCTTTACTTCTAATGAAAACACAGCCAACAACACGAGGAGACTTTCCCTCAGTTAAGGTATAACTAGTTAGAAATCTAAATTTTCCAAGGCAAAGGCGGTATTAACTAGTTGAAAGAGGAGCAAAAAAATGGTTCCAGTGGGCTTCCCTGGTGGCGCAGTGGTTGAGAGTCCGCCTGCCGATGCAGGGGACACGGGTTTGCGCCCGGGTCCAGGAAGATCCCACATGCCGCGGAGCGGCTGGGCCTGTGAGCCATGGCCGCTGAGCCTGCGCGTCCGGAGCCTGTGCTCCGCAATGGGAGAGGCCACAACAGTGAGAGGCCCGCGTACCGCAAAAAAAAAAAAAAAAAAATGAAAAGGTTCTATCAAGCCCTGACAATCAATTTTTTTGCAACATTTTTATTGATACGTAATTCACATACCATAAAATCTACCCTTTCAAAGTGTAGTTTTTAGGGTATTTGTAAGGTTGTGTAATCACGACCACTATCTAATTCCATAACATTTTCATCATCCCAAAACGAAACCCTGTTCCCACTGGCAGTGGCAGTGGCAGTGGCTCGCCATTCCCTCTTCCTGAAAGCCCCAGCAACCACTAAATCTACGGACAATCCATTAAAACGGAGTATTCGTCTGCATTCCCATCCTCCCTGTTCGAGGCAGAGCACAGGCCAAACCCAAGTCACAGCCTAGGGAGCCCTACGCGACGTGGCGCTCGTTACCTTTCCAGCCTGTCTTCTACCATCTTCCTCCTCTACCATTCCGCCTTGGCCACACAGGCTCCACACAGGTTCCTGCTGGTCCTGGAACACTTCAGGCCTGCTCCCACCTCACGGCTTCTCACTGACTGTTCTCTCTTCTGGTCTTACGGATATTCCCGTGGCTAATTCTGTCATCCACTTTAAGGTTTTGCTCAGCTGTCACCTGCTCAATGAAACCCACCTATCTCCTCTACTGTCTTTCTTCCGTAGGACTTCTAACATCCTTGTTAACTTTCTTTACTGTATCTATAGAAAACTCCTAGCTAAAATGACGCGGCAGGGATTTCAGTCTGATTTGTTCCCTGATGTATATCCCCAAACCTGCTCCAAGTAACAGCTGGATGAACAATGAATCCAGTACACGCCGCCCGTCCCTTTCCTCCTTCTTTCTCTAAACACAGTAGATGTTACTTTAACACACTCTTGTTTTGCACATTAACACGGTACACACGAACCAATCAACATTTGCCGAATTTGTATTTATGATGCACCTCCACCATATTTTCACTAAGACTAGTTCTCAACCCTTGGGAAAGGATTAAAAGTATAAGAACATTATCATCACAGAATCTATAAGAGTTACTGAAATTAAAAAGGAGTTCTCATACTCAAGAAGGTTAGAAACTACTCGTTCAAGTCAATTTGGCTTTTTTCCCCCCAAAGCTGAAAATATTTCTTCCCTTCTTTCACCGGCATACACTTTCCTTTAAAGAAAAGTATAGCTTTTCACATTAAGCTTCATTTTAAGAAAAGGAAGAGAAAATGTGACTTGGGAAAAGGCCTCTTCAAAAAAAAAGGCCTCTTTGTTCAAGAGTTCAGCCATATCACTTTGGTTGGTAATGACAATAACAATGAGTTCTTCCTGTGTTTGTTAAGAACACAGCCCTCGGGCTTCCCTGGTGGCGCAGTGGTTGGGAGTCCGCCTGCCGATGCAGGGGACGCGGGTTCGTGCCCCGGTCCGGGAGGATCCCACATGCCGCGGAGCGGCTGGGCCCGTGAGCCATGGCCGCTGAGCCTGCGCGTCCGGAGCCTGTGCTCCCCAACGGGAGAGGCCACAACAGTGAGAGGCCCGCATACCGCAAAAAAAAAAAAAAAAAAAGAACACAGCCCTCATAATGATTTTGCATATCATCCAAGTTAAATCTTATAATGACGTAAAAAGGTAATGAAGATAGACATTATTTCTATTGCACAGATAAAACATAAGATCATTAAATGGTAGCGGTGAACTCAGAGCTAGGTTCCTGATTTCCATTCTCTTTCTATACCTAGATTAAAAAATATTCACAATTCTTTAAAGTATTTTCAAAATAACTTCAAAAAATCTTAACAATCACAACAGTTCAATATGCACAGGGACTCCGCTCAGCATGGAGGATGATGAGATGAAACGAGCCCAGGGAGGCACTCACCGTCGGCTAGGGGAAGGGAGGCAGTTGTGCTCCAGTGACTTTCGCAGCCAGTGGTAAATGCAGGCTGGTGGGTACAAGATGCTAAGGAAGCACAAGACGCTGCAACAGAAGCCCGGCGTGGGCCACAACTCTGAAAAGGGCACCAAGGACCACAAGCAAGGTGTTGGTAGAACACAAAGGTAAAACAACTAGCTTTCTCTGGAGATTCCTCAGAAGTCCTCTGCAGTGTGTCTAAAATTCTGAGTAGCACCATGTTTGGAAAGAAAAATCAGGCACTTACCAACAGCAAATGTAGGCAGACCCAAGCCCTGCAGAGACCATGTCTCCCCACTGAGTTCCCAAATACATGTCTGTCAGAACTTCGCCAAACGGGAAATGAAATGAGAAACAACTGTTTCAGCTCTACAGACAGTATGTGGTCCTTGTCTATGGTTTGGGAAGCTTCAAAAATAAATGTATTTTTTGCTTTACATTCAAAATGTTAACATTAGTTTAGTCATAAAGAGTAACTCCATCTTCTCTCTGAACAAATGCCAATTTCCATAAATTCAAATTTATTACCAGTAGGTATCTTTCTTTTTTACTACAGAATGATGTGTTCAAAGTAACTTTCAAGTCCATGAATGGATCCTACTGTAACCTGGCATCATCTGGAGAAATATTATGAAACACATGGTTTTAAAATTATATTCTGGTTTCTTTTATCTCATCCTATCTAGATTCTTATAGAAGTACTTCTTACAATGGAATGCACAACTGATCAAAAATAAAAGAAAAACTTATTATTTACATTATAATGAAAAATACCCTGTAACAATCCTGAAGAAAGCAATGAAATTACTAAACACCCCTTTTAAAACAAATTCCCCATGTTAACAGGTCCACTTTTTGATTATAGTAAATCCAGAAATACATGACTTTAGTTTCTAAAGGGCTTTATTATCTTTCAAAAAGCTTTTTTTTAAGGGGGACCTTGAAAAGACATATGTGAAACCCAATGCATTCAGGACTACATATGACACAGAAAAATCTCTTTGAATATTACATTTGTCTTTGTATGAGTTTAAAAAACATGCAGATGAGAAGTTATTTCTTTCATTAAAGTTAAAGGATTTGAGACTGTTATTTTTCTTAGAAAATATCAGAATAGTAAAGAAATGCTTTCATATGACATTCACCCAAGTTAGCATTCTCGGCTTTTAATTGGAAACATCTGGGGATGGGCTTGGCAGATTGCAATAAAATTGAAGTTACCAATTCTCACCCTGCCATTTTGAGGGTATTCTGTTTTTACAGTTTTCAAATTAAAACCAAACGGACTTTCCTTTGAACTCTGGTCCTGAAGCAAAGATCTTTATGAGATTTCACTCTCAAGAATACTTATAAATATTTTGAAAAATAGGAAGGATTTCATGAGTACTTGAGGATAAACCAGCAGAGTTTGTTTTAAAAGTTCAAGTTAAATTAAAATGTAAGAACACTGGAAAGACAATATTATTTAAATACACACACACACACACAGTGAACACCAACAGCACTGAACAAAAAAAGAAAGAAAGATTAACTAGACATTTAAGTCTTTTATCAGGTAAAGTTGTTATCAGTATCCCATTTTTCCACAATAAACCTATTGATTTTACTAAAACCAATAGCTTAAAGAGAGGTTCTAGCACTACATAAACAAAAATAGTTCAAAATAATCCATTAGAGTGGGCTGTACCTGCAAAGAAAGCGAGTAAGAATAGAGCTTATTAAATCCAGTCTTTTCCCTGAAAGACAACACCAATGGAATCCCATCCACAAAGTACTGCAGCAGACCCCTTGCTCCCTGATTTCGTTATATAAACAGAGATTGACTTTATCAGTCCCCAGGAGAGTGCTTGAGAAGGAACTCGAGCTGCTCTGTTTTCAGAAACTGTGTTTGGATTGTGCCATGCTCAGTTGGTGAGGTGAGCTGAGACCAGTGAAGACAAAGGGCCTAAACATCTGAGTCCATTTGTGTTCCCCAAATTCTGAAAGCCCACAGATGTACTCCATGTGCTGCCAGGCCAAGCTTGGAAAATTTAAAAATACATATTTTTTCCACTGACAAACAGAAAGTGATGGTATTCTGTGTTTCTTTAATTAAAATCCAAGAGTTCACAAAGGCTCCAGGACTTATTTTAAATCTTCCTTAAGACTGGGCTATTTATTTTACTATTAGCAAATAATAGAGAATAAAGATTCTAATTCAGTTTTAATCACAAGCTTTGCTTTTATTTTGGAAACCCTGGGTTAATCTTTTTTTCTTCTAGAAAATACAAAGAAAGCTTGTGAAGAAAAGATTCAGGGAGTCAACTTACAGCACAAATTTAATTTCAAACCGAAGGGTCACAAGTTGAAAAGGATAAAGGGAAAAAAAAAAAAAAGATAGAATGCAAGATGAAGACAAAGACAATAATGTAAGGGAAAAACAAAAAAGTAAAACACAAACAAAGCTTCTTTAATATCTGTTAAAGATTAAATATTCACATGAATATTCATGTAGACGTATATGTATGTCATATTAAACTTGGCCTTCACCATATTGGTAAGAAGAATCAACTTGGGTGTTTGCTTTTTTAGGCTATTGCTTGGAAAACAGCACTTAGAATCACTGGTTCTGCCACTATCGAAGGTGAAATCATCCTTACCTGGACAACAGTGAGAAGGGCTGATTTCAAGTTCTCCCTCTTGAAGCTACCCTCCTACTGACACCAGGGAGAAATGACTCTGTAAATTCTCTGTTTTCAAAATGCTTTACTGGCTCGCCAAATCTACAGTAAAGTAGATGACCCTTTTTAAAGCAAAAAAAATTTCACAGACCTTTATAAGATAATGTAATATTAGTTTCACTTGGTGAGAAATTACACAAGATAAAAACCCACTACAAATTCATTAATGCTTCTAAATGAGTTTGGATGTTACTAATCACAACAGAACCTGTATGTTTGCAGAATGATGGCAGCATACTCACAGGTTTATTAGTCTGTATCCACATTGTGCACATGGATTCACAGACTTCTTGTGAAAGCTCCCTGGTTTAGAGACATCAAGTATCTTGAGCATTAAGGCACAAGGCCCGCTGTCAGTCTACTCTCTTACCCCTGCATCCTCACCCTGGGCACTCACATTGAGGCACAGGCCGTCCTACCTGGGGTGACTTCCAATTTGGTCTAAATGACTACTGCATATTTGAAACCGAAACTAAATGCTTCCTTAGCAAGCTTTCCTTGGACTCTGCTTGACCCCACCACCAACTGAGCTCTCATTCCTGCAGTTAGCAGGTAATTATGAAATGCCAACCATGCCAGGCTGCATGCTAAGGTCCAGGGCATGCCATGGTGAACGGTAACATGGCCACTTTCAGTTCTCAGGGACCTTTTAGTCTAGAAGGGGAGATGAATTTAAGGAAATAATCATACGGAAACATAATTACAAAGTATGGTAAATACTATGAAAAAAAGCACATCAGATAGTATAACAGGGAAATCTAATCTAGATTGGGAGGGTCAGGGTTGGTGTCTTTTGGGTTTCTAGAGAAATCTATCGTAGAACTTAATACAATCTATTGGAGTTGTCTGTTCACAGGCTGTGCTTCTCATACCCCTCCCTCCTACATAATCCCAACTTGGAGTTTCCCAAGAGGTGGGAATACATCATTTCTTTGCATTTCTTGTGACTTGGTGGAATTCTTTCAATGGACTGAGTTCTCAAAAAATACTTACTGAATGTTTATTGAATTAAACAAAATTGTGTCAACTTATATTCCTTAAAAATAGAGAATCAGATCATTTTAAAACTAGAAGGGCCTCAGATCTCCCTAGTCAGTATCCAGTTTCATTTTCATATTTAAAAGATGGGGCGGCGATGGGGGCTCATTTTAGCAACTTAAGGCCAATTATTAGTAAAGCCAAGATGAGAAGCTCAAACTCTTTATTCTTCTTCTGTTAAAATTCCCAAGCTAAAACCAAACGTAAGTATGAATACCTAAAGTGTGTCAGCAATATCCTATGTACCCCTTTATGAAAATTTGCCTAACTAAAATTATTTAGGATTTGGACCTTTTAGAAACATATTACTGGCTGTTTCTTTTTTCAACATTCTTTTTTCAGTTGATATGCCCTGAGTCAAACAAACGCTAAAAAACAGTTCACAACAAATCCACAGCTTTAATAAAGTCAGTAAGCTGTCTCTGATTGATCATGTCTCTAACTGGAGCTCTTATTTTTTGCCAGTAAACATTTTTCAATGCCTAAAACCCTTAATCGTAAAAGTCTGTTTAATTACACCCCTGAGGGAAATAAGAAGTTAGCTATAACCTCATATTTATCCCAGGGGTGTGATCTTTGTTAATCATTCCTTTTCTTCTGCCTGATGGAAAATTCATCACAAATGACTTAAATGCTTCAAGTTAAGGATAACCTTTTCCCCCTCAACTGTGTAGCAGTAGGAGTCCTGGTAGAATTTACATCCTATCCCCTTGAATGTCATCAGTATTCCCTGTGTCTCTGCAAGAAAGGGCTTGGTAGAAGGTTAATGTAACAGCTTTGTGCAGTGCCTTCACTTCAGAAAGCCAAAAAGATACCTAATACATTATTTCCTTCCTTTCTAAATGATCAGTTATGTAATTATGAAGGACACAATCACTTTAAACTTAAACATAGCTATTCAAAGGGTGAGCAACTCAAGTCCACTCACAGAATTTTAGATAAATTATTAAGATGAATTTACTATGTTACAAACACAAAATAATCTTGGATGACAACTTGAAAAACCTTACTTCTTCATTCCTTTTAAGACATCCATCCTAAAATCTCATACTGGTCCAAACTCAACGTTGTTAGAACAGAATTTATAGTTACAAAGATACTTAGGATCACAGTAACATGAATGTCTCTGTAAACGTTGTACTTTTAACCATTTTTTAGCCCATTACAAAACCACATATCCACCAAACACAAAAAAATCTTTTTGGTGTAAGGATTTTTAATATTTTTATGCATGGTTTTAAAGTGTTACTTAGGACTTAATTTTTAAACATATGTATTTTAAAAATTTAAATATATGAAAGGAAGTTTTCAATGGCTACACCATTAAAATAAAGTTCTTCAATAATGATATCATCTTTGACTTACACAAAAAATACATCATCTCAAAATTTTAAGGAGCCAATCATTGGGAATTCCCTGGCGGTCCAATGGTTGGGACCCTGCACTTCCAATGCAGGGGGTATGGGTTCAATCCCTGGTCAGGGAACTAGGATCCCACATGCCGCACGACACGGCCAAGAAAATATTAAAAAAAAAAAAAGGAGCCAATCATCACCCTTCCACCCAATAACGGTTTCGAGACATCAAAGTATCATAATTATCTTGTCAGTGTACTATATCATAACTCTCTGGAAATAGTATAAATAAAATTGAAGCTGAAATCTACAACTTCCAGATGTGGGAAAGTATATTTTTTGAGAAGTTACTATTATGCAGAGCCTGAAACTATGCTATCTCTATGGTTTTCAGCCTAAAAGTGTGGAGCACTGAGTATATTTGGAAGCTTCTGATCTGCATGCCATCTGTAGGCTTCTGGTGATGTAGCATCTGAGTGACACAATGTGGTACGTAGCACAAACTCTAGCAATGACTCTTCAGTATCATTATGAGCTCATAGGTCTAAAGATATTTAATGTGCTTCAATCCACTGCAGTTATCCTTTTTGATGCTCAAATTGTTCGTATTTTGGCCAGTGGGATTCAATTTAAGTTGGCTCCAGAGAGCTTCCGACATAACCCTAGTAGTTTATGACAGCTTCCATGCTTGCAGACTTCATTTTATCTTCACGTAGACTGATTAATAAAGGAATTTTAACTATCCTCAATCTTCACTGCTTGTTTCTGAGCAGTGAATTTGAAAGTCTATCACTAAATAAATCAAGCCTTCATCCAGTTACCTAACTTTAGTCTTGGGGAACAGTATAATCTATGAGAATCTGAGTCTCCTTCCTGTAACAGCAGGAAGCACTTACCAGATGACTGCGAAGAATCACACAAGACAAAATTAAACGTAAGCTTTCCAAAGCACTTTTAGCAAATACCTAGCTTTAAATGAAGGGCATATAAAAAATATCTAAAAACTAGAATAAATCGAACGCACTGGGTGCAAAAAAAGGAAATTTATTATATTTTCAGATCAAATTTGAAAAAAGAACTAAATAAACAAACGTCTAATTTTTTTCTTTCTATAAGTTGAAGTCACCCATTTTTAGCAAAGATTATGTCTATATATAATTGAAGAAATAATTTTAGTATTGTAAGGAGTGGTGATTATCCCCATCTTACAGATAAAGACATTGAGGCTTAGAAAGTCTGTACATATAATAAGTCAGGAAACCAAGCTTTGAACTCAGCTTTTTCATCTTTGGAAGCCTGATCTTAACTCTGCTTTCTCCTGATGAAATGGTAATTAATGTTTAAATTCTACAAGGAAATATATTTATAGGCCAACTTTCAGCAGCATTTCACTAAAGGAATGCATAAATATTTAAATTTTAAATGTCTGCAACCAACTGGAATTATGAAATATGTTTTTAAGGTCCTAATGTTCAGAAGAAATTGTGAAAAAGATTCTACTACTGGGAAAAAGGGGGAACAACTATTCAGTCTCACAGGAGGACCCCACAGATGACTTACTAATTGCAAAGGGAATAAAAACAGCTCCACAGTGGAGAAGTCTGGTAGAGTCCACCTGAACCACACCTACAATGGGACAAACTGACTTCAAGGGACTCCAGATGTGATGTCCTGAGATTGCACAGCATGCCCTGGGTAGTATTCTGACCAAAAATGTCCTACCTGGATAAAATCATGAAGAAATCACCAGACAAATTCAAATCATGAGACCTTAAACTCTTCAAAAATGTCGAAGCTGTGAGAGCAAAAACAGCCAAGTTATAGTTCTAGATTAAATGATACTTTAAAAACCCATAAAACTAAATGGAATATATAATCATGGATAAGATCTCAGTCTGAGGGAAAATAATAAAAGACATTACTGAGACAACTGGAAAATTTGCATATTGACTATATATTGGGTTGTATTATTGTAGGAATATTAGATTTCTTGTACGTGATAATGGTATCATAGTTAAGTATGAGAATATCCTTGTTCTTAGGAGATCCATGCTGACGTACGATAGATACTTGGGGTGAAATGTCATAATCTCTGAAACTTATGTTCAAATGGTTTAGCAGAAAAAAACACATGCATACATACAATTATATATGCATACATACAAAGAGTTAAAACAAATATGGCAAGATGTAGATAGCTGGTGACTCGAGGTAAAGGTATATGTGTGTTCACTATACTATTCTTTTTCACTATACAACTTTTCTGTAGGTTTGCAATTTTCAAAATTTGGGGAAAAAATCAGATTTAATAAAACACATACTTCTCTCTACCATTCATCTGTGCTCCTATAGTATTCTGCTCCTTTTTTCTAGAAGCTACCATATTCGATCTTGCAGGATAATTTTGTAAATGTTTATCCTGTCCAAGTGCTCCTTGCAGACAGGGTCTGTATCTCATTCATCAGCACCAGCAGAGTAACTTACTACAGGTTCTCAAAGGGCCTCATTTACTAGCAGGTCTAGTGAATGCTGGCTGAATTAAATATTTGCTTTTTCCAAGATACCACCATAGTGGTTGACAATAAACGGTTTTTAACAATACTATACGGCACTCACAACAGAGTTATTTCATGACTGATAAACTATACCATATAATCATTTAAACTTAGAACAATGTTTAAACTGTTAAGTATCTGGAAAGTTAAATAAAAAAGAAAGGAAAAGTAAATGAAGTAATCAATCACCATTATGTTTAGTCTGTAAACCACTATGGAATAACTAATGGTTTATTACCTCATATAGTATAAGTTTAAATTTATGTAGGTAAAAATCCATTTTAAAATTTGTATCCCAAGTTAGTAATGTGTATTCTAGAGACATGAGGGCAACTTAATCACTGAACTTCACACAGCAAATTGCTCTGATAGTTGGGTTTCCTGATTGTAGAAGAATGGCTATAATGTGTTGGATGATGAAGATGATACTAATGCTAATTCAGACTGTAGAGGCTGGGCCAGCAGGGAGTAAGTGGAAGGTCAGTGGCACCCCGGAGAGCAGGAGTCAGCAAACCATGGCAATGGGCCGAATTTGGGCTGCTGCTTGTTCACATATGGCCCACAACCTAAGAATGGTTTTTACTTTCTTTAATGGTTGAAAATAAATCAAAAGAAGTGTAATAGCTCATGACATGTGAAAATTATATGACATTCAAATTTCAATGTCCATAAATAAAGTTTTCCTGGCGCCCAGCCACGCCCATTTGTCTGCAAAACTTCTGCGGCTGCGTTCACTACAGCGGCAGACCGCGTGGCCTGAAACTGTGAAGATTTACAATTTGGTCCTTTACAGTATGACTGCCAGGGAGAGAAATTTCAATTTCCAGGAGACAATGAGGACCCATGGGTGTGTTTATCTTGTGATTTTCATGGGGGCTCTACACTTTTGTGAATTTTTCTATATGTGTAGTATGACTCAATAAAAAGATTTCTTTAAAAAAAAAAACACCTATTATTGTGAATTTCAGGGTGTAAGAAAGATATAACGTCCTCAATGTTTCCAAAATTACACATGTAAAACATTGATTTTTTTAAAGCCATTGTCAGAACCAGGGTTTGATTTGTGACAAAGAGTCCAGACTATGGCTGGCCAGAGATGGAAACTACAAAGACCGACCTGAGCAAGTCATTTAGAGAAGGTTCCAGAAAACTAAAAACAGCCCAAGCAAGTAGACAGTAACAGTAGGCCCCAACTTCAGTAACAGACACACAAACATAGATTAGGGTTTAAGAGCAAGATTCCAGGATCTAGGAGGACTGGAAGAGTGAGGCAAATTAATACGGCTTTGAGTTAACACCTAAGTGGCAACTATGGAAGTGTATGAGCACAAAACCACATTCAGTGACTCTCAAATCCTACTAATATGCCAGGATTGAAGGCTTGTATGTAACTATATGGCAATATTTACTCATTAGACCTGTTTAATCACAATTTGAGTATCTTCAAGCAAAGATATATTTACATAGATAAAGCAAATTTATAGAATCATTTATAGCAAAGGCATCTTACCCAAAGTGAACAGGACTAGTAGTGGTGGGTTCACTGAAAACGTCCATTACAGTGTGTGTGGGGCGGGGGGGATTCATACAAACATATATCCCTTTAACACTTTAAGGTAAAATATATAACTGCACATTCATTGGCCATTCTTAGATTTAGCACCAAGCCTTTTCTTTGAGGATGCATCACTGTGACTTTAGGTTACTGGTTCTTTAAAGCGCAGGGAGAACATAGTCTTAGGAAACTGTAGAATCTTTCCAGATTTTTATGGACTTTTTTTTACCTTAAACGCTTTTATTTATCTCATCCACAACTAATTCAGCAGCAATTTTTTTATGACTCAAGTTTAACGCAAGTAACTAAAGCATCTTTTAGCAGTTTACTTAATATTTAAATAAACTGTCTCATTACCATAACTAGTAAAATTCACATAGAAAACTGATGGAAACAGACATGCATGTATACTAAATTATAGTCTACCAGCCATAATCATTCAGACTGCCAGGGCACTGGGTGAGTTTTATGGAACGAATGGAAGAGCATCAGCAGATAAACTGAACACAGAAGGAACAGATTCAAGGCACTGGGCAAGGAGGAGCCAGAGCCTCAGCTATTAAACCCGGACACAATGCTGATCCACCACAGCACAGTTAGGGACTTCTTTTGTTCTGGGGGTTGAGGGTGAAAGTTGAAAAGGTGCAGCTGCAGGAAGATTAGGTGACCCTACGTGGGTGCTGAAAGGAAGAAGCGGAATAAAGTCAGGACAGAGCCACTGTTGCACTGTAGATGGCCTAAGAAAATAAAGCTAAAGAAGGAAAAAAAAAATGGCAAAAGACAATTATCTACTTTCATATGCTTTGAGGTATCCCTCATCTTTTCTGTTAAAATGTAGAGAAATAAATTTAAAAAGAGAATTTTTATTTCCCTTATTACAAAGGGGCCAGACATCACTGAGTTACTCAATTTTTCTTATAATCCTCTTGAGAACTTGCAAACTAAGGCTGGGAAGTACTGAAAGAACAAAAGCAACCTTTTAGTACTTCAACTTGAAATTAAAATAGCCACAAGAGACCAGCACTACTGACTCCTAAAAGGTAGGATAAAATGTATCAGCACCTAAATAAATCCAGAAACCTGGAGGAACAGAGAAATAAACTTACATTTCATCAGTTTATAAGAACTAAAGGCAGTCAAGTGAAAAATTAAAATTAGTGTAAAATTAATTTAATGTAAAATTTTAAGAAAAACAGAAAAATTAAAACAAAATCAATTGGTTTATTTTTCCTAAAACAGGAAGTATCCTGTTATCCTCCTGTGTACGTTTACACGTCTAATTTTAAGTAGCTTCTAGTATATGATGTTCCTCTGCTCTCCTTGGAAGAAAATGTCTCAAATGAATAGATACTCAGTATGGGCGGATTTCTTACATTCAGCATGAATGTGCAGAAGAATGAATCCTGTGACAATGCCTCAAAAAGAAGTATACAAAAAGATGTTCGCCATGAGTTACTTATAACAAAAAGAGGTGGAAAGAACTTAAACGTATAGTAATAGCCAGATAAATTGTGGCACATTATTAGAACATTTACAGCCACTTAAAATCTGAGGGATATGAAAGATTCAAGGAAATTAGGAAAATACTCATGAAACAAGTGGAAAAAGGTAGAAAAGAACACTGCATACATCATCTAACAACTGTGAGGGAAAAAGAAATGCATGTATATTTGCAAAAGCCCAAGGAAATACAGCACAATGTCAACAGTGATTAGCCCTGGGTGAGAGAACTGTAGGCAATTTTTATTTTGAACATTCCCCTTACTTATTCCCTCTTCCACAAGAGGAATTAGTTTTAAAATTAAAAATAAAACAATAGAGTAGGGGAAGGGCAAACAGAAGAAGGTAACAATCATCTCAAGTAAGGTACTTCTGCAACTGCACAAATCACTCCACCCAATCAACTAATAATTCTCACACCCCCAGAAGTGACACCACTTCAAACAGTTAAGGAGATTTTTGATGCTTTTCAGAAATATTTATATATTTTACTCATGAAAATTAAGCACGTCTGATCTTCAAGCAAGGCCACAATATTAAATAAAATGCAACAGCTCCTCCACCCCCTGGAGCTGGTAACCTAGAATATCATTTTCCCTTTCAAGTGGGAAAGAGAAAACACATACACATAAACACACACAGAGGCTACCTGTGACTCAGTGTCAAGAAGTGCACCACCAAAATTAACAACCAAGTCTGGACACACGTTTATAATGTCAACTACATCACCGTACATTGTAAGATACACATCAAGGTTTTTTAATGTGAAAAAGAGAAAACAAAATGCATGTTTTAGAATAGATGAACTCTGGACCTATACAGCCTGTGAAAACTCAAGAGTGCTTTTAAAGCTTACATGAAAGTCTTCACACTGGAACTGTCCCGCGAGGGCAGCAATACAGCACAGCTTTAGCCTCAGTCCACCTGAAGGCAAATCCTCCAACATTAACTAGTTGTAAGTTAGTTACAGACTTCTCATTCATAAAATGGTGGGAAAAATAACACCTCTGTCTAGGACTGCTGCACCTGAGCTAATAATTACAAAACATTTATTTATAAAATGTACCTGGCATACAGTAAGCAAAGTATTTTGGAGTGAAGAATCACATAGTAGAACCAACTTACTTTCAAACAGTTAAAAAAAATGTGTGTGTAAATGTATAAACACACACATTCACATACCTATGTATATACAGGGGTTAGGGGGAGACAAGGAGGTGAATCTGAGTGAGGGTACGTATGTTTTCTTTCTATCATTCTTATTCTTGTGACTTTTCTGAAAGCTTGAGAATACTTCCAAATAAACAGTTAAATAAATAAAAAGAAAGTCTACCATTGGACTATTAATTATAATACAATAATAGAACTGAGCCCTCTGGTTTTACTATCTCACTTAGAATACTAACTGAGGGCCTCAGGCCATGTCTGGAAATGGCAAGGTTTCCAAAGCAGAGCGGGATTAACAAAACTATCACTCCCCATGCTCAGAAAACAAGTAAAACTGCTTGCCAGACTCTCATCTAAGACTCACTCACCAATCCTACTAAGCTGACTCCAACAGAGAATTTATTCAGCAAAGCCTCTGGGAATGAGTTTATTACAGTTAATCTGAATTAAAGCAATAAAAATACTTAGCATCTCTCTAGATCCTTCTAAGATTCTGTAACCAAAAATATGAAAGTATTTTTACCATTCTCATGATGTTTTCCTCGTGAGCCAGGAGCAGTGTAACAACATGGTGCTGTACTGGAATATATGAGACCTTGAATACAGAGAGGACAGAAACTTCCCCTCTACAAGCTTTACTCCAAATTCTTAACTGAGATACGTAGCTACAGTCTATGCGACTCCATAATACAAGCACTCCCAGGGCACTCTGTAATTTTTCCTCAGTTCATCTAAAACTGATGGGAAGAGAATTAATTATTTCACATTAAAATAAATAAATGATAACAAAGAGGGGAGAAACGGATCTCTTAAAAAAAAAAAAAGAATCCTTATTTTCCTAAGACTCCCTCTAAGTCTTTATGATTCCTGGCCCATCAAGGTGGCTGTGCAGCACTGAAAATTTTTTTCCACCTTGAAATGCAAAGAAATGCAGCTACTTGGTTTAAATGAGTTATACATGTCTGACTATCACTGTTTCAACTTATTATTTTGCCCCTTAATAAAATTATTAATGGAAAGAATTAAAAACTTTATTGGGGAATGACAGAAAAAAGAAAATACACATTTTCTGTTTAATTTTCTATGACAATGCCCCTCCCTTCCCTTTAATTCTTTATCATAATTTGGTTTGAAAAACAAGTTCAAGACTGCGTAGCCAAACATGCAATACGAAGCAGCAAAACTCTGGAAAAAGTAAATATAAGTGAAGCTTGGGTAGTTCCAAGTTACAAAAGCAACTACTATATTTCCTAGGAAAATCTATAAACTCATTATCACCGCCACCTTGTTCTCAGTTTCCACAGATGTAGGCCAAAAGAGCTGAGATGGCCCTCTCTCTGTCTCCAAGGTATGAAAGTCATGTGTCTCTTTCATGGCAACAAAGATGTCTGTCATCATTCTGTTTCTCAAAATTCTCAACCTCAGTAATCTGTTTCAGTATGTTAAAACTTCAGATAATATAATATTCTCTTCCATCTACTCACATTAATTTTTAAGTCAATGTTTTTTGTGTAGCATTTATCTCACTAAATACTACAACAAGCCCAGACACAAACATGACTAATCAGCCACTCTTGTGAACCCTCCATGATAATCCTAAGGACAACATCTTGGAAATAGAAGATGAAATGTCCCACTGACTGGAAAGAGTAAAAACTACCTATGATATGGAATTTTATCAAGCCCAGCTTATGCAGAATACTCTACCAGCTCTTTCTCTCCTTATTCTTCATCTCAGCCTTGGATGGGCAAGTGGTTCATTCACGTGGACACACCTATGGAGGTACTTCCCGTAACACTGAGCACCCAGGGAACTGGCACAGCTGCTGCCTCCTCTAACGCGTCCACGCTGCTCACAGGCACGCTTACTAGTTTGGTTCTTTAAGTTAAAGAACCAAAATAAATTCACTCAGGTCCACTAAGTTGCTAGTACTAATGGTAGAGAGGAAAAGAATATTTTAGGGAGGAACATAAGAAAATGAGGGCACAGGCAAAATTGGTTCAAGATGGCAGGGTAGAAGGACGTGTGTCCACTCCCTCTTGCGAGAGCACTGGAATCACAACTAACTGCTGAACAATCATCAACAGGAAGACAATGGAACTCATCAAAAAAGATACCCCACATCCAAAGACAAAGGAGAAGCCACAGTGAGACGGTAGGAGGGGCACAATCACAATAAAATCAAATGCCGTAACTGCTGCGTGGGTGACTCACAAACTGGAGAACACTTATACCACAGAAGTCCACCCATTGGAGTGAAGGTTCTGAGCCCCATGTCAGGCTTCCCAACCTGGGGGTCCGGCAACGGGAAGAGGAATTCCCAGAGAATCAGACTTTGAAGGCTAGTGGGATTTGACTGCAGGACTTTGACAGGACTGGGGGAAACAGAAACTCCACTCTTGGAGGGCATACACAAAGTAGTGTGCGCATCGGGACCCAGGGGAAGGAGCAGGGACCCCATACGAGACTGAACCAGACCTACCTGCTAGTGTTGGAGGATCTCCTGCAGAGGCGGGGGTTGGCTGTGGCTCACCACGAGGACAAGGACACTAGCAGCAGAAGTTCTGGGAAGTACTCCTTGGCGTGAGCCCTCCCAGAGTCCACCATTAGCCCCACCAAAGACCAGGTAGGCTCCAGTGCTGGGTTGCCTTAGGCCAAACAACCAACAGGGAGGGAACCCAGCCCCACCAGCCAGCAGACAAGTGGATTAAAGTTTTACTGAGCTCTGCCCACCAGAGCAACAGCCAGCTCTACCCACCACCAGTCCCTCCCCATCAGGAAACCTGCACAAGCCTCTCAGATAGCCTCATCCACCAGAGGGCAGACAGCAGAAGCAAGAAGAACTACAATCCTGCAGCCTGTGGAACAAAAACCACATTCACAGAAAGACAGACAAGATGAAAAGGCAGAGGGCTATGTACCAGATGAAGGAACAAGATAAAACCCCAGGAAAAACAACTAAATGAAGTAGAGATAGGCAATCTTCCAGAAAAAGAATTCAGAATAATGATAGTTTAGATGATCCAGGACCTTGGAAAAAGAATGGAGGCAAAGATAGAGAAGATGCAAGAAATGTTTAACAAATACCTAGAAGAATTAAAGAATAAACAAACAGAGATGAACAGTACAATAACTGAAATGAAAAATACACTAGAAGGAATCAATGGCAGAATAACTGAGGCAGAAGAACGGATAAGTGAGCTGGAAGACAGAATGGTGGAATTCACTGCTGCGGAACAGAAGAAAGAAAAAAGAATGAAAAGAAATGAAGACAGCCTAAGAGACCTCTGGGACAACATTAAACTCAACAACATTCACATTATAGGGGTCCCAGAAGGAGAAGAGAGAGAGAAAGGACCCAAGAAAATATCGGAAGAGATTATAGTCGAAAACTTCCCTAACATGTGAAAGGAATTAGCGACCCAAGTCCAGGAAGTTCAGAGAGTCCCAGGCAGGATAAACCCGAGGAGAAACATGCAAAGACACATAGTAATCACACTGACAAAAATTAAAGACAAAGAAAAATTCTTCAAAGCTACAGGGGAGGGCTTCCCTGGTGGCGCAGTGGTTTAGAGTCCGCCTGCCGATGGAGGGGACACGGGTTTGTGCCCCGGTCCGGGAAGATCCCACATGCCGCAGAGCGGCTGGGCCCGTGAGCCATGGCCGCTGAGCCTGCGCGACCGGAGCCTGTGCTCTGCAACGGGAGAGGCCACAACAGTGAGAAGCCCACGTACCGCAAAAAAAAAAAAAAGAAAAAAGAAAAAAAGCAACAAGGGAAAAATGACAACATACAAGGGAACTCCCATAAGGTTAATTGCTGATTTCTCAGCAGAAACTCTACAAGCCAGAAGGGAGTGGCATGATATACTTAAAGTGATGAAAGGGAAGAAACTACAGCAAAGATTACTCTACCCAGCAAGGATCTCATTCAGATTTGATGGAGAAATCAAAAGCTTTACAGACAAGCAAAAGCTAAGAGAATCCAGCACCACCAAACCAGCTTTACAACAAATACTAAAGGAACTTCTCTAAGTGGGAAACACTAAAGAAGAAAAGGACCTACAAAAACTAACCAAAACAATTAAGAAAATGGTAATAGGAACATACATATCGATAATTACCTTACATGTGAATGGATTAAAGGCTCCAACCAAAAGACACAGGCTCACTGAATGGATACAAAAACAAGACCCATCTATATGCTGTCTACAAGAGACCCACTTCAGACCTAGGGACACACACAGAATTAAAGTGAGGGGATGGAAAAAGATATTCCAGGCAAATGGAAATCAAAAGAAAGCTGGAGTAGCAATACTCGTAACAGATAAAATAGACTTTAAAATAAAGACTATTACAAGAGACAAGGAAGGACACTACATAATGATCAAGGGATCAATCCAAGAAGAAGATATAACAATTATAAATATATATGCACCCAACATAGGAGCACCTCAATACATAAGGCAAATGGTAACAGCTATAAAAGAGGAAATTGACAGTAACACAATAACCGTGGCGGACTTTAACACCTCACTTATGCAACGGACAGATAATCCACACAGAAAATAATAAGGAAACACAAGCTTTAAATGACACAACAGACCATGTAGATTTAACTGATATTTATAGGACATTCCATCTGAAAATAGCAGATCACACTTTCTTCTCAAGTGCACACGAAACATTCTCCAGGATAGATCACATCTTGGGTCACAAATCAAGGCTCAGTAAATTTAAGAAAACTGAAATCATATCAAGCACCTTTTCTGACCACAGTGCAATGAGATTAGAAGTAAATTACAGGGAAGAAAACATAAAAAGCACAATCACATGGAGGCTAAACAATACGTTACTAAATAACCAAGAGATCACTGAAGATATCAAAGAGGAAATCAAAAAATACCTAGAGACAAATGACAATGAAAACACGACGATCCAAAACCTATGGGATGCAGCAAAAGCAGTTCTAAGAGGGAAGTTTATAACAATACAATCCTACCTCAAAAAACAAGAAAAATCTCAAATAAACAACCTAACTTTACACCTAAAGCAGCTAGAGAAAGAAGAACAAACAAAACCCAGAGTTGGTAGAAGGAAAGAAATCATAAAGATCAGAGGAGAAACAAATGAAATAGAATCAAAGAAAACAATAGCAAAGATCAATAAAAGTAAAATCTGGTTCTTTGAGAAGATAAACAAAATTGATAAACCTTTAGGCAGACTCATCAAGAAAAAGAGGGAGAGGACTCAAATCAATAAAATTAGAAACAAAAAAGGAGACGTTTCAATGGACACCACAGAAATACAAAGCGTCCTAAGAGACTACTACACACAACTCTATGCCAATAAAATGGACAACCTGGAAAAAAAGGAAAAATTCTTAGAAAGGTATAATCTCCCAAGACTGAACCAGGAAGAAACAGAAAATATGAACAGACCAATCACAAGTAATAAAATTGAGCCTGTGATTAAAAATCTTCCAACAAACAAAAGTCCAGGACCAAGATGGCTTCACAGGTGAATTCTTTCAAACATTTAGAGAAGAGCTAACACCTATCCTTCTCAAACTCTTCCAAAAAACTGCAGAGGAAGGAACACTCCCAAACTCATTCTATGAGGCCACCAACACCCTGATACCAAAACCAGACAAAGATACTACAAAAAAAGAAAATTACAGACTGATATCACTGATGAATATACATGCAAAAATCCTCAACAAAATACTAGCAAACAGAATCCAACAACACATTAAAAGGATCATACACCATGATCAAGTGGGATTTATCCCAGGGAGGCAAGGATTCTTCAATATACACAAATCAATCAATGTGGTATACTATATTAACAAACTGAAGAATAAAAACCATACAATCATCTCAGTAGATGAAGAAAAAGCTTTTGACCAAACTCAACACCCACTTAAGATAAAAACTCTCCAAAAAGTGGGCAAAGAGGGAACCTACCTCAACATAATAAAGAACACATATGACAAACCCATAGCAAACATCACTCTCAATGGTGAAAAACTGAAAGCATTTCCTCTAAGATCAGGAACAAGACAAGGATGTCCACTCTCGCCACTATTATTCAACATAGTTCTGGAAGTCCTAACCATGGCAATCAGAGAAGAAAAAGAAATAAAAGGAATACAAATTGGAAAAGAAGAAGTAAAACTGTCCCTGTTTGCAGATGACACGATACTATACACAGATAATCCTAAAGATGCCACCAGAAAACTACTAGAGGGACTTCCCCGGTGGTCCATTGGTTAAGAATCCGCCTGCCAATGCAGGGGACACAGATTTGAGTCCTGGTCCAGGAAGATCCCACATTCCACGGAGCAACTAAGCCCGTGCACCACAACTACTGACCCTGCACTCTACAGCCCGCAAGCCACAACTACTGAGCCTGCGCGCCTAGAGCCTGTGCTCTGCAACAAGAGAAGCCACTGCAATGAGAAGCCTGTGCACCGCATCGAAGAGTAGTCCCCACTTGCCGCAACTGAAGAAAGCTAGCACACAGCAACGAAGACCCAATGCAGCCAAAAGTAAATAAATAAATAAAATTAAAAAAAAAAAACTTCTAGAACTAATCAATGAATTTGGTAAAGTTGCAGGATACAAAATTAATGCACAGAAATCTCTTGCATTCCTGTGCACTAACAATGAAAGATCAGACAGAGAAATTAAGGAAACAATCCCATTCACCACTGCAATGAAAAGAATAAAATACCTAGCAATAAACCTACCTAAGGAGGTAAAAGACCTATACTCAGAAAACTATAAGACACTGATGAAGGAAATCAATGATGACACAAACAGATGGAGAGATATACCATGTTCTTGGATTGGACAAATCAATACTGTGAAAATGACTATATTGCCCAAAGCAACCTACACATTCAATGCAATCCCTATAAAATTACCAATGGCATTTTTTACAGAACTAGAACAAAAAATCTTAAAATGTATATGGAGACACAAAAGACCCCAAATACCCAAAGCAATCTTGAGGGAAAAAAAATGGAGCTGGAGGAATCAGACTCCCTGATTTCAGAATACACTACAAAGCAACAGCAATCAAGACAATATGGTACTGACACTAAAACAGAAATACAGAGCAATGGAACAGGATAGAAAGCCCAGAGATCAACCCACACACCTATGGTCAACTAATCTATGACAAAGGAGGTGAGGATATACAGTGGAGAAAAGTCAGTCTCTTCAGTAAGTGGTGCTGGGAAAACCGGACAGCTACGTGTAAAGGAATGAAATTAGAACACTCCCTAACACCACACACAAAAATAAAGTCAAAATGGATTAGAGACCTAAATGTAAGACCGGACACGATAAAACTCTTAGAGGAAAACACAGGAAGACCCCTCTAACATAAATCACAGCAAGATCTTTTTTTTTGACCCACTTCCTAGAATAATGGAAATAAAAACAAAAATAAATAAATGGGACCTAATGAAACTTAAAAGCTTTTGCACAGCAAAGGAAACTATAAACAAGACGAAAAGACAACCCACAGAATGGGAGAAAATATTTGCAAACGAGTCAACGGGCAAAGGATTAACTTCCAAAATATATAAACAGCTCATGCAGCTCAATATTTAAAAAAAAAAAAAACCCAATCAAAAAATGTGCAGAAGACCTAAACAGACATTTCTCCAAAGAAAAACAGATGGCCAAGAAACACACGAGAAGTTGCTCAACATCACTAATTATTAGAGAAATATAAATCAAAACTACAATGAGTTATTACCTCCCAGTGGTCAGAATGGGCATCATCAGAAAATCTACAAACAACAAATGCTGGAGAGGGTATGGAGAAAAGGGAACCCCTCTTGAACTGTTGGTGGGAATGTAGATTGACACAGCCACTTAGGGAGGTTCCTTAAAAAACTAAAAATAGAATTACCACATGACCCAGCAATCCCATTACTGGGCATATACCTAGAGAAAACCATAATTCAAAAAGACACATGCACCCCAGTGTTCACTGCAGCACTGTTTACAATAGCCAGGTCATGGAAGCAACCTAAATGCCCACTGACAGATGAATGGCTAAAGAAGATGTGGTACATATATACAATGGAATATGACTCAGCCATAAAAAGGAACGAAATTGGGTCATCTGTAGAGACATGGATGGATCCAGAGGCTGTCATACAGAGTGAAGTAAGTCAGAAAGAGAAAAACAAATATCGTATATTAACGTATATATGTGGAACCTAGAAAAATGGTACAGATGAACTGGTTTGCAGGGCAGAAATGAGACACAGATGTAGAGAATAAACGTATGGACACCAAGGGGGGAAAGCGGGGGTGGGGGGTGGGGCACATGAATTGGGAGATTGGGGTTGACATGTATACACTGATGTGTATAAAATGGATAACTAGTAAGAACCTGCTGTATAAAAAAAATCACAGAAGAAAATTAAGGGACTTCCATGTGGCACAGGAGGTACGAATTTGCCTGCCAATGCAGGGGACATGGGTTCAAGCCCTGGTCCGGGGAGATCCCACATGCCGCGAAGCAACTACGCCCGTGCACCACAACTACTGAGCCTGCACTCTACAGTCTACAAGCCACAACTAAAAAACCCACAGGTCTAGAGCCCATGCTCCACAACAAGAGAAGCCACCGCAGTGAGAAGCCCACAGACCGCAACAAAGAGTAGCCCCCGCTCGCCGCAACTAGAGAAAAGCCCGCGTGCAGCAACGAAGACCCAACGCAGCCAAAAATAAATAAATTAATTAAAAAGAAAGAAAGAAAGAAAATGAGGGCAGAAATATTACCCACATAGGGTCAGGCTCCAGAGAATTCCAGGCTATCCGAGGAAAGGAGGAAGGCCAGGCTAGAGGAAGGCCTCGTGGATAACAGATTATAACTTAAGAGCTGGCAAGTAGGTCTAACAAGAGGTTATCTCTGCGCCCTCAGTAGCAGGAGACCCCAATCTGTATTTTCATCTGCTATTCGCTGTCTCCGCTTCTGCTCCCCCTACCATCTCACCGCTCTCTCACCTTGCTATCTTTTGATTCTCAGACCCCTTTGAAAACCAGATGAAAGAAATCCATGAACTCTACTCTCAAGATAAATGTCCCTGTGTGCAGAAGTTTGCCTACAATTCAAACTTCATGGGCCTGTGTTTATGAAGCCCTGAGCCAACTCTGAGCTGCTGTTACTGTCGTCCGGTGGTTCTGTGTGACCGCCCCCACTAACTGCTGATCCTCCCTGTTGTTAGCCCAAACTTCCTGAAAAGACAGGATCTGAACGGTCTGGTCATCCACCATTCAGTGGGCAAAGCTTTTATGTCAAGCCTTAATACTAATCTACCCTAGATTGAGCACCTGGGTCAGGCACCCATGCCTAGTTCAATTCATGGCAATTAAGATGGGGTGGGGGGGGTCACATGGAACTGAGCATGGTGACCTAAACTCGAAGGCTGCATTTCCTTTAGCAGAGACTACAGGAAAGTATGGGCATGGCAGACATCTGACTGCAATGAACTTCTCTGTATAGGACAAACATAACAGAAAAAATGGGCGGCAAAGGTATGTCTAAAGGCAGACCGGGAGGAATCAGGAAGGAAAGGGAACCCCTGAAGACCAAGCAAGGAAAGTGGATCTAAGAGAACCAGGTGAGAAGCTACAGATTTCCTTGCAAAACAATTCTCACACAATGTAAATCATCCTTGAACAATTCCACTGGCTGAGGCTGAACACAGGATGGAAGAGAGTGAGGTGATGACGGGGAAGGTCCTCTAGCCGTGGACACTGGGCTCCCTCTGCTCTCGGTGTTGTCACTGTCACCTTTCTGCTGTATACCCAAGATAATCATGCTCCTCAAGGTTGCTTTCCTTTAGCTAACGCCACAGACTTAGACAATAAGGCTTCTGAAAGAAAGTGTCAAACATAAAAATCTTACAGTTGCCTGTTTCTACAGAATGAAGATATAAGAACCAAAGAACACGTATAAATTTAAGAAGGAAAGAAGACCTGAGCTGTGATGGGGAGTCCTAGCGTGGGGGAAGGGTGAGAACTGGTTTCATTCTCATAACAACATCAAGGCAGAATACTAGGCAAGAAAAACAATAAACACACATGCCTGCACTTCTCTAAAACAGCTTAGTTCCAACCATGCTCAGCTGCAGCACATGAGCAAGGGATGTGCCGAACATCCCTGTGCCAGCAAAGCCGAAAGGACTCTATGACTGCCCATCCTAAAATGAATGCGCCAACACTGTGCTCTTTGTACTAAAAAAGATGAACCCAATTTAGCTGCTAAGGAAAGAGTAATTCAATTCACTTGGTTATTATAAGCTGCCAAGTTTCTATCTCTACAAAGCAAGGAAAACAGAATCCTTTATGATACTATAGACAGACCCTATCATGCACATCAGAACTAAAAAAACAAAGCTTCACAGTTTGGAAATTTTAACCTTATTTGTTGTTTCTGCTGCTCCTTCTAAGAGACCTCAAATTTGCTGGATATATCTCATTGTACAAAAACATTAAATTACCTTTAAGCTGACATGAAGGCCACACATAAGCCCCCAAAGAAAATTTAAGACAGTCCTGGGGTCATCAATAAGTTTATGGCTGCACAGGGTCATGAATTAGACATGAGAAACTTCTCTCTGGTGTGTCATACCGGATAGTTTATTTCAAAATTGTTATGGTGAGCCCCAAATTAATCTTTCATGGCAGTTCCTTTCTGACAACAGTCGTCAAATTACCTGCGGTAACTCAGCAACTGTAAAGCCCTACAGATGTCAATGGCAAGTAGGTAACCCTTTCAAACAAGGTTTCTCAAGCATTAGCACTACTGACATTTTGAGCCAGAGAATGCTTTGCTGCTGGGGACTGTGTGTTGCAGAATGTTTAGCAGCATCCCTGGCCTCTACGGACTAGATGCCAGTAACATACAAACCCCTCCCCCACTGCCCCAGTTGTGATGATCAAAAGGGACTCCAGAAATGGGATGGGGTGGTGATAGGGGCAAAATTACCCCTGATAGAGAAGCACTATTTTAGGATAAGCGGGAACAGGAACTCAGCGTGAGAAGCCCCTTCATTGCCCCGCCACAGGCAATGTTAGGTCATAAAACAAATTAATGTTAATTAAAATAGTATTTAGGTTATACATTTACATTATGCAATTATCAAAATTTATAATTATACTCCCTAGAAAAATATTATTTATACTGTATTCTGCTATTTCAAGGATTTTACAGATAATTAACTTTATTCAACTAGATACATTTCTAAATCAACCTATTTAAAAATAAACCTTTAATTCAAATATAAACCACATATTATATAGCACTATCATTTCAGAATTACAAATGTTCTAAATTATTTGCAATGCTTTTTCAATTTGAAGAAAAAAGCAAATGCAAGAGTATCTTCACTGTTCATCTGACAATTCAAATATAACAACTTTCTCATTACTCTAAAAGTAAACATTTTAATAACTTATATTTGATTAATATTGCCAAAAATATAAAAAGATCTATCCTGTAGAAATGTCAAATGATGCCACTTTATTTGGCATAGTTATGCACTTTCCCTCTAACCAATAATCAAATTATTCATTATTCTTATATCTCCATCCAGCCATTCAAAGATTTATTGAGCATTTACTATAAATCAAGGATTGCTGCTACAGTAAGTAATAAATGAGCTCAAACTCCATCTTTCAAGAAGCTTAGATTGTAAAGAGATAGACAGGAAAACAGTGCAGAAATGTCAGATATCAACGTGTAAGCTGCAATGGAAACATATACGTAGGAGAGTCAGGGAGGATTTCAGAGTGGAAGCAAACCTGAGATGATGGAAAGGAATAAAGGGAAGATATAATTTTTAGAGCATGATACAGAAGCCAGGAGCCATAGCGGAAAAGGATTAATAATTTGGGCTACATAAGAATTAAAACCTCTGTATGATTACATAAATACGACAAAATGGGATGTGATCAGCAAATGCTAAATGTTTGATATTACAACTGTTAATAAAGAGCTCTTCATTATGTTTTAATCATTTTCTTAACTGAATTTGCAGAAAACATATCATCCTGTTTAAATTAAAGAGGTTCTCCACTGCTTTTATTTTTTGAAGTTATTTGGAAGAAACGTACAAGAGCAAGTGATTTATCTGCACATCATTCAGTACTTAAATCAAGCATTCCCAGTAGAACAGACTGACCAATGTAATTCTCAAGTTAAGTGAGGAATTTGTTCATTTAATGAGATCAATGCTAAGTCTGAAAAAGGGGAAGCTGGGACATTTTGCCATAACACAAATATAATGACACAGAAATAATTTAGTTGACATATTTATTAAACTAGTATATGCAGGGAAGTACCATTAAGAAACTGAAAGTAATTATACAGCTGGGAAAAAAAAATTCAGTCTTAACCTCTAGCTCAACCATACCTGAAAATCAATTTCAGATAGATTACTGAATTGTGAAAGGTAAAAGTATAAAATTCTCAGAAGAAAATATAAGAAAACATTTCCATGGCCATAGGGTAGGCAGATTTTCCTTGAACAAGACACAAAAGCAATAAAGATAAACTGGACTTCATGAAAACTAGAAACTTCTGCTCATCAAAGGATATCGTTAAGAGAAAGAAAAGGTAAGCAGTGAGTGGAAGAAGATATTTATAAAATATTTATGCAACACAGAATTTTAGCCAGAATATATAAAGAACTTCTACAAATAACAGACACAGACAGCCCAGGAGATAAGTGGGCAAAAGACCGGAACAGACACTTTACACTTGGCCAACAGACAAATGACAAGGTTGCTCAACGTCATCAGTCAACAGCAAAATGCAAATTAAACCCACAACGCACCATCCTTGCTAGACACCTACCAGGAGGTCTGCTGCTAGTGGCAGTGTAAATTAGTATAATCACTTAAAAAAATGTTGGGCAGTATGAAGTAAACCTGAATATTCCCACAACATATAATCTGGTAATTCCACACCTAGGTCTATATGACTCAGAAATGCACACATATGTTCACCAAAATACACGCACGAAATGCTCACAGTTGTACTTATACTAGCCAAAACCTAGAAACAGTCCATCCACAGTAGAATGGGCAGACAGGCAATGAGAATGAACCATCCATGTACACAGAAGCATGTGGGTAAATCTTATAAATGTACTGCT
The DNA here is from genome assembly GCF_963455315.2 of Globicephala melas. NCBI lineage: Eukaryota > Metazoa > Chordata > Mammalia > Artiodactyla > Delphinidae > Globicephala > Globicephala melas. Next base: position 9,589,655 of record NC_083329.1, on the reverse strand, counting down.
GAGTGAAACCAGTCAGTCACAAGATAAAATACACTAAGTGATTCCATTTTATGAAGGGTTAAAACAGGCATGATTAGTCGTTCATGGATATCTGCGGGCGGCATGAAAGAGGGCTGTGAGGGCTGCAGTGTTCTGCGCTTGATCGTGGTGCTGGCTGCACAGGTGTAGTCACCTTGTGACCATCTGTCAAGCTTTACGCTTACGAACGGTACATTTTTCTGTATATACATCACACGTTGATAAGAAGTTTACTTAAAAAAAGAAACAACTACAGAGAGGAAATTCACGGAAAATATAAACTGTACTACTGAAATGGGACTCTTAACTCTTCCCTAAGCCCAGTGTCTCAATGAGAGCGGCCTGCACAGAAGGCCAGCTCCCTGCACAGTTTTCACTTACTTTCCTCCACTTCCCGGCTTTAACCACGAAGATGGACGCCTGCCTTCCACATGTCATGCGCATCAATAAACTCACTGAGCACCTTCTATTTGCCAATGAATTTGCCGGGCCCTGCAGAGAGTGACAGGTAAGAGCCGGTTGCTCAAGGAACTGACAAGCAGGGACCACGTGTGATCATCTTCCTCCTGCCCCGGCACCTAGCGTGATGTTTTGTACAGAGTGGGCCTTCCACCAGTGCTGACTGATCAGCACAGCTACAACAGCAGAGCGCAAGGGGAGCTACAGAGGAAGCACTTAGAAAGGACCAGCGTTCACAGAACTGGAGAGGCCAGCTCCAGCTTCCGTACAGGGGGAGTACAATGGGCGGGGGCCGAAGTGGGAGACACCGAGGACGGTGCACTGAAGAGCGGTGCACACGCTGGGTCTGGACATGTACACGCAGGGGTGAGCGAGATCCCTTTCAGGTGGGAGGGACTCAGGCTCAGGCGGGGAGGAAGGGCAGTTCAAAGGTACATAAAACAATGTCTGGCAGTCAGCGAACGGGGCTGTGTAAAGGAGGACAGCAAACTTTCATCTTCAGTAGGTCAGGGCAGAGCTTGGATCTGAGTATTTTTCAAAAGCTCCAAAGATGATTGAGGTTTTTCAAAGGTTAGGAATCACGTTCTATACCAAGCCTTCCATTTCACTGTGGAAACATACATGACGAGAAGGATGGGAAAAATAAGGGATTGATTAAATATGCTCTGATACCCCAGTAAACACTTAGTTTTACTTAATGTGCAAGTATTTTAGGTTTCTCCAAAATAAAGTTATATATACCTCATCATAAATCTGATAAACAATGCCATTTATATGAATTTCAATTTTTCAGACTCTCCTTCATGTTGCTAGAATTAAAATGTGAGTTAATGCAAACCCTGGGCAAGAACCTATTGAGCTTTAATTTTCTCATCTGTAATGAGAAGCTTAGAACACATGACCCACTTTTGACTCTGATGTGGCAAAATTCCACATGTGACAATTTTAAGAACAAGAATATGTGATGAGCATGTTATTCCTTTACCTCCCACTGCCTGTAGGAGGCATCAAAAATCCCTTACTACAATTATTCTGTGGTAATTTTTTCTACTGACCATGTCTAATTCACGGGTCACTTATTTTAACATCAAGAAAAACAGATGCTGAATTAAAAACTCGAGTGTTTTGTTCTGTACTGTGGGTAACTGATGAGATTATCTGTATCTCTTTCAAACCAGCAGTAGCAAAGTCACTACCACATGTACCCAAAAGCATCACCCTGGGTTGCAAGACTGTAGTAAAATAACATTGGCTAATTTGTCTAGTCAGGAAACTTTGAAAAGCTTTCAGTAGCAAAGGATTTTGCAGATGCAGCTCTGTAAACCCCAATTTTTTTTTGGGGGGGAGGTGCTTTTGTAACAGTAATGCCAACTACCTTCTTTTAGGGAAACTCCTGCAGAATTCCAGAGGGGCGGTTTGACCACAATCAAGCTGAGGCATTGAGTTTAAGAATGATTAATCACAGATGAATTAGCCTTTTGTTCCTTTTCTGACATTTCTAAACCCTTTCTGATGTTTCAGCTATCTGATGTCTGGCCATGTCATGATACCAAAGCAGGCTGCCTGGATCACTGTTTACTTTGGCCTGCATACAAGTCTGGATAAAGAGCTCAGTCAAAACACCTCCTTCAGATCACAGAATGGCCTTACAGCAGCAGTCTGAGAGACAACACGAAGAAGAAATTTTTAAAATTATTCCTAACCCCATTTCTATATACTCCAATTTTCACTTTGAAAGGAAACTGAACAGTTTTGAAATGTATGAGAAGGTGTCAAAATACAGATATAAACTAAGCTTTACATGCGAATATTAAACATTTTGAAAGCACAGGAAAATTCATTTTTAAAAAAGCTTTAGAAAACTAAATATACTTAAAGCCACAGCTGAATTTTTTATGTATATATAATAATGATACATATATATACAAACTATTGATACATAACATGTATATAAACTATATATAAAATAAATAAATATAAACCAACAGCTCATTTTTTAAAAATACTGGGTTTTAAGCAGAATTTTAAAAAACGGACCTGTCCAGGTGTTCGCCCTCTGCAGTGGCATGTGCTCCGGAAGTGCCTCCACCCCATCCCCAGTCACAGCCGCCCCAGCTCCATTCCCCTTGCCAGCCACTGACTCAGGCACGGAGAAGAGGCTCAACTCTGACAATGAAATGAGTGAAGTAGGCTAGGAGGCTTCCTGGTAAGGTTTTTCTTGATCTCAAAAAGAAGACAGCAATCACCTCACACACATTAGGATAGCTACTGTCAAAACAAATGAACAAAATAACAGAAAATAACAAGACTTGGCAAATGTAATGGTACAGCTGTTATGAAAAACAGTATGGTGGTTCCTCAAAAAATTACACAAATATTACCGTATGATCCAGCAATTCTACTTCTGGGTATATACACAAAAGAACTGAAAGCAGAGCCTTGAGCAGATATTTGTACAGCCATATTCACAGAAGCATGAGTCACAATAGCCAAAAGATGGAAGCAACTCAAGTGTCCATCAATGGATGAATGCATAAACAAAACGTGGCATATACACACAACCAAGTATTATTCAGCCTTAAAAAGGAATGAAATTCTGACACCTGCTACTACACTGATGAACCTTGAGGACGTTCTGCTAAGTGAAATAAGTCAGTCACAAAAAGAAAGACACTGTACCATTCCACTTATATGAGGTCCCTGGAGCAGTCAAATTCAGACAGACAGAAAGTACAATGGTGGTTGCCAGGGGCTGGGGGCAGAGGGGAATGGGGAACTATTGCTTAATGGGATCAGAGCTTCAGTTTTGCAAGACGAAAGGAGTTCTGGAGATGGACGGTGGTGATGGTTGCACAGCAACGTGAATGTACTTAATTAACGCTTCTGAACTGTGCACTTAAAAATGGTTAAGATAAATTTTGTCATGTACATTTTATCACAATTAAAAGTAATATTTTTTTAAAAAAGAGACACAGGAGACAATCTTATACTTTTCTGATTCTAGCTACTGCTGATGGCTTGTGATGCCTGAAGGCCAGCAACCACCTTGGAACTGTGAGAGGAGCAGACCAAGAGGACAAGCATCCACTGAGGACGTCAGCCAGAAAGCCATACTATCTGCTCCCGCTTCGGCAGGAGAGCTTCTCCGAAGAGAAACGCTCCCAGGCTGAAAATACAATTTCCATTCATTTCAGCCAGTTCCTGAGTCCACAAATCGGTACTGATTTAGGCCAAACAGTACCAAGTCCCATTAAAATGGTCACAATTATGGTTAACAGTTAAAGTGAGCAACGACAACACAACAAATCAAGATGACTTCTTTTCATAACGACTCTGTTTTCCAGCTCTCATTAAATTCCTCTGTGACTACCCTTTGCTTTAATCTAAGACTATGGCCACAGAGAAAACCTAGCTGACTGTACTGTTTATACAGATCAACGTTTATTTAAAACACACACACAAAGAACAGTAAAACCAAAATAATTCGGTAAAAATGAATTTTAGGGAATATTATGCACAAGAATATAACTGCTATCACCTAGCAAACCGCTAGGAGGCTCTACTGCAACACATGTGATCAAAGAAACTATGAAAATGACCACATGGTGATTTTCATTTTGCAGTGCTCAACATTAGCAAGACAAGCAAAATCAAAATGTGTCATTATGTTAACAAATGCCTCGTAGGCCCAAGTCTGGGTATTAAATAAAATGCTGTATAAAGATGAATTCTCGTAAGCCAAGTGGGCACATTTTTAGGTATGACCACACAGGCAAATTAAGTAACTTTGCCGAAACTCTCTCACACTGAGCTGTCAACAACTTCACAGATCAGTTCAGCTCAATTCAGGAAATGAGTCTGCACAGCTCAACACAGAATGATTTCCATCGACGTGGAAATCTACAACTGTATCTAGTGATTTCCATCCTACAGCATGTGTTTCAGTCATCTGTTGCTGAGTTAACAAACCACCCGAAAACTTAGAGGCTTAAAAAAACAACAATTAATTATTCCTCATGATTCTGTGGGCTGGCTACAGCTCAGCTAGGTGGTTCTTCTGCCCATCTCTCTTAGGCTCAATCATACAGCTGCATTCAGCTTGCTGCTTGGCTGGGGCTGAAACATCCAAGATGGCCTGAGGCCTCCCACGTGGCCTCTCATGCCAGCAGGGTAGTCAACCTTTTACATGATGACTGGCTTCAAAGACAAAGGAAGCAAAAGCCGTCTGCCCTCTTAAGGCTTGGGCCTGTCTGAAGTCTCAGACATACTTTTACAGTATCCTATTAGTCAGCACAAGTCACAAGGCCAGTCCAATCCGTGTTGAGGGAAACAGAATGTACCTCTGATGGACAGAGCAGCACACACAAACAGGGTACAGGGTACGAGGAATTGATGATGGAAAGCTCTGGGAATCATCTATCAAATGATGGTCCTTCCTACACATAAAGATAGACTCTTCATTTCAACATGTCTTCATGACAGTTTACTCAATAAAAGAGTTTGTATATTTCAAACCTGTTAATTACTTTAATTTGCTCTACATTATAAATGTATTATATGGTGTTTATGATTTCTTCTGCTAACTTTGGGATTTATTGGTTCTTCTTTCTCTAATTGTTTTAGGTGTAAGGTTAGGTTGTTTATTTGAGATATTTCTTGTTTCTTGAGGTAGGATTGTATTGCTATAAACTTCCCTCTCAGAACTGCTTTTGCTGCATCCCATAGGTTTTGGGTCATCATGTTTTCATTGTCATTTGTTTCTAGGTATTTTTTGATTTCCTCTTTGATTTCTTCAGTGATCTCTTGGTTATTTAGTAGTGTATTGTTTGTATTTTTTACAGTTTTCTTCCTGTAATTGATATCTAGTCTCATAGCGTTATGGCTGGAAAAGATACTTGATACGATTTCAATTTTCTTAAATTTACCAAGGCTTGATTTGTGACCCAGGATATGATCTATCCTGGAGAATGTTCCTTGAGCACTTGAGAAGAAAGTGTGTTCTGTTGTTTTTGGATGGAATGTCCCATAAACATCAATTAAGTCCATCTTGTTTAATGTATCATTTGAAGCTGTGTTTCCTTATTTATTTTCATTTTGGATGATCTGTCCATTGGTGACAGTGGGGTGTTAAAGTCCCCTACTATGATTGTGTTACTGTCGATTTCCCCTTTTACGGCTGTTAAAATTTGCCTTATGTATTGAGGTGCTCCTATGTTGGGTGCATAAATATTCACAATTGCTATCTTCTTCTTGGATTGATCCTTTGATCATTATGAAGAGTCACGTACCACAATGTTCACTGCAGCTCTATTTACAATAGCCAGGACATGGAAGCAACCTAAGTGTCCATGGACAGATGAATGGAAAGAAGATGTGGCACATGTATACAATGGAATATTACTCAGTCATAAAAAGAAATGAAATTGAGGTATTTGTAGTGAGGTGGATGGACCCAGAGTCTGTCATACAGAGTGAAGTAAGTCAGAAAGAGAAAAACAAATACCGTATGCTAACACATATATATGGAATCAAAAAAAAAAAAAAAAAAAAAGGTCATGAAGAAGCTACGGGAAAGATGGGAATAAAGACACAGACTTATTGGAGAATGGACTTGAGGACACGGGGAGGGGGAAGGGTAATCTGGGACAAGTGAGAGAGTGGCATGGACATATATACACTACCAAATGTAAACTAGATAGCTAGTGGGAAGCAGCCGCATAGCAAAGGGAGATCAGCTTGGTGCTTTGTGACCACCTAGAGGGGTGGGATAGGGAGGGTGGGAGAGAGACGCAAGAGGGAGGAGATATGGGGATATATATATATGTATAGCTGATTCACTCTGTTATACAGCAGAAACTAACACATCATTATAAACCAATTATACGCCAATAAAGATGTTAAAAAAGCTTTACAATATGGTGAAGACTGTAACTTAATATGTCTAAATCTACACCAGAAAATCCAAATGAAACATTGTCATAGTTACAGGTACAGTCACTTGGTGCCACTTTATGCACTGGATTACAATTATGTACCCCCTCAGATGTAACCTCCATTAGGGCAGAGCCCATATCTATACTGCTTACAACTGTATTCCCAGTGTCTAGTGCATACCAGGTACCCAAGAGACTGTTCTTTCTTAGTTATAAAAAATATTCCTATTTTAAAATATATTCCTTCTTTCTTTAATATCAGATAAAAATATACTTTGTAGATTTTTCCACTGTATATTTTACAATATGGCAAAAATATATCATTACTAACGCTTGAAGCAGTTATGCACTAAGAAAGAAGATATAATTTTAGCTATTATTGTACTTATATGCTAAATTTACCCATTCAATCTTGAAAATGAGAAAAATTTTAATAGTGTACAATTCACTTTCTGTGAGCTATCTTTTATTGGTCTCTAGCTCTAGCCCTTCAACTTGAAATGAGAAACATTCACACTTGGACCAATATCCATCTTATAATTTCAAATGGCACATTTTCCAGTTGAAAATTCCCATGTTTAAAAGCAGTTGTTTTATTCCCCCAAAACTGAGCGTTCTCATTTGCTCACAATAAAATATCCTTAATTGAAATGAGAATATCTTTACTCTTCAGTGACCTAAAAATGACGTATCTTCAATCATGATGCAATGAAAACAATTTTCTTAAACTAACAATACAAAAATTAAGAACAGCATGTTCTTGAAGATCCAAAAGTATTCAAACCACCATGCCAGGAAAATGCTGGCTTTACAAAATTAACTTAATATTCAAATATTTTATCATTCTTATCTCACGAATATTTACAAAGTCACGAAATATAGTACAGATTTTCAGAACTGTCTTTCCCAAGAAGATATAATGTGAATATGATATAACATATTGGGAAATTTTTAAAGTTTTGTTTAAATGGTTAGTGAGTATTCCCCTCCACCTACCTTTTCCACTCTGGGCTGCAACCTAGTTTTACAGGTTTTAATAGTGTTTCCAAATTCCCAACAGATATTAAATTTGGGGGATTTGGAAATGAGAACGTGGGATTCCTGAAAACATAAGTTATTCCTAAAATACTTCCAATATTCTTCATATTCTTTACTCATTAGTATGAGTAATTAAAAATTGTTTAATAAGAAATATCATTTCAAGTAATACAGGCATACCCCGTTTTATTGTACTTTGCTCTACTGCTTTTTGCAGATATTGCATTTTTTATAATAGAATGTTTGTGGCAACCCCGAGTCAAAAGCAAGTCCATCAGCACTGTTTTTCCAACAGCATTTGCTCACTTTGTGTCTCTGTGTCACATTTTGCTATTTCCACCAGTGAAAAGATTACAACTTGATGAAGGCTCAGATGATGGTTAGAATTTTTTAGCAATAAAATATTTTTTAATTAAGGTATGTACACTGTATTTTAGACATAATGCTACTGCATGCTTAACAGACTACAGTACAGTGTAAATATAACTTTTATGTGTACTGGGAAATCAAAAAATTCATGTGACTTGCTTTATTGCAATATTCGCTTTATTGTGGTGGTCTGGAACTAAACCCGCAATATCTCTGAGGTGTGCCTGTATTTACGAAGAACTTTAGGCTACAAAGAATATTAAAACACTGGAAACTGCCGGCAAACATTACTAGGTACTATTTCTAATAACCTAACATTTGGGTCTCTTACCATGCTAACAGCACTACAAAGAACTACAAATTAAGATTACCAGTTTATGATCTTATTTTGCTTCTAAGTTATCCCTTGAAACACCATTAATATACTTTATATATAAAGTGAATAATATTTATTATATTTACACTGTTACGTACCTTGTAAACAGCAGATAGGGCCACAAAGCACATAACACGGCTACAGCTACAAAGAAGACCGACTAACTGAAGGGTGACTGCCCTCCTCCTCCTTTTTTATATGAATATGCATGGCACTGTCACCTATTCATTCTTATTTAAATGCTCCTTCTCCATGAAATGTGCGTCCCTGTCATACCTACTCTTTTTTGAGGCCTCTCTTCCCTTTTAATTAAACCCTTTCCTCTTCCATACCCTATGCAGCAACCCCACTGCCTCCTAGGCCACTTACCAGACCACTGTATTGACCTGATTTTACGTAAAACACCCCCAATCTTCACCTATGTTACAAGTTTTAAGAAGAAGGTTCATGTTTAAACCTTTTCACGTCTTCAGAGTTTAAAGCAGCGCTCTGAGCAGACCAGAGGTATTTGGCGACTGTTATTACGGCAGGCAGGATGTATGCAGTCTGTTCCTTTATACAGCTCTATGCTTCCCAGAGCTTTTACAGTGGGCTACTAATACTTGGAAAACATCAAAGGGTTTCATTAAAGAGAGTCATAAAATTTAACATCAAAAAAACCCAAACAACCCAATTAAAAAATGGGCAGAGGACCTGAACAGACATTTTTCCAAAGAAGACGTACAGATGGTTAACAGGCATATGAAAAGATGCTCAGCATCACTAATCATCGGGGAAATGTAAATCCAAATTACAAGGAGATATCACCTCACACCTGTCAGAATGGCTATTATCAAAAAGACAACAAATAACAAGTGCTGACGAGGATGCAGAGAAAAGGGAATCCTCATGCACTACTGGTGGAAATGTAAATTGGTATAGCCACTATGGAAAACACTATGGAGGTTCCTCAAAAAATTGAAAATAGAACCACCATACAATCTAGCAATTCCACTTCTAAGTATTTTTCCAAAGAAAAACATCAATTCAAAAAGAGACACGCACCTGCTATGTTCACTGCAGCATTATGTACAATAGCCAAGATATGAAAGCAACCTAAGTGCCCATCAATAGATGAATGGATAAAGAAGACAGGTGTGTATGTATGTGTGTACACACACACACACACACACACACACACACACACACACACACACACACACACACACACACACACACACTGGAATATTACTCAGCCATAAAAAAGAATTAGGGCTTCCCTGGTGGCGCAGTGGTTGAGAGTCCACCTGCCGATGCAGGGGACACGGGTTCGTGCCCTGGTCCGGGAAGATCCCACATGCCGCGGAGCGGCTGGGCCCGTGAGCCATGGCTGCTGAGCCTGTGCGTCCGGAGCCTGTGCTCCACAACAGGAGAGGCCACAGCAGTGAGAGGCCCGCGTAGCACAAAAGAAAAAAAAATTAAAAAATAAATTAAAAATAAATTAAAATTTTAAAAAATATAATAAAGTTAGGCCTGGAAATTAAAATAATAATAATATTGTAATAGCTTTATATGGTGACACATAATTACTAGACTTCTTGCTGTGATCATTTTGTAATGTACAGAAGTGTCGAATCACCATATTGTACACCCAAAACCAACACAGTGTTGCAGGTCAATTAACTTCAATAATAAAAAATACAATAAAATAAAAATAAAGAGAGTCATAAATGGTAAGACCTTTTGTTAAAAGGGAAATTCTGAAATATACTTAAATCTGAAAATAATACAATGAATTACAATGTAAGAACAGTGGAGACTGTAGTTCTCATTACAGAAAGCTTCATTTCTGCGGCAGCAAACAGATTTCCTTAATTAACCCATTCAAGCCCTTTCAAAACTCCAAATTCTGTGCTCTGAGACAAAAATCATATTAAAGATTCATTTTCCCATAATGAAAACCTTACAAACATTTGCAAATATTGTGCTATGGAAAATAGCTTACTACTTACACCGAGCTCCAGTTTTTCTGGAGTGTGACTGTGTCCAAAGGAAACAAAGCTACAACTGAATGGGGGGAGAAGGAATGGAGGGGGGAGAGGGTGACGATGCACCTCAAGAAGGTAGATTTCTTAATGGGTACTACTGTACTATCCCAAGTAAGCAGGGCCCTACTGAAGTTCTAGAATAGCTGGGATATATTCAGTGAATTCCTACAGATTAACCTATATTAAACAAATATTAAGTGCCTATTTTGTGAGGCACTGTTTTAGGCAATGAAGAAGCTAGATTCTATGAAAAGTTTAAGACATCTAAAAATAATTCATGATTTACATAAAAATGTACAAGCATGTTAAACTAATGTGATTAGAAACTACAAAAGCACTAATTTTCATAACTTGACTCTATAGCAAACGTGTGAAAATCAACTTTACCTTATATTTCATCTTGGGACATGAATGAATGTAGAAACCCATATAGTAATAGCTGAGTTGAGGTGTTTTCTCATGAAGCTGCCTAGTAAAAGCAATTTCTCTGCCAAAAGAAGAATAAAGATCAAGGTACAGTTAAATTTAGTTCCAAAATTCAAAGTACTGTACAATTTGGTAACACATATTTGATAAAATCTGACATTAAGCTATCAAAATAAAAATCCAAGTGTTGAAAGAAAAACAATTTTAAAAACACTTTCAGATGACTTTTACTAAAGAGACACCAAAGGAAAGTATATTATTTTAGCAAATGCACCAAAGTTCTGGTTTTACTCTTTACTGGGCATAGCAGTGTATCTCAAATCCAAAGAGCACAAAAGTACAAAGATCTATTTAATACAATTCCTTATTATTCATTATCACCTGGAGTTCTCAAAGACTGGATTTATCAGGTTAAAAACAGGACAACAAATTTTAGAAAGCTCAAAAACCAACAAATTTCAGGAAGAATACTACCATGACCATTTACATGCAAATACTTTCAACTGTATATGACATATTACTCTCTATGTCCAGATGCTACTTTAATATTTATTTTCTCTAAAACTAAAGAGGGGGGAAAAACCATGCTATCTCACTGCCTTTTCTCTATTTGTTGGCACAGGCAAGGATTAACTGAAAAAAGAAGCTGTCAGCAATGCCTATGCTCGACGTGGTTTTAATTTGCATCCGGATAAATCTGGGCACAGAATTTCATCCTACTTGTCCAACTGAATGACCGCTTGTGTTCGAGAGCTTTAAGCAAAGCTTCGGTACATTTCTAAAGTATGAGAAAAATTGTTTTGTTTTTGTGTTTGTTTCTTGAAGGTTTTAATTTCCTTTTCTTTTTCTTTGTTTTTAGTAGCAATGGATGCTTGAAATCCAAGGAGAGATTTATTTTTTAAGGGAACAGTCTGTGCATTTTGCAAGTTCAAATTTAAAGCATTGAAGGGTCGTTACCCTAAAAATTCATCTTTACAACAAAAGTATTTCTAAATCCAAACAGATTGAACATTATTAGGCTAAAACAGAATAGATCCTATTATTCTCAGAACTAACCCACTCTTAAGGTTCAAACTGAGGAAGAACGCAATGATACAGCAAGCAATGCAGGACCACCCAGCTCTGATGAGGACGGCAATACCCACTGGCCCTCCTACTCGGCCCTGCTCATCTCAGCTAACTGCAGCACCACTCCACCACCAGCACCACTCCAAGCCCCAAGCCTATGATCCATACTTAATTGTTCTCTCCCTCTCACCCCTGTGTCCAACCCATCAACAAGTCCAGTTGGCTCCATCTCCAAAATATACCGTGAATCTGACCATTTCTCACCACCTCCACCTCAGGTATTTTGGTCCAAGCCACCATTAGGCCTCCCTTAGACGACTCTAACAGCCTCCCAAATAGATTTCCAGTTTCCACTCTGGCCCCTCCATAACCTCACAGAGCAGTCTAAGTAGTCTTTTACGATATTAATCAGGTGAGGTAACCTCTCCAAACCCTTCACCCTCACACTGGGTTGGTATCACACTTAGATAAGACCATTACCTATAAGCCCTTCTCCATCTGCCCCCTCATCAACACCACCTGCCTTGCTGCCATCCTTGCACAGCACTGCCTAGGTCCTACCCCATTTCCTAGCCCATAAGGCCTTCCTTCTCTTCATTCCAACGACCTCAGGGCACTTGGACTTGCTACCTTTGACCTGGACGTCTATCCTCAGATTCTTACATAGCTGGCTCCTATTCTTCTTTCTTGGCTTTTCAGAGAGGTCTTTCCTAACCACCCTATATAAAAAGGGCCTCATGCCTACTACCATAATTTCATTTTTGTCACAGCACAACAGTCTCTAAAATTGTGTTGTCAGTTTTCTAATTTACTGTCTGCTTTGACAAGGCTGGAAACCCTGTCCTATGCACATCTACAAATAGTTCCAGGACACACAGACTGTGCTCAAATAAACATCTGTTAAGCAAATTAATTACATTTCTAAAATTCATCTTGCTAAAAAAACAAAAAAAAAGAAAGGAAATAAATTCCATGCTCATGCTCCCCAATTCAAACATTTTTAAAATCTGTAGACTAGATTACATAAAAATCTAGTAATCTGTAATCTTGATTACAGATTAAAATATTAAAAACTCTTTATTGATTCTACGATTGCTTAAGAAACTGAAGAAATGGAGGAAAAATTTAACAGGCTTCACTGAAATACATTAAAATCAGGAATGGAACTGGCAACTTGTAACCTACTCTCCCCAATTTTGCTTCATAATGTCAGTCTCCTGGCTGCCTTTCCTCTTCTATAAACTCAGCAATTCAGATTCTCAAGAGCACGGAAACAGATGCGGTGCCAATCTCCTCACTCTCCACTGACCCCAACTTTCGTGCTCTCAGGCTCCTCTACTACCTCCTCAAAGCCCTCCAGCTCCAGAACTTTCAAGAGATAAACCAAGCAACAAATAGATTGCTGGGAACAAATTTTGTTGGGAATTATTTGCTATCTCAAATGCAGTGGGATTTCTATATCTCTTTGTTTATTGAAAAATGAAATATTTCATACAGAGGCTGGGATTTATTATCTAAGAATAAATATCATTCTTAACATTTATCTGAGAAATCTAGACAAATCCATGCCTACACATTGTAAAGTGAGAGATACATAAATAAAAGAAGAAAATGGTAATAATTTCAAAGTACTGACTGATTCTGATACAAAGAACAAGTATCTTTTCTGAAATACACACTTCTAAAGTTACGAAATGTGAATGCTTTAAATTATCAGTTCTAATTTCACAAAGAGTTAAAAGATACTACAAAGAATCATGGATGTTTTTTAATTAGTTTATACAAAATGTAATTAAATACATAAGAAAAATAAAAGATTATTATAAGGATCAGTCGTAAACATTGTATATTTTTTAATTTGCTATGTAACTTGGCATTAAGATAGGTCAAGTTGAAAATATCAATATTGTGTGCCACTGAAAAACACAAAAATTATCAATTATGGACCATATATTTTTTTAATCAACTAGTGATTTAAAAAAGATCAACTCTCCTACTTTTATAATTCAGAGAAAAGCACACACAGTAAATAAAATAATCTCAAAGTATATTTTATCAAGATGTGAAAAACGTGACCATCAGAGACAAAGAATGGGAAAAGCAAAGAGAAAAAAGTGATAAAGAGGGAGAAAAAAGAGACTCAAGCTCCCAAACAACATAAAAATAATTCTCAACGCTCCTTCCTCCTCTACCACATGTATATGCAGACAAGCAGCAATAAAAATAAAAACAAATATTTTCATGAAACAAGACCCCACTATTTTCATTATTAGGATAATGCACCTAAAAATATCTGTGCTGTGTTGCATATATTTGCAGCCATGGACATAAAAAGGAAATCATCTTTCAATGAGGTCATAGGGTCAAGTGGACAGTCAGGGACTCTCTGGTCCTGTTCTATATACTTTATATAACTGTATATTTCTTCCAACAGACTGCCATTGCTTTAATTCGTTTACACCAGATTCACGTAACCTTTAATTAATTATAAAAATATATATACAATAGTAATGACAAGAGAAAATATATAAATAATGTAACATTTTAAAAAAACATTATGTGGCTCTGACAGGGGAGCTTAAATAAATGCATAAACTAAACAACAAAAGTATCACAGTGACTTCTCATACATTAGACCAGATGGATACCTTAAAAAGCTAGGGAATTACCATCAGACACTGTGGCCTCAGTTCTAAAAGTGGTATTTCTAAATATCAATATATAAGAGACTACTAGAGCAACAAATTATTAATGTACTATCCAATGGGATTTCTACTGTTTATAATAAAATATAATCAAATGAAGAATTATTTGAAATTGTATATGACCATTACAATTGTCAAAAGCAATCTTACCGGAGTGCAGAGTAGACACCCAAAGACAGAAACGAATAATCAGGATCGTAGTACAAATATACAGACGAGACACAGTATGGAAGGACGTCAATCACCCCCACAGCAATGATCTTTCCATCAAGCCAATACTGCTGGTGAAAGGAACCATAACCACAATCTGGTCCATAAGGGGGATTCTCTGCCTGAGAAAAGGTAGACACACAAACACGAACAGTTTGTCATTTTTCTCTTTATATTAAAAATCTTAATAATTAACCTCTTTTACTTGTATTTTACTCAGGTTAGTAAGTCCTAAAGTTTCCTCTTTGTTGCCATCATCTTCCGGCTCTCAGAAGAGTCATACCCTGCAAAACTTTTTAGGTGTAGAAACGCTGAAGGAACAAAAGAATAGAGAAAAACCAACTTAAGATTTTTTTCAACTTGTTTTAAAATTTGCCGTAGGAAATATAAAATCTACAGGATAAGCACGCACTGTTAAACTCTGTTCTTCTGTTCCACACCAAAGTTGGGAAAGAAATGGTAAATGATAGAAAGACGGGGAACATAAAGGTAAGGGTTGAGTGCGAACAGGAGAACTACCCCTACGCTGCCAGCCAGGCCTGATCTGTGGCCACCCCTGCACTCGTAAGGCATATGAGCTCATAATTTTTTCTAGGTAAGAGTTCCTGTGTAAGTGAGTGCTATGACATTTCTCTCTATTAGCCAAAGGAAAGTAAAAGTTATTTCCTTATCATTATTTTAATATACCTATAATCCCACAGAAGAAAATCCCACAAATTTTTGCTACAGGTATCTAGAGATTTCACAGTGTAACCATTTTCTGTAAATAGTTAGTTGAATGATATTTCTCATTTTAAAGTTCAACATGAATTTAAATGAAACTGTTATTAAAAGAAAACCTTATAATGAAAATTATGAAGCACCATAAAAAATGCTTTGCTAGAGACTGAATGAATGTTAGAGATGAACAATTTAAAAGTGAACAAATACAACAAAACTTGTGTATCATGTTCACACACTTAAAGTCACAGAGAGTGTGTATGGGAAAAAAAGCTAGAAGGAAATAAAGGAAAATGAAAAAGCAGGTTTGCTAATACTAAAACCAGAAAAAGACATTAGAAGACAGGAAATCTACAGAACAATCTCTCATGAACATAGATGCAAAAATCCTCAGCAAGATACGACGAAATCAAATCCAACAATGTATGAAAAGAATTATACACCAGGACAAAGCAGGATTAACTCCAGGTATGCAAGGCTAGTTCAACATTAGAGAAGTGATTAAAAAAAGAAAAGCAATTAATGTAATCTAACCATGAAAAGAGGCTAAAAGAAAAATCGTATGATCATATCAATTGATAGAGAAAACACATTTGACAAAATCCAACACCCATTCATGACTAAAAGCTCTCAGCAAACTAGGAATAGAGGGAAACTTCATCAACTTCATAAAGAACATACACAAAAAAATCTACAACTGACATCAGACTTAATGGTAAGAAACTGGATAATCGCCCCCTAAAATTGGGAACAAGGCAATGATATCCTCTCATCACTCCTATTCAATATCATACTGGAAATCCTAGTTACTGAAAAGGAAGTAATACATACAGATTGGGAAGGAAAAAAATAAAATTGTCTTTGCTCACAAATGACATGACATACTACGCAGAGAATTCCAAAGAATCAACAACAAAAATTGAAACTAATAAGCAATTACAAGAAGGTTATAGGGTACAAGGTTGATATACAAGTCAATTGCTTCCCTATATACTAGCAATGACTGGAATTTGAAATTAAAAACACAATACTATTTACAAAACCACCAAAAAAATTATACACCTAAGTATAAATCTAAGAAAATATGAATACATACGGAATCCATACGCCAAAAAAACCTACAAAACTATGACAAATGGAATCAAAATGTAAACAAATGGAAAATATTATATGTTCATTTCGATTGAGGTGTCCACTCTTCCCAAGTAGGTCTCCAGATTTAATTCAATCTCAATCAAAATCCCAGCCACTTATTTTGTGAATATTGACAAGTTAATTCTAATGTTTACACGGAAAGGAAAAAGAGCCAGAATACCAACACAATACTGAAGAAGAACAAAGTTGAAGGACTGACACCACTTGATATCCAGACTTACTATAAAGCTACCATAATCGAGGTAGTGTGATATTGGTGAACGAACAAATTAAACAGCAGAACAGAAAATAGAACCCAGAAATAAACCCACATAAATACAGTCAACTGGCCTTTGACAAAGAAGCAAAGATAATCCACGAGAGAAAGGACAGTCTATAGAACAAATGGTGCTGTAACAACTGGACATCCAAATACAAAAACGGCAATATCTAGTCACAGACCTTACCTCTTTCAAAAAAATTAACTAAAAATGGATCATAGACTATGTAAAATGCAAAACTATAAAACTTCTAGGTGATAAACAGGCAAAGATCTAGGTGACCTGGGGTTTGGCAATGAATTTTAAGATACAACACCAAAAAGGACAATCCATGAAAGAAACAACTGACAAGCTGGACATCATTAAAATTAAAAACCTCGATTCTGTGAAATGCACTGTTATGAGAATAAAAAGTCAAGCCACTGACTGGAGAAAATCTTGCAAAACATATCTCATAAGGAACTGGTATTCAAAAACATACACTCTTAAATTTTAACAATGAGAAGACAAACAACTCAATTAAAAACCAAAATATCTAAGGAGATGCTTTACCAAAGAAGATGTGCAGATGGCAAATAAGCATATAAGATGCTCAAAAGAATAAATAAATAAAGATGCCCAACATCATTTGTTGTCAGGAAACTGAAATTTAAAAAACAATGAGAGGGCTTCCCTGGTGGCACAGTGGTTAAGAATCCACCTGCCAATGAAGGGGACACAGGTTCGAGCCCTGGTCCGGGAAGATTCCCACATGCCGCGGAGCAACTAAGCCCGTGCGCCACAACTACTGAGCTCGTGTGCCACAACTACTGAAGCCTGCACGTCTAGAGCCTGTGCTCCGCAACAAGAGAAGCCACCGCAATGAGAAGCCCACGCACCACAACAAAGAGTAGCCCCCGCTCGCCACAACTAGAGTAAGCCCGCGTGCGGCAACGAAGACCCAACACAGCCAAAAATAAATACATAAATAAATAAATTTATAAAAAAAAATAAAAACCAATGAGAGTACTATACAACTATTAGAATGGCTGAAATCCAATAACCTGTATATCAAATGTTGATGAGGATGCAGAACAAGAGGAATTCTCATTCACTGATGATGGAAATGTAAAATGGTACAGACACTTTGGTAGAGGCATAAGCTACCAAGCCAAACTCACACACAAAATGGAGAAACCTTAAATACATATTGCTAAGTGAATGAAATCAGTGTGAAAGTGCTACAGAGACTGTATGACTCCAGTTACATTCTATAAAAGGCAAAGCTACTGAGACAGTAAAAAGATCAGTGGTTGCCAAGAATTTCGGGGTTTGGGGGGAGGATGAATAGATGAAGCACAAGGGACTTATAGGATGAAACTGTTCTGTATAATACTGTAGTAGTGCATACATGACATTATGCACTTGTCAAAACTCATAGAATTTTACAACACAAAGAGTGAGCTTTAATATATGCAAAGTGAAAGAAAATTAGGAGGGTAAGGGATCCCAAGAAGGAATGCAGATGGTGACAAGAGAATCTACCTGTATACACATGAAAACATCTTACTGAAAGAGGCTGGGGAGGGGAAATGTGCTGACCTAAGAAACTCTGGGGGTCTGTAAGAATGAAGGCAAAAGGAAATCTTCACATAAGCATTGTATTCTACCTGATAAAGTTGTTTACCACAAGAACCAAAGGTTAACAATTCTGATACTGATATACATGTACACTGGAACTGAACAACTAAGTAAACGGACAGCGGATGGTAGGAACCAAGAGACTCACTACTGGAATGGAAATTTACAGATAAGCAAGGGGAAGAGGCTAGAATGATCCATGGGGCAATGGATTAGAGCTGGAGACATGAGTACGAACTCATGTTTAGCTTAATATAGACACAGATGGTTACATAGAGAAATATTTATAGGTATGCATATACCATAGATATATTCATACAAGCGTTAGTATATGCACATTTATCTCTTTGCTTTGTCAGATGAGAAGACCTAAAAAAACAACAACCCAGTAGCAACAAACATACCTAACACACAAATCTTGGTTTCTAACATCATTCTGCAATAAAAAGAACCAGGGCTGCTTGGAGAAAGGGCTGATCCCAGGGCTGGGGCAGCAAATACACAACATAAGCCTAGAGCACCTCATAGTGCCAGAAAATAAGGAAGTGCACAAAAAACCAAAAACAGAAAGCAAACCCACACTGCTGGAGGTATATCAAAGGGGCACAGGAGTCAACCAAAAGAGCTCCCAATGGCAAAATCTGGAACAATTTGAGCAACAAAAGAAAGTAGTATTGGATTATAACCCAAAATACAAAATAAATGTCCATGAGTCCATACTGATATAAATAATTGGATAAACGAATAAATGAGGCAGAAGAGACAAATCTCCCATGCAGAATTCCAAAAAGTTTATGCAGATACTCTGCCTAAAGGCAGGGAAGCATAATTCCCCACTACTTAAGTGTAAGCTGCACAGTGACTTCTTTCCCAAAAATACGGTGTGGGAAAGCGGGGGGAAAAGTACCTGCGTGGGTGATCCAGGTAAACAATAACAAACAAGAGAAAATTTACTAAGGCGCTAGCAGCATCCGTGATTTCTAAAACTTCCACTGCTGTAGTTAAAATGGTGCTTGGGTAGTAAATACATCTTTAACCTTTTAAGAGCTTCCACTAACTACTAATATAATAATAAACTATGTCAAACCCTGGGTTTAGCATTCACTGTCACATATAGCACTGCTCTTTAAAAAATCATTACTGTTTCTCTAGAAACGCATACAGTTTGAAGAGCAGAACAGATAACCAAACAGAAGCATTACCCAAAAGGAAAATAGAAAGGACATTAACCTGCTGAATCTACAACACCTGAATTAATCTAAATTCTTCCATGATTTCAGTTTAGTGTGTCATTCTAGGACTCATTAAATCAAATGAGTGTATTTGTTCATTCATTTAAAATGTATTTATTAAGGACATAGTAAGTACGGACTCAATAAGCATATTCTCAATAACCAATATACTGCTAACCCTAAAGATAAATCAGTCCTACTTGTTGTACCAGCTTGAAATATTTTTTTTCAAACTGCAATAATCTTCTCAGTTGCCAATTTTCATCACTTCTCTCATTCCCTGGACCTCCCATTTAATAACCTGCTTCCATTTACTTCACTGGTTCGTTCTCCTATGAGTCCAGTCATGACCAACTTGTCCTACCACAGGCATTATTCCCATCTCTCCAACTCACGTGAAAGTTGGGCGTCTTCCCCATCTGCAAGCACTTCATATAGATATGCGCTGTTTTATAATCACTTAGGAGAGAATAAGCCATATAAGCATCTACTCTGACCCCCATCCCATCACCTGAGGAAACCAGAAATCCAGGAGTCAATTAAGCAACAAAATGATCATAAAACCATGGAGTTATTAAATGACACACAAACTGGCCTCCTAGCCCCTAAGTCAATGCTAAATAAGAAAATCAGCTACTTTTAAACACTTCTAAATAAACTCACTTTTCAAATATCCCTCATCTATCCAAGTCAGTAAATAAAGCAGCATGAAAAACAAAGTGTTTCAATGCATGGTTAAAATTTTTTTCTTAAAACCTGCTTTGCTGTACTCCTTTTCTTTCCATCATGGTTTCTGACAATTAAAATATGAATGATTTCCTCTTCTCCCTTGTGGGGTCCTCACTGACCTAATTTTTTAAAAAAAGATTTCAAAAACGGAAGATGCTCCAAGTAAAGGGAGATAAGAAGCTATTTTCCTAAAACTATATCTGAAACATCAGCACTACTGGTTAACAATGATCTGCTAGTCTCAATTTGGTAAGTTAATCAATACTTTCAAGCTTTTCAACAAGTACTCGGCAGCTGTGGAAAATGGACTGGAAGTGAACCTGAAATACTGATTCCCTTAGCCCTCTTTGCAGCTGGAATAGCCAGCGCCCCCAGATCACTCACTTCTGGCTGGGAAAGTCTGAAAAAAAGTTAGTGTCTAACACCATACACTAAGCTGATCTAACTAACATGCTTGATGTCTGTCTATGCACACACATATTTGCTGAATCACTTCTATCCTTCCATCTGGCATAAAACTGCCATAATACAATTTCTTTCCCTCAAACATAATCCCTTAATTCAAATTATGTAATACTTTAAAACAAGGAAAAAACACAAGAGTTTGAGGGACAGAGTAAAGGAGATAAAAACAGAAAGAACAACAGTTAGATCTGTGAAATCAGAAATCAGCAGAACGCTTGGCCTGGATCTCCAGTCATTCAACAATCTCCTTAAAACCCAGACTCACTGAACGTCACCATATGCCATGTGCTTCAACATGCTATTATCTGGATACCTGCTGATTACAAATGTGTTCATGAGTAGCAACTAGAAATTGTCTTTATTGTAAATTTAAACCATCAACAAACAGATTTGTCACCTTCACCTCCACTAGGTTCGAAAGAGCCATATCAGTCTGTCCCTTCAATTAACTCACCAAGGGGCTCAGTCCCCCAGTATTACAGAGGCCTCCTAAGTCACTGACTAGTCTCTATTGATTGTTTTGAGAATCCTACTTCAACTCTTGGGATTGCTACATTTCTTTAACCCCTTACTTAGTTAAGGCCTTTTAATGGTTAATACTCTTCAAATGTCGTTTATAAACACAGAAGGTGAGATAATCACAGATCATGCAGGAAAATACACACACTATTTGGGAAAGGGAAAGTAACAGCGGTGCTGCCTCAATGATACAGGCATCACGAAAATCAGTGACTCTCATACTTCTTGGTCTCAAAATCCCTTTACACTTACAAAACTCACTGAGGACTCCAAAGAACTTTTACTTATTGAGCTATATCTGTAGATATTTACTGTATTAAATATTAAAACTGAGCCTTTCAAAAATATGTACTTGTTAATTCACTTAAAAATAACAACAAACCCAATACACGTAAAATTAACATATTTTGTTTAAAAATTACTGTTATTTTCCAAAACCAAAAAAAAAAAAAAATCTAGTTAAAAGAATGGCACTGTTTACGTTTCTGCAAATCTCTTTAATGTGTGGCTTACAGAGGACAGCTGTATTCTCATACATGCTTCTGCATTTCATTTGTAGCCTTTGGAAAAAATCCCCAAACACTCATAATAGAACGAGAGAGGAAAAGGCTAATTATAAAATAATTTAGACCTTGAGAAGCCCCTGAAAAGGCATCAGGGACCACCAGAGGCTGCAGGACCACACTTCTGAGAACATTCACATAAATGTACTTTTTAAAGGTAGGGAGAGGAGTCTATACACTGTAAACTGCAAACAGAAAGGGAGCAGGTTATAGGGACTTGAGGCCAGGATTCGGAACCAGATATCTGGATTTGAGCCCTAACTCCACTCACTGTACATTTTCTGGCTATTTTATCTTAGCAAGACGATAACTTGACTTTTAAAAGTATCAATTTCTGAATTTTTAAAACAGGAATCATACTACTAAGCACACTCAAAGGTAGCTGTGAGAAACAAATGACAACGTACAAACACTTTGTAGAGTATGAGCAAATTTTTGTTTTTGTTTTAAGGGGTCTGAATGACACATCCTAAAAGATTGTGTCTATGAAATTATATCAGTAGCTCATTTAATAGCAAAGTTATATAAACTAACAGAAGCTATCAATTTCCTCACGAGTCAGTAATGTGATTAGCAACATTTAATAGTTTATCTTTCTCATGCCCACAGTTTGTCACAGTTTTAGATAACTGAAAGAATAAGCGAAGTTATTTTTCAGCAGTTCCTCTATTTCAAGAATTTAGCTGACAACAGGAAAAATTTAACAATAAAGCTCACCGCTAGCTATACAAAAGAAAACACATCTTAAATGTTGGGGAAGGATGGCATGGCTTCTGTGATTAATGAGCTGTGCAGTACAATACCAAAGGTACTCTGTAGAAATGACATCGATATTAATGGACCAATTCAGACTTCCAGCTAAATGGTTTCCAAAATGGGTGTATATTTACTCTGATAAGGTACACCTGTCTCCTGACCCACCTGCCTCCATGTGCTTCAGTTATGTTTAAAACAGACAACTGTTAAGACTCAAAGGAACAGGCAAAGGGGGAGTCATACTCCAGGCACCAGGGACAGCATTGGAGGGACTTACTCATGGGTTCAAAGACTGGAAGAGTGAAAGTCTTCAGGGGCTGTAAGAGAGCAGGACCTGTATTCTCCTCCCTGCTAAAGCATCCAAAAGTAACTCTCCAAAATCACACACCTGTTCACATAAAAATCCACGATTTGCCAACTGATGTCCTGAATTTTTTTTAAACAAGAGTTTATGGAGAATCCCAAAGGTAATCATTTTAAGCACCTGATTAAAAGTGCATTGCTTGAAAATAACTTATTCCTGCAACTATTTTGCCTTTTGTTAAGTTTCATGAAACACTACAAATAAACTTCAGATTCATTTTAAGAACAGAAACTCACGAAGACATTCAGATGGCCAAAAAGCACATGAAAAGATGTTCAACGTTGCTAATTATTACAGAAATGTAAATCAAAACTACAATGAGGTATCACCTCACACCAGTCAGAATGGCCATTATCAAAAAATCTATAAACAATAAATGCTGGAGAGGGTGTGGAGAAAAGGGAACCCTCCTACACTGTTGGTGGGAATGTAAATTGGTACAGCCACTATGGAGAACGGTATGGAGGTTCCTTAAAAACTAAAAATAGAATTAACCATAAGACCCAGCAATCCCACTCCTGGGCATATACCCAAAGAAAACCATAATTTGAAAAGATACAAGCAACCCAATGTTCACTGCAGCACTATTTACAATAGCCAGGATGTGGAAGCAACCTAAATGTCCATCGACAGAGAAATGGATAAAAAGGATGTGGTACATATATATACAATGGAATATTACTCAGCCATAAAAAAAGAATGAAATAATTTCATTTTCAGCAACATGGATGGACAAGAAATTGTCATACTGAGTGAATAAGTCAGACAGAGAAAAACAAATACCACATGATAGCGCTTATGTGCGGAATCTAAAAAAATGGTACAAATGAACTTACTTACAAAATAGAAATAAAGTCACGGATGTAGAAAAACTTATGGTTACTGGGGGAAGGGGGGGATAAACTGGGAGACTGGGATTGACATATACATCATACTGTTGATATATATCAAATAGTAGTAAGGACCTACTGTATAGCACAGGGAACTCTACTCAATACTCTGTAATGACCTATATGGGTAAAGAATCTAAAAAAGAGTGGGGACTTCCCTGGTGGCGCAGAGGCTAAGAATCTGCCTGCCAATGCAGGGGACACAGGTTCGAGCCCTGGGCCGGGAAGATCCCACATGCTGCGGAGCAACAAAGCCCGTGCGCCACAACTACTGAGCTCGTGTGCCACAACTACTGAAGCCCGTGCACCTAGAGCTCGTGCTCCACATCAAGAGAAGCCACAGCAATGAGAAGCATGTGCACTGCAACGAAGAGTAGCCCCCGCTCACCACAACTAGAGAAAGCTCGCGTGCAGCAACGAAGACCCAACACAGCCATAAATAAATAATAAACTAATTAATTAAAAAAATAAAAATCAAATAAGAGAGTGGATATATGTACATGTATAACTGATTCGCTTCGCTGCACAGTAGAAATTAACACATTTTAAATCAACTATACTCCAATAAAAATTAAAAAAAAAAAAGAAACTCAAAGGTGTGCTATACCAGTATGGCATCAAAATTTACATGATTTCTTTAAAAAACAAACAAAAAAAGACCCCAAAACTAAATTTAAAAATGTGAAACAATATAGTCTATAAGAAATTAAAAATAATAATAAATTTAATTTGGAAAATGCAAATAGCAATATCATGGTTAATATATCACATAGCTTTGCACAAAGACTCCAACCTTGTTTCCAGTTAATACCCAAAGTATGTGAAATTAAGGGCCAATTCTGAGAAAATATATGGTGGTTGGACACGTAGTTCCCACTTAGGAACATTCCATTAGAACAAAAGATCTGCTATTAAATGAGTCTTGTTCCCCTGGCAAAATCCCACCTCCTGAAAAAGACAACTATAGCCTTGAACTAGTTAGGAACGTTACCTAATGTTTAGCTGCCAATATTCATTGTAATCTCCATCGGCAAGGAATATTTTGCATTTTGAGGTTATTTTTTTCTTCACTGATTCTGACAGTTAACACAAACTGCAAGTACTCTGATTTGATATTACACTAGATATCAATGTTTTACAGCCCATTTTATATTACAGGAGCCAAATTTACTGATCATAACCTTCAAAACACACAATTACCTTAGTTACATATATTTATAAATTAGATAATGCTAACTCTGTAATAAGACTGCACCAAAAATTTTAGCCTATACAGGCTTATTCTAATGTGATTATTTCCCATCATCACCTATATTTCAATCCAAAGGCAATTAAGTTTAAATGATCCTTAAAAAAGAAAAAAAAAAAGTACATGTAAAAGTAATAATATTTTGTTATTCTACTTTAAGCAACATTTCCTCTGCTCACAAAGGAAATATATAAAAGTTAATTTTACTAAGTAATATAAATGACATAACATTTACAGCCTGCAGATTAGGAAGAATTCATTCACTCTTCCTATTCACACAATTCTCTCAGGTTGCAGTACAGTACTTTACGCTAGTTAAACATCTAAAGGCCTCAATTTCATCAGAATCCCTGAGTTGGTGAAGATTATCCAGTCATTAGAGAGGAGCCACTTTGAGAAGGTGTAAAAGGGATCTGTAAGAAAGTTGTGATGTTTGTATTTACGCACTTTCTCAGTCTGCTATAATGCTTATCTATAACAGGTACTTCTCAATTTCCTACCTCAAGTTTTCTCTACGAAACAAGTTATCACTTTATTAAAAATATAATTAACATGTACGAGTGAGACCATGTTAAGGACAAAAATAAGAGAAATAATATTTGGGTATGCAAGTTAACAGGATAAGACTTGTTTTTATAGAAAGAAGTGAGTAGAACCATTCTAAGTAAAATGTCAACTTGCTTCAGAACTACGGCAAGCTGTAGGTTAGGGGAAGCTTATTTTATTTGCCTGGTTTAAAATACCCGAGTCAGAAAAGAAGCTATAAAACACGTTAGAATGTTGGCTAAGTTCACTCAGTTTTAAGGGACGTCTTCATCTGAGATACTCTTACTCACTTTACAAGTGAAAAAGTGAGGGTCAAGGTGATTAAGGGACTTGCCCAAGGTCACACAGCCAGTTTAGGAGAATGCTAAGAAGGATATGGAATTCCCAACTTTCAGTTCAGTGTTTTTCTCAGCGGACATTGCTTCTGTGGCACACCATGCTAAAACACACCCAAAATATATTAACGTGCCCTGTTCAACCTAATGAATGCAGATACCTCAGCAATTTACTAAACCAAAGTACGAATCAAGAAATGTGTGTCTCAATGACAGAATTCTTAGGAACCAAAATGCTTCAAAGAAAGCAAAAAAGTTTACCCTAACATTTACAACTTAAAACTGAGAACACTGTAATGACAAAAATGTGAACTTTAAGCATAGGTAGCTGAGAAAAGATTTACAGTAAATGTTTTTAATAAATGTGACAGAAATAAAAAAGGAATTTATTTCTGCATTTTTACTACAGAACAAATAGATAAAAATTAAGATGTTCATCCGTTGTTTACTTTGACATTTCCTTATATTTTATTTATATTTTCCTTTATATTTTCAATCCTAATCATCCAACAAAAAGACTTCTATGAGGCGCTATCTAAACGCTCAAAAGGAAAAGCAGCAGAATCCCAAACTTCTCACTTCTACCTATCAGCCAATATTTATTGGGCACTACAACAAACACCTTAGAAACAAGAGTGACTAACCTAATGTGAGCCCTTACTTACTGTCGGTTCAATTTGAGCATCCTGCTTTTCCAATCTTTCTGATAGAAGAGAAAAACATCCCACGGTGACAACCCAAACTGATATTTTTATTTAGGACTCAATGACTACCAACATCAAACAAGACTGACATCCCCATGGAAACTAATCCATGCCAGGATTTACCATTCAAACATTTTCCGAAGCATTCATGCACATCTAGTGGGTAATGAAAATCGTCAAGGCAGATGACCTTAACTGTGAACACAGCTGAAAGATCCTCAGAGTAAGGATGAATACCACTACTCGCTAAAGGAAGGCTGACCTGGCAAAAAGGTATCTTGAATGGACTTAAATGCCTAAACTAATCCAAGTCCCATGCAGAAAAATCTTCAACATGGAAATTTATGGCATTTTTCTATTTAATGTTTGGTTTTCTATTCTAGTGTGCTTTCTTTTATTCTCTGAATTTTGAGTTTTTATCACGTGAGATCAGTTTCCAGGAAAAGACTTCCAGCTGATATAATTTCACTACAAAATATAAGGTTTCAGCTTACACTGGCTCAACTATCATGTGATATCCAGAAACTAACTGAGAATAAGTTCATTTATGAACTCAACCAGCGTTTGCTGAATGCCACCGTAAGTCCAGGTAATACTATTCTGACGATCACGTGAAAGCTGTCCAAGTATTACTGAAATGAACTGAGGGAAGGAATAACGTCTTCAGTTCAACCGGTTCTTTGTCAGCAGGCTCACCCCAGCCAGAACTGCCCAAGAGGCCTCAGACTCAGCTGAAAGGGAGAGCAATCAAATGACAGTCCCAATGACTTGGGGGACGTGGCTCCGGAATTCTAACTGGTGCCTCAGCCAACACCACCTTGCCTATTCGACTTCTGATTCTACAGCACAGGGCTCAGTCTGAAAACTGCACGACTGTTTCTCAACCCACGTAACTAGAAAAGCAGTGATCTTCACTCATGTTCCCACTTTTGCCCAGTGGATCAAGCCACTGCCCAGTTTTCCACTTCTGATTAGTCAGTAACAAACAGCGGACGGACAACCACTCTCTGAGAAGATCCGGCCCCTCTTGAGTTACCTCTGTCTGCCCTGGCCCCAGCTCTTTCAGCACTGCGGGTCCTCCCAAGCATTATACCAGACAGCAGGTAACAGCTTCCCACAACTCACCAGCTCAGCCCTCTTCCTAGCCTTGTCTCCACAGCTCTCCAATTCAGGCCAGCTCAGTGTGCTCTTTATTTGGTAAAACTGTTTGAACTCCCTTCTCAAGGTTAGCAACTCAACGTTCCACCTACCTCACCCCTCCCACTGCTACCTCTGCAAGCTCCCTTCATTTCTACAGGACCCAGTTGAGGTAAGAGCCATTCCCTCTTCCAAATTCTGGTTACTGGAGATATCTTGATATCTGCCAGAGCCATTCCAAACAATGATATTTTTCATATGCTGACAGACTGAAGAGATGTTAGGTTCTCACAGTCCTTTATTTTCCTTGACAGCAAAATGAATGAATGTTACCACTGGCTATAAAGCCAGATCCCCACCCGTGCTACCTGCAGTTTGCAATCAGTGCACATACATACACATACACACAACCAAATATACACATATGATCCCAGTCTACCACAGAGTTCCAAGTAAGAGCAAAGTAGTTCCCGACTCCCCCCCACCAAAAAAAAAACTTGGAAAGTTGGTTTTGCAAGCTACCGATAAATATTAATGGCTAACTTTATTTAATATTGGGTAGTAACTAGTTAATATTTAAATTAAAACATCTATTTCAACACACAACACTATCTTGGCAAATGCTAAAACTGTGTAAACACCTAGACCACAACTAGGGAAGATGCCAAGCTGAGTCAGACCTTTTCCACAGCATTTTGAGAAATTAAAGGATGAAGAAATGATAAAAGCTTTTTTTTTAAACAGCTTTATTGAGGTGTACTTAACATATGATAAAATTCACCCATTTTAAGCACAGCATTCTGTGATTTTTAGGAAATTCACAGAATTGTGAAACCACATAACCCAATTTGAGAACATTTCTACCACCCCCCCCACCAAATTCTCAAAAGTCCACTTGCAGTCGGTCCTCCGCTCGTACCTCTTATCCCAGGCAAGCACTGCTCTGCTTTCTGACTCTTATAAAGTCCCCCTTTCGGGATAATTCATACAGCTGGAAAGACACAACATGCACTCTGTTGTGCCTGGCTTCTTTCACCTCCAATAATGTTTTTAAGGTTCATCCATGTGTTGCACGTATTGTAGTTCGTTCCTTCTTATTGCTGAATGGTATTACATTGTATGAAAATACCACACTTTGCTAATCCATTTACCAGCTGACAGACACCTGAATTGTTTCCAGCTTTGGGCCATTAGGAATAATGCTGCCATGAGCATTCACATACAAGCCTTTGTCTGAACATTTTCATTTCACTTAGGTGTATATTCCTAAGGGTGAAATTGCTGGGTCATACAGTAACCCTAAGTTTAATATTTTGAGAAGCTGCCAGACTGGGGGTATACCATTTTACTTCCCATCAGCAATGTATGAGGGTTCCATTTCTCCACTTCTCGCCAACACTTGGTATTATCTTTTGATTACAGCCATTCTAGCGAGTTTATGCTGGTATCTCATTGTGGTATTAACTTGCATTTCCCTAATGGATGGTGAGCATCTTTTCATGGCTTATTAGCCATTTGTATGTCTTCACTGTGAAATATATAATCAGGTCTTTTATCTATTTTTAAATTAGGTTGTTTGTCCTATTGTTGCTGAACTATAACAGTTTTTTGTTACTGATTCTAATTTAATTCCACTTTGATCAGAGATTATTTCAATCCTTTTAAATTTATTAAGATTTGTATAATGGTACAGCATATGATCTGTCTTGGAGAATATTCCCTACGGACTTGAAAAAATACGTATTTTGTCGCTGGGCACAACATTCAATAGATGTCAGCTAAGTGGACTGTATGACAGTTTTGTCCAACTCTTCTAAATTGCTTGCAATTTTCTGCCTAGTTGTTCTATCAATTACTGAGAAAGCTGTTCTAAAGTCTCCAACTATAGCTGTGGATTTGATCGTTTCTCTTTTCAGTTCCATTAGTTTTTGCTTCATGGATCTTGAGGTTCTGTTATTAAGTGTACCACATTTGGGATTACTGCCCTCACTTGATGAACTGACTATTTTATCATTACGAAATGTCCATCTTTCCTTCTGGTAAGAGCTTTTGCCCTGAAGTCTATTTTGTTCGGTATGAATACAGCCACTCCATTTTTATTATGATTAGTATTTACATGGTATAGTTCATTCTGGTCTTTTGCTTTTAACCTACTCATGCTTTCATATTTAAGATGGATTTTGCTTTTTCTCTTTTACCTAGTCTGACAATTTCTGACTTTCAATTGGAGTGTTTAGACCTGTACTGTCCAATAGGATAGCCACTGGCCACATGTGGCTACATAAGTTAACTAAAATTTAAAAAATTTTAAATTCAGTTCCTAAAGAGCTCAGTGACTATGTATGACCATTGACTACATACATGTTTTCCACTGCACAGATATAAAACATTTCCATAGAGCAGATTTTTGGTTTAGATCATTAATATTTAATATAATAATTAATGTGGTTGTGTTTAAGTGGACCATTTTGCTATTTGCTATTTGTCTCCCTTGTCCTTTGTTCACCTGTCCTTTTTCCCACCTTTTGTGAGACTGAAAACATGTTATCATTGCTACTATCATCGCTATTGGATTATTATTAACTCTCTGTTCTTTTTTTGTTAAGGCTGCTCTAGGGCAGTAGTTTTTAACAGGGAGCCATTTTACCCCCTAGGGATATTTGGCAAAGTCTGGAGACATTTTGTTTCAACTCGGGGAAGGGTGCTACTGGCATCTCGTGGGTAGAGGCCAGAGATGTTGCTAAGCATCACACAATGCACAAGACGGTGCCACCCCAAAATGTCAACAGTGCCAAGGCTGACACATCTCAAATTTATCACTGTCTTCCTTCAAATAATATCATCATCACTTCATGTAATATAAGACATTTTAAGCATGTTGTTGCCATTCACTAGTAGCTGTGATACTGAACTCAACTAAACTACCTCTCTAGGTTCAATTTTCTTCATAAGGAAACTGGAAATAACTACCATATAGACATTCTACAAAAATTAAAATAATGTAAGCAAAGAGTTTAGGATAGTGCCCAATACACTACAGCTGCTAACTTCTCGAAAAATTATTATGCTAACGGCTAACAAAGAAGATTTTAATTGATCTGAAATGAAGGAATAGGACATCCTTAAAGAGAATCCTAAGTGACCCACATTCCCACATGGTTTAACTTTTCTTACAAATGCCTCTTCTGTAGTTCTCTACCTCCAAAATGATGCTGAGACTGCATGCTACTGGATTGGCTGGCAAAGTATGGCTTAGCAGAGAATTTGAAGAATCTTTTAGCCTCTGATACATAATCCCTTTTATTTACCTACATTTAATTGAAGACATCTGTAGGTGGTGCCACACGAAATGTAATTCAGGCTTAGAAATGTCAATAAAAATGTCTGTGAGGGAGAGATCCCATGTAAACCTAGCAGGGGAATGCACACCAGCAGCTACAGAGCCACGCGAAATCAGGAATAGAATGGAAATGTGCTGCCGGACTTGACGAGGTGACAAAAGCTCTTTTCCCATAAAGCTTAATGAGCTCTGTTAGTCTTCAGCTTACAGAAATGTAAAAGGGTCAGCCCCACAGAGGGAAGAACTGACTCTCCACACATGGCTCCATTCAAATGACAGCAGATCAAATTACTGATGTAATTACTATAACCTGACAATTCTGTTAGATTCATGTGGCAGTTAACTGTTTAGGACTTATAACAAAGCGACATGGTTCATTCATAGTAGTTTAGTTTTTGTAGGCAGAATGAAATTTAAAGTCTCCTCCATTTTCAGCTGCAAACCTCATGTATTTTACTGTCTCCACCTGAACTATTTTTCTTTTATTCAAAATTAGGTAAGCTATCAATATTTGGGTATTACCCATATTTGCAACTTTCCTTCTCCAGCTGAAGCATAAGCTTAATGGCAAAATTAAACATTTAGAGAGTCTCAGCATTCTCCTGCCCTGGCTTTGTTTGGCTCTCAAGTTCTGCAAGGCAGCACAGCAACAGAACTCTGAGCTCAGTGCTGCTGGAAATTCAGGGGCAGCAGCCACTAACTGTGCCATCAGGTGGCCCCTGTGAAATTCCAAGCTAGAAAAATATCAACAGAATGTCCTCAAAGTATTTCCCAAACACTTCAAGAAAAGAAAAGCACATTGGTCATCTTTAATTTTGATTCTTTTGCCTCCTCCATGTCCATAAGCCCAGTAAGAAAAAAGATCAATTTAGCCAAGGTAAAAATACAACTCCAGATCATTAAATGGAAAAAGCAGATTAGACAGAAAATAACAGAAACTATCACTAAACTTTGATGATGATACTTTCCCTTCTACTTTTCGCCAAAGATTTAAGCTTCTACACAACGATTCCCAATATTTAACATGAATAATAAGATGTAATTTTTAAAATATTTGTTTGGTACAACTCTAGGTATATGGTTGGTACCATTCCAAGCCCTATTTATACCTGAGAGGATCCAAAAATGAAAAAGACAAAGATCCTGATTTTAAGTAGCTACAATCTAGCTGGGAAGAGAGACTTAACCATATTGAGACATAAATATTAGACCTTGTGTGCTCTTAGCCAGTCCTGCCAGATTATGGGGAAAAGCTTGCTACTCTCAGCCTCAGCTGTGCCTAGTTTACTTATTTATTTATTCATTCATTCAACAAATATTTACTCAGTGCCTCCTATATAGTACTTAACACTACATGGAAACACAAGGAAACAAGAAAAACACGGTCCTTTCTCATTGAGCTTACATTTGAGAAAAGTCTGTTAGTGAGGGCTATTTAAACGCATCCTTGCCATTGTTTAGTAACATCTTCAAACTGCTGCTTTGCCCCAGTGAAGGAGATATCAAGCTCCAGCTTCCTTATTTACTCCCTCTGCAGGTAAACTAATCCAGCCTTACTGCCTTCTGCTCAAAACCCCTATTCCTGGTTATTCCTCTGAGCTCTTGCTTAAATGAGAGTCCAGCCTTAATTAAGCATTATCAACATTATCTCTTCATCTAAGCTCCTGCCAATCCCTTTTTTTCCCCAAGACTAGACCCTGTTTCCACATCAATTAGAGATTTCCCTGATGTACATCTCAGTCAAACACTGACTATAAGAGCCATCATCAAAAACCTACCAAGGAGGGCTTCCCTGGTGGCGCAGTGGTTGAGAGTCCGCCTGCCAATGCGGGGGACACGGGTTCGTACCCCGGTCCAGGAGGATCCCTCATGCCGCGGAGCGGCTGGGCCCGTGAGCCACGGCCACTGGGCCTGTGCGTCCGGAGCCCGTGCTCCACAACAGTGAGAGGCCTGTGTACCGCCAAAAAAAAAAAACAAAACAAAACCCTACCAAGGTACCTCATTCTCCCCATGTGACTCCTTCGTGGAAGAACAAGAGGTAAAATAATTTAGCATTTTGTAGTTAACGCTAACATTTGGTGTATCTCCTTCCTAACTAATTTCTGTATACTTAAATTGTTGTTGTTGTTTTTTTACTTAAATTGTTTTTAAACTGAAATCTGCATGTATAATTTTGCATCCTGCTTCTGTCTCTTAGTACAAGCAGAAGTATTTTATACTGCTATTTTTCATCAATATATACGCATGAACATACATGCACGATCACTATTTTAATGGCTACTGGGTGTTCTATCACATGGCCGGCTGCACCATGATTTATATGACCTTTTCCTACGGTTGAACATTTAAATTATTTATAAATTTTTGCCATTATAAATAATGCTGTAACAAACATATTTAAGCAAGTTTTGTCCCAATCTTTATTTCTCTGGCAGTGATTCCTAGATAAGAATTACTCAACCACAAGGTATGCATTTCTATAAGATCTTTAATGTATATGACCAAACTGATTTCTATAAAGGATGACGTTTAAAAACATCCCATCTCATCACATCATCCCAAGCATTCACTTAAAAATAAAAAAGATATCTTGATAGTTAAAAAACTGTATATAACTGCTATTTTAAATTGCATTCCTTTGATTACTTATAAGATTAAACTTTAAAAAACATATTACCATTTGTATGTCAGCTGATCAACTATCTGATAAAATCCAACCAAACATTATACAAAAGAAAATACTACATTTAAAAACGGTTTCTAAGAGATTATATTAAGTATAATAATCTTTTTATTACACTTTCCCAAATTGCCTCTTAACTCCGTATGTCTTCATGAACCAAATCATGGGTTTTTTTACAAAATCAGATCTAATTTTTCCATCCTTTCCTTTGTGATACTTCCCATTCTATACTTAGAAAGTGCTTTATCGATTAAAGAGCAGACTATATAGTTTACACTGTCTTCAAGTTTCTTATAGTACAGTTTTAATTTTTATTGTTTTTACACCAAACTATTTAAAATTCTGTGTGACAGGCATTGTACTCAGTGTTTACCACACATTATCTCATTTCGTTTTAATAACCCTGTAAGTTAAGTAGTATTATTACCTCCACTTTTTAGATTAATTGAAAGATGAAATTACTTACTCATGGGTCACCCAAGGATCTCTCATTTCAAAACCCAGGATCTTTCCAGGCTTTGTTTCCCCTTTGGACCTGGACATTTAGAAAATGTAACCAAGCCTGGATGGTACTACCCCCTGTGGTCTGCTCAATTTCCCCTGGAAATCATTCAAACTGGCCACCACGAGGTCTCAAGGAGGCCACCAGGAGGCTGGGCCACACCACATAACAATAGTAGCTTCAATAAGCACAGAATGCAATATTATGGAAGCAGAAAAGGGAACAACTGCCTCTATGTGGAGCGGTCAGAGAGAGCATCACAGAGGACACAGCATCTACGGGATATGATTTGAAGAGGTTGGGAGTGGGGAAGAGAAGTGAGTTTACTTCACAGAGTGAAGTAAACAAACAGGCAAAAGGAAGGACAAATGAAAGGCAGGGACAGAGTCTTATCATAGCCTGAGAGAAGAATACAAAATATTAGTAACATGTGAAGAGCGCTTTATAAACCGCTCCCCTGCCCACTGCTTCATTTAAGAGGTAGAAATTATTTGCATTTTATATATGAGAAAGCTGAGGCTCAGGGAAGCTGCGACTGCCCAGTGCCACATGGCTAGTAAGCGAGGACCTGACCTGAACCCCAGGTTTGGTACCAAGTCCAATGTCCCTCCACACACCCAGCTGCTTCCCCTTTCCGACTCCTTTCCCAAAGCCTTGTCCATCTTCTATCAACTCCTTATCAACCGCAGCTCACACTGATAACTGGTTCTCTGATTATCTAAGAGTTTTCTTTATCTCACAATTTATCGCTGGATTTTCAGTTCTAAATTGCAGAACCATTATGAGAATCAGATGAGAAAGCGAATCTGGCACCTAGAATCATGCCTGTGTCACGATGAAGCTCAGTACAAGGGAAGGCCTCTGCTCTTCCCTAATCAATTCACGGATTTTAGAAAGTTCTCTCAAACTAACTGAAACCTGCTTGATGACAGCCTCTGCCCAGACTTCTCCAGGTCTCCTTTAACACCAGGGCAGTTTACAGAGGATAAGGCCAATGTGAGAGCGGCAAGGGAGTAAGGAGATACAACAAGGCTCTTTAAAATGGACTGACTTCATTCTACCTAATAAAATGGCAGCAATGACCTGCTGTGAAGGTCACTGCCCGCACAGAGCTCTGTAACTTACCGGGATAGCTCTGTAACTTATAGGAATTCTTATAAAGGAAAGTCTGCATTCATCTCATTGCTGGTATTGAAGCATACATCATGACAAAATGATCAGTCTTAAATTATCAAATGCCTCACAAAAGATACCAATGGCAATTCTCATTTCAAGGTCATTGAGTAATCTTACCTCCAAAGGTGAGCTGCAAAGGAATCTTGTGAACTGCAGAGTCACATTTGAATAAAATCAGTTTCATCCAATAAATGAGCAGCAAAAGAGAACACACAAAAAAAGGAAAAATTATTACAAAATTTTTCAAAAAGAGCACATAAAGCAAACCTGAATGTCTATATATAGGTAACGTTTCTTACATTGTATCATTCACTCACAGACTACAGAAAAGTTCAATCTAGGCCATAGTAGGTACCCAACTATGTGAACGAGTTTAAATAAACATTTTTCAAAATCTGTATAAAAACAAAGCACAGCAAATTCGTCCTAAAATATTTTGCTTTTTAAAGTTTTATCTCACAACCCCTATATAATAAAACATTCTCCAAGGGAGGAATCAGCAATCTTCCTAATCATAAATGCCACAGGCAAAGTAAGGTAAATGCCAAGAGAAGAAAAAGATATAACTCAAAGGGGACACCAAGAAAAGAGAGAAATTAAAAAGTCAAGACCAAGAGAGGAGGTTGGGTGAGTGAGAGTGAAGGAAAGGGGAAGTTATTTCTCTGGTACCCAGGCTGTGATGTTTACACACAGCCCCTTCCTCTTTTTTTCAGCCCCATATGCATATTTTTTCTCTCTGCTCTTTCTCTGACACAAATAGAGCCTTATAAATTTCATCTGAAAATAAGTGTTACATGCTGACTGTCTCTCAGCATTTAAATAAAGAAACTAATTTTGGAGCTGGGAAGGAGCCATGAAAAATGACAAAGCAAATCGCAGATTAGCTCTGAAATGAGGACTGTCACATTGCTTCATACATATTCATGATGGTAATTCATAATGTTTTCTTAGATGTTATTTACAAAATCAACACTTCAAATCCTTTGAGATGTATTGTAATAATAAAAAAACGCCAAGTAATGTAAACTCTGGATCTTACTGAATACAAATTAACTATAATAAAATGCAATGGCAGGTCTGTTTCCAAGCACTCTTGAACTTCCTCTCCACAACAAAGCTCGCTAGTACTCACTGGGAATACAAATAATTTGATTCGCTTTTAGAGGTACACATTGAAATATTTCTCAATGAAATTACATGATGTCTGGGATTTCCTTCAAAATCACTGGGGGGTTGGGAGGAAAGTAATGGTGGGGAATGCACAGATAAAACAAGAAGAGTCATTATATTAAACTAGTGAGGACAGGAGATGAATATCCTGTCCTCACTAGTTTAATATAATGAGTGAGGACTCATTATACAATTCTCTCTACTTTGTGAATGTTTAAAGTTTTCATAATAAAGTTTAAAAAATATATCAGACACTTCCTCCCCCCAAAACTAAAGCAAATATTTTCCTAAAAGACTACTAGTGCATACCAAAGCCACATAATTAACTAGTAAGTATCATCTAGGCCTTAGATGACAGGGTATACTAAAATAAAGGCACTGTAAGATTTTTTTCTTAATTTAAATGATATTAATATGCAATTCAATTATATTAACTGTTAGAGGAGAAATTTCTGAAAGCGCAAGATACACCAAATTTTAAAATTTCATAATGCTGATATGAAGCACATAATTCTATTGAAATTTAAAGTGCAACCTTTGTGGTCCTGGATTCTTTTTACATTAGCCTTTACATAAACAATCTCTGCCCTTCCTCCCAAGAATAAAAAGTAATACTTGAAAGACTACCCAGTTTTAATAGTGGAGAAAAATGAGGCATGGTGCATTTTTATTTTAAAATGAGAAATTTGCTAATGTAGGGTTTCCGTGCTTTTCTCCAGTATGTGCATGTTAACTATATTATACGTACTCCATTAGAATTTAGAAGTACTTCTGGTTCAGTCGTACTTAATGCATCAATTATGATGGAAGTGTGAAATAAAATTCGTATTTGATGGCAAGATAAAATTTTAAACATAAAAAATTTTTCTGTCCTTTGGCCTCGTCTCTCCCCTCTAATGTACACTGTGTATCTGCGTTATGCAGCCACCAAACCGCCTCAACAATAAAGCGCAACATTCCCCCAGCACCAATAAGACAACTCCTTAAAAGATAACATTCCATCTTGATCTTGTAAGGGGTCACACAACCCATCTCTTTGTACTTGCAGATCTGGATTGTGTAAGTCAATAATACATCATTTAATGTACAGGCCCCTGTGTCAAAAAACTTCTGTAATTGTGCTTTGACTTCTAACGGGCAGAACAGTTCTTGGAGCTTTCTGAGAGGCTGTTCCCAGGTTATAATCCTCAGTTTAGCTTGAATAAAATTTTCCATTTCTTTCTTAGTTTGACTGGACTGATTAATTTTTCATCTGACAGAAGTCACTTTAAATAATGATAGAGTAGCATATACTCTCCAAGAAAACTATTGTCTCTCCTTGAAGCTCCAATAATTTACATATATCTTTGTCATGTACATATGTAACATTCCTGTCACAGTTTTTTTCAAAACAGACCTAAAAATTCTCTTCCTGTTTGAAGCTGCCAAAACATGAACTATATAAATACAGTTCTCAGTCAGCAAAGCAGTAAAACAGAACAACAAATCACAAGGCACACATTCACTATCCTATTCACAGGACACGAAAAAGGCTGAAAAAGGCTTTGTCTACTTCAGTGGACCAGAAAAACCCATTGCTGCTTTCCCTTCCGTTAATTACTCAGTAAATTTTTTCATAGTGAAATGACGCATATTATATTCAGTCGAAAAGAAGGTAATACTTTGAAAAACAATAATCATAAAACAGCAAATATAACTGCAAAATACATTTTGTATATACACTGAAATTGATAACAGAAATAGACACCTTTTAACAAATACCACCGTGATGTTAGATCAGTACCAAAAATGGCTCAATTCTGCTGTGAATCTAAAACTTCTCTAAAAAAAAGTAAAGCCTGCTATAATGTAGGGGAGCAGAATTTGCCACCCCAAAATGTGTCTCTTTGGAATATTATCTTAAACTGGTTATTTTCTAAGAAACGGCAGAATTCAGGAAAACTCTGAAAACCAAGTAGGAGTTGCCCCTTTGCAAGAAAACATTTACATTAGTAATGGAAATATTTTGTAAGGGTGTCTCCCTTGCTGTATCTGGAGGAGGAGGAAAATGTAACCAACCTGCCAAATACATAGAAATAAAAACAGCAAATCAGGTGACAGAGGAATATGTTCCAAACTAAGGAACAAGATAAAACCCCAGAAGAAGAATTAAGTGAAGTAGAGATAAGCAATCTATCTGATAAAGAGTTCAAGGTGATGATCATAAAGATGCTCAAAGAACTCGGGAGAAGAATGGATGAACAGAGTGAGGAGTCGGATGTTTTTAACAAAGAGAAAATATAAAAAAGAACCAAACAGAGGTGAAGTGTACAATAACTGAAATAATACACTATGGGACTTCCCTGGTGGTCCAGTGGATAAGACTCCAGGCTGCCAATGCAAGGGGCCCGGGGTTCAATCCCTGGTCAGGGA
This sequence comes from Globicephala melas, assembly GCF_963455315.2. Lineage (NCBI taxonomy): Eukaryota > Metazoa > Chordata > Mammalia > Artiodactyla > Delphinidae > Globicephala > Globicephala melas. Next base: position 9,550,499 of record NC_083329.1, on the reverse strand, counting down.
ACTAGATCCCGCGTGCCCCAACTAAGAGTCCGCATGCCACAACTAAAAGAGCTCACTTGCCACAACTAAAGATCCCGCATGCTGCAAGGAAGATCCCATGTGTCGCAACTAAGACCCAGCGCAGCCAAATAAATAAATATTTTAAAAAATAGTAACAGTAATACATTATAAGGAATCAAGAGTAGATTAGATGATACAGAGGAAGAGATGGGCAAGTTGGACGATAAACAGTGGAAATCACCAAAGCTAAACAGGAAAAAGAAGAAAAAAAAAGAAATGAGGACAGTTTAAGAGACCTCTGTAACAGCATCACGTGTCCTAACATTCTCATTTGTAGGGGTCCCAGAAGGAGGAGAGAGAGGGAGGGAGGGAGAGAGAGAGAGAGAGAGAGAGAGAGGCACAGAGGACATATGTCAGTACATAATAGCTGAAAACTTCCCTAACCTGGAAAAGGAATCAGATATCCAAGTCCAGGAAGCACAGACAGCCCAAACAGGATCAACCCAAAGAAGACCATACAAAGACACACCGTACTTAAAATGGCAAAAATTAAAGATAAAGCTACAACAAAGGAGGCAAGAAGGCAAGAATATACAATGGGGAAAAGACAGTCTCCTCAATAAACTGTGTTGGGAAAACTGGACAGCTGCATGTAAAAAAATCCAACTGGACTACTCTCTCACATCATGCACAAAAATAAATTTTAAATGGATTAAAGACTTAAATTTATTTTTTAAAATATTTTATGAAGTATAGTTGATTTACAATGTTGTGTTAATTTCTGCTGTATAGCAGTGATTCAGTTATACATATATATATATATTCTTTTCATATTCTTTTCCATTATGGTTTATCATAGGATACTGAATACAGTTCCCTGTGCCATACAGTAGGACCCTGCTGTTTATCCATCCTCTATATACTAGTTTGCAACTGCTAATCCCACACTGCCAGTCCTTCCCCCTCCCACCGCACCCCCTGCCCTGGCAACCACAAGTCTCTTCTCTATGTAAAGACTTAAATGTAAATGGAAGATCTGAAACCACAAAACTTCTAGAAGAAAACACAGGCAGTACACTCTTTGACATCAGTCTTAGTAATATATTTTTGGTATGTCTCCTCAGGCAAGGGAAATAAAAGCAAAAATAAACAAATAGGACTACATCAAACTAAAAAGCTTTTTGCACAGAGAAGGAAACTATCAACAAAGCGAAAAGGCCACCTACTGAATGGGAGAAGATATTTGCAAACAATATATCTGATACAGGGTTGCCACCCAAAATATACAATTCAACATCAAAAAAAGAAATACCCTGATTAAGAAATGGGCTGAGGACCTGAAATGACATTTTTCCAAAGAAGACATATAGATGGACAACAGGCACATGAAAAGATGCTCAACATCACTAATCATCAGGGAAATGCAAATCAAAACCACCATGAGATATCACCTCACACCTGAAATGACTATTATAAAAAATACAACAAACAACAAGTGCTGGCAAGGATGTGGCAAAAAGGGAACCCACGTGCACTGTTGGTGGGAATGTAAACTGGTGCAGTGACGATGGAAAATAGTATGGAGATTCCTCAAACAATTAAAAATAGAAGTACCATCCAATCTAGCAATTCCACTCCTGGGTATTTATCATAAGAAAACACTAATTCAAAAAGATATATGCACCCATATGTTCACTGCAGCATTATTTACAATAGCCAAGATACGGAAGCAACCTAAGTGCCCATTAACAGATGAACAGATAGGGCAATGTGGTACACACACATACACATACATACACACACACAATGGAATTTTTTTTTTTTTTTTTTTTTTTGGCCGCACCATGCAGCATGTGGAATCTTAGCTCCCTGACCAAGGATTGAACCTGCGCCCCCTATGGTAGAAACATGAAATCTTAACCACTGTACCACCAGGGAAGTCCCCACACAATGGAATATTACTTAGCCATAAAAAATGAAATCTTTCAATCCCTTTCCATCTTTCAAACTAAGATCCCACAAGCTGTGCAGCCTTAATTAAAATAAAATGAAATCTTGCCATTTGCAACAAATGGATGGACCTAGAGGGTATTATGATAAGTGAAAGAAGTCAGAGAAAGACAAATACAGTATGATTTCACTTATATGTGGAACCTAAAAAACAAATGAACAAACATAAACAGAAAAAGTTATAGATACAGAGAACAAACAGTTGGTTGCCAGAGGGGAGGAACATGGAGGGAGGAGAGGTGAGGGAGGTACAAACTTCCAGTTGCAAAATAAATGAGTCACAGGCATGAAATGCACAGTGTGTGGAATACAGTCAGTAACAGTGAACACCTTTGTACGGTGACAGACCATAACTAGAATTATCATGGTGCTCATTTTGAAATGCATAAAAATATCAAATCACATGTTGTGTTAACAGGAACTAACACAGTATTGTACGTCAATTATACTTCAAACACAAACAAGCAAACTCATAGGAAAAGAGATCAGATTTGTGGTTACCAGAGGCAGAGGTGGGGGGAAGGGAAACTGGATGAAGGCAGTTAAAAAGTACAAACTTCTGGGCTCCCCTGGTGGTGCAGTGGTTGAGAGTCCACCTGCCCATGCAGGGGACACAGGTTCATGCCCCGGTCCGGGAGGATCCCACATGCCGCGGAGCGGCTGGGCCCGTGAGCCATGGCCGCTGAGCCTGCGCGTCCGGAGCCTGTGCTCCGCAACGGGAGAGGCCGCAACAGTGAGAGGCCCGCGTACAGCAAAAAAAAAAAAAAAAAAAGTACAAACTTCCAGTTATAAGATAAGTAAGGACTAGAGTTGTAATGCACAACATGATAAACATAATTAACACTGCTATATGCTATATGTGACAGTTTTCAATAGAGTAAATCCTAAGAGTTCTCACTGCAAGGAAAAAATTTTTTTCTATTTGTTTAATTTTGTATCTTTATGAGATGATGGATGGTCATTAAGCTTATTAAGATCATCATTTCATGATGTTGTCAGTCAAATCATTATGCTGTACACCTTAAACTTATACAGTGCTGTATGTCAATTATTTTTCAATAAAACTAGAAGAAAATAAAAAGAGGGGCTTCCCTGGTGGTGCAGTGGTTAAGAATCCAGCTGCCAACGCAGGGGACACGGGTTCGAGCCCTGGGCCGGGAGGATCCCACATGCCGCGAAGCAACTAAGTTGTGTGCCACAACTACTGAGCCCGCGTTCTAGAGCCCGCAAGCCACAACTACTGAAGCCCGTGTACCTAGCACCCGTGCTCCACAACAAGAGAAGCCACCGCAACGAGACACCCGCATGCAGCACAACAAAGAGTAGCCTCCGCTCGCCGCAACTAGAGAAAGCCCGCATGCAGCAGCAAAGACCCAGCGCAGCCATAAATAAATAAAATTTTAAAAACTAATAAAAAGAGAAAAAGGATACACACAGATCAATGCTATTGCTATATAGTCACTTACTGACCTTGCTTCTCTTGCAGCACTCTTACTCACCCCTCCTAGTACCATTATTCTATTCATCATCAGTAGCCTGTCTCATAATACCTTCTCATTCCTTTCAGAGAAGTACCTAATGCTTACCAAAATTTTCTAAACAGTTTTCCAAGAACACAAAATTGTAGTTAAACCTCCTGTCAGTTATAAGCAGTAAATTCTTTTTCCAAGACTTGTTATTAACCATGCCGGTTACTGGGGGCAGGGTGGGGTGGGGGAATAAACAGGAGAGAAGAATACACACTACCAATTTTGTCAAAATATCCCAGTAAAACTATAATCAACCACTTATCTTTGTAATGTAAAATATTCCACACATAAGCAATTTAAGCTAATATCTTCCTGAAATGCCTTTTCTATTTAATAAGGAACCATGTTAAATTCCTATATAAAGAAGAAGGAACACCCAACAGCATTTTTTCAAGATAAGCCACAATTTTTTCCCCGAAACCAAAGAACGTCAGTGAGGTACACCTATGCGTCAGAGCGGAATTCTAAGTCTCATAACTGCTCATATGGATTATCCAGAATTTCCCTGCATTAACAAGTACTTCTGCTGGTCCTGTTCCCTTAGCCTTTCACCCTAGTACACGTACTTTCTTACAAACTGTTAGACGACAAGTCTGACTACATTAGTCTATAATCTAATAATTAATCAAATAATTAACTAATTTAACATTAGTCTATAATCTAAATTTATTTAAAATTTTACAATGATCAACCTAAATCATACCTCAATGTAAAATATCAAGGAGTATAGTTGCTTTACAATATTGTGTTAGTTTATACTGTCCAGCAAAGTCAATGTATACACATATCCCCTCTTTTATGGATTTCCTTCTCATATAGGTCAGCACAGAGCACTGTCTAGAGTTCCCTGTGCTATACAGTAGGTTCTCACTAGTTATCTACTTTATACATAGTATCAGTAGTATATATATGTCAATCCCAATCTCCCAATTTTCTATCTAGATTTTGGAAGCTTTAATTATGAGTCTAAATTACATTAAGTTAAACTCCCTCCCCACCCCATTTAAAAAGTCATCAACAGAATGAAAATTAAATCTGTACTTAATAGCAAGTCAAAACTAAGGTTTGAGAACTAAGACCCTGTTTATCCTAATTTTGGCAAAAAGAGCTGATTCAGGTAATTCTGTAAATTCATTTTTACATCTATTCCCTATTCCATTTGTTAGCAATGCAGCTGAAAGAAATGACCGCTTGTACTACCTTTTTTGGTTAGACCCAGAACCTTGGACAGGACATTAAGCTTCAATAAATCTTAAAAGATGACAATGAAAACCTAATTTACATTCTAACATATTTAAAGCTATGTCTTCTGAGCCATTCAATCTCCTTTTTTGCTGATGGAAAGAACAGTGATCTAAGAATTAGTCTGCGACCTCACCAGCTCTAGCTACCTGAGTACTTACATTATTTAGGTCTTAGTTTTCTATCTACAAAATGATTTCAGCCTAATCACTTTCACCAGTGGTATCCTGTGGCATGTCAAGTTCCCAAAACACTCTCTAAAAATTGATTCCATGGCCCAATAAGTTTGGGAAATGCTGCATACTGTTGCTGTCTCACTTCCCCTTCATCTTAGAGAAGTACAAGGTATACTGACAAATTACAGGCCCTGAGAATTCCCACAGTCAAACAAAAAACCCTAGAAGATGAATAAGTTCTGGGGATCTAAAGCACAGCATTGTGATTACAGAGAACAATACTGTACTATATACTTGAAAGTTGTTAAGAGAGTAAGTCTTGAATGTTCTCACCACAAAAGAGAAATGGTAATTATGTGACATGATGGAAGTGTTGGCTAACTCTATGGTGGTAACAATATTGCAACATACCTATATCAAATGGATAGGTTGTACACCTTAAAGGTACACAACATTACATAACTATATGCCAATATAGTTAGAAAAGCAAAAAAACCCTTCAATTTCATTTAATCTAGTGCTTTCCGAAGTTTCATAACCAAAGAGATCTGTTTGTTGGTTGGTTGGGTTTTAATTTCATGTAACATTTATTAACATTCCACAGAACCAATATTCCACAAAACTCATTCTAAGAAACACTGGCCCCTGCCAACTCTGAATCATTTTCCCCAATCTATACTTAATAGAAATGCTCACTGAAAATACTCAGTATGGCTGTTTACAGTGTCAGAAAAATCTAATATAAACTATGAATGAATCAATGGCTCTTCTCCCCCCTTTAAAAGTCATGGTCCCTACCCAATAATATCCCTCAAGGGGATCCTTGCAATATTTAGCACTTTGGATTGGTGAAGGGACTAATGCTCAAGCCCACACCATGGAAGGAACTGTAACAAATGCCTCCTTAAAGATTAACATCGGCCCAGAATCACAAAAGTCCGTAACGCTAACACACAGAGCAATCTATAAATGTTTTGCTCATAGTGTTGAATCCAGTTTGCTAATGCACATCCTAATTAGTGAGCTACTTCAGTACATATTCTTTTACTCCTTGCAATGCTCTCCCCAATTTCTAACAGCAATAGGGATTTGGGCTATAATTAAGTCACTCACTAACACCTACCTCATGTGTTCACTATAATAACTGTATATTTTATAAACAGTGGCTCTGTATCTATTAACACAAGTAGTATACATTTGAACTTATTATTTACTACCTCCAACTTTGGTGTTCCTGTTTCTAAAATTAAAAGGTTAAATTTGAAACATGAATCTATAAATCTAGAAAACAATGCCCTAATTCTATAGCTTGAAGAGCTATACTCAAAGAAAACGGAATCTAAAAGAATTTTGTTGCTTTTCAACATTACCAGCAGTGAACAAAACCACCATGAACAGAGTTCACATCAAAATGCAAAGAAAAGGAGTTCTTGGCAAAGTCACCAAAAGGAATACCCACTAAAGAAAGACTCAAGTGCTGGTGACATCATGTGCTGAGAACAGAACTGTTTGCTTCTCTAATGGGAGAATCATTCTATCATGGGACCCTATGACCTAAAGACTTGCCTGTTTACAACATCAAATAAGTTAAGGACCAGCCCAAAATATTAAAATATCTCATAAGAAGTGTGGAAATAATTTCTGAAGTGTGTTTAAAAGAAAAAGTACCTTAGGATTTCTTTAAAGTCAACATTGGGACCAAACTTTTATGTAATAAGAGAAATCCTTAAATCTGTTGCTTTCTTAATCTATAAACTGTGTTCAAAAATGCAACAAAATGGAAAGACTTGCCTGGTGGCGCAGGGCATAAGAATCTGCCTGCCAATGCAGGGGACACGGTTCAATCCCTGGTACGAAAAGATCCCACATGCCACGGAGCAACTAAGCCCGTGTGCCACAACTACTGAGCCTGTGCTCTAGAGTCCGCAATCCACAACTACTGAAGCCCACGCGCCTAGAGCCGGTGCTCCGCAACAAGAGAAGCCACCGCAAGGAGAAGCCCGCGCACTGCAGTGAAGAGTAGCCCCTGCTCACCACGACTAGAGAAAGCCCACACGCAGCCACGAAAACCCAACGCAGCCAAAAACAAATAAACTTAAAAAAAGAATGCAACAAAATGGAAACACTTTAAAATTGCATTTTTCTAAAAATAATATTTTCTTAGGTATTGAGTATAGGTATTTCCAGATTGGGAAAGGTATTTGGAATATACTTATACAGGCAGCCCTCCAAGTTCCGTATCCACAGACTCAACCAACCGTGGATGGAAAATATATTTTTTTTAATTCCAGAAAGTTCCCCAAAGAGTACATACATATGTGAAAATTCAATAAGCTGTACATCCAAGATTTGCACACCTTAATTTTAAAAAAGGAAATAAAAAGAAAAAAAATATTGTATTTCTCCTGGGGATTTTTCCTAAAAATCACTGAAACAACAGAATTTTACAGTTAAGAGGAATCCTGGCAGTTATCTAGTCCAACAGCTTTAGTTTACATCTAGATAAACTGAGGTCCAGAAATGTTACATTAGTTTATAGTCAGTTAGCAACAAAACTAGGATTAGAACCTAGAAGCTTTTTCCAATCCACGTTTCCCTTCATTATATCATTGACTAAACACAACCATTAATCAGAATTCACCAAGGAGGCAATAAAGCCCAAAGATACCAAGTCTCAGTGTTATAAAACAACACTAAAATGCGGTGATATATAGGTGTTCAGGTAACAAAGAAACAAAGTAACAAGTCTATAACAAAACATATAAATTTTTAAGATAATGAAAATCAGCCAATGAATGGCAAAAAGAAAGAGGAGATTAAAAAAACAAAACACTCATAAGCGACACAGATAAGAAAGGAGATGCGCCACGCCTTGTTTTCCAGCCTCACCAATGTTCCTGCTGTTCTGTGAACACGTCATGCCTGAAATGTACCTCCCAAAGAAATGCACAGGTGCATGCTCTCCATCCAGGTGTCTGCCAAGCAGCCCCTCTCCTCAGAGCCTCTCCTGACGTCTTCATATAATTATCGCCACCACCTCTGTCCCTCACCGCTTCTTCACTCTTCCTGTTAGTGGGTACTATACCGACACTATACTGCATACTTACTTGTTTATTCATCCTCCTCACTAGCATATAATCTCCCTGAGGTTGAGAACGTTTCTCTCTTGTTCACTACCCAGAGTCTAAAATGATGCCTGGCACATAGTAGGGACTCAATGAATATTTGCTGTTTAAATGCCTAGATGCATTCATTCATTTGTGAATTGGATTAATCAATTCATAAACGAATAAATGAATATCCATATTCTGCTCTTTTCCCCTATGTGTCTTCATGGCCCCTGGCTACTTTGCAAAATTGTGTCACTTAGTCGAGGTGAGATGCCACAAACAGAGAGAAGCAATCACCAGTAACCAAGAGCTGGTATCTGTGAAGAAACAGCCTGTGCCCTTCTCATCAGCTCTCCTCAGGACCACCTATGTCCTCAATACACTCCTTTAATTTCCTGCAGGGAAACTTCCAGTATTATTTTTGAGGAGCAACTACTCAAAAGATTACTGAGGACAAAACTAGGTATCACTTAAATGGCACTAAGTTGGTAAAAGAATCCAAACTGACCTTGAAAAACTGGGTGTCTTCCAAAAATCTGAATGACATGAATTAGGGATAAGCAGAAAATACCACAAAACTTAGAAATAAAGTCTCTTAGCAGGAGAGCACAGTCAAAACAAAATTAATTTTAAAAGCTCTCTAGTCAAAGTACTAAGAAATTGAATATATTATCAGCAATTTAATTATTATTGAAAATACTCGATTATATTAACACATGAATAATGGTTACAGGTACTGCTTGCATACTTATCAGACCAACTGATCCCAGGCAGGATCAAATGTCTCTACATCATGCCAGGTAACATATATTTCCATTACTCTTTAATATTATTGGGATTTTAACATTTTAAACATTAATGCAAACTTATGAAAAGAAGTTTTTCATCTTTTAAAATGTGCAGAGGACCGTGTCTTATTCACCTATGCATCCCCATGACCTACCACAGTGACTGGAACGTGCAAGGAATTAAATATTTATATGATTGGTTGAATAGAAGAATCACATTCCTCCACAGCCCAGGAGAAAGAAACATGGGAGCCATTCCAAGTGTAAAACTTTGAGCTATTTCTAGAATGACTGTCACAGAAAAGCCAACATGTATGTTATTTTACAGACAATATTTACAGACCTACACAAATATATCCCCTATTTTTTTTACACATTTACATATTCTGGATTTTAAAAATCACATATATAATGTATATATTTACTTTTATAATTAACTACTGACTAGAAGCAAATCAACTGCTTTTTAATCATGCAAGCAGTTAGCTAAACTTATTTGGCATATCATATGAATTTCCACAGCAAAAACACAAACTTTCCTTGTTTAGGCCAGTCCTCAATAGGTGACACTGTTCACTTGTCAAGTCATTACCAGGAGGTCATAAAACTTGAAGCTCCTCAGGCTTAATGGAAAAAGCAGACCTAAAATACAAAAACTAAAGACAAACGGCAATGGTGCCCACAACAAGATGATCCCTATCACACTAGCTTTGCACTCACTAAAATGTGCTTAACTCGTAGGGGTCAATTTCTCAACACTCTCTCAGCTTTTACTTCTTATAGAAGGACCACTGTCAAGAGCTTTGACATCATATGAATTTTCCTTTGGCTTCACGTCACAAGTTTCAAGAACGCTATTTTCTTTCTTGCAGTTTTCCATTTGGCAAAAATTGAGTTCTCTCTCCATCTGTTTCTTTTTTAAAATGTATTTATTTTTATTTATTTTTGGCTGCGTTGGGTCTTTGTTGCTGCGTGTGGGCTTTCTCTAGTTTCAGCGAGCGGGGGCTACTCTTTGTTGCAGTGCGTGGGCTTCTCTTGTTGCGGAGCAGGGGCTCTACGTGCGCGGGCTTCAGTAGTTGCGGCGCGTGGGCTCAGTAGTTGTGGCTCGTGGGTTCTAGAGTGCAGGCTCAGTAGTTGTGGCACATGGGCTTAGTTGCTCCATGGCATGTGGGATCTTTCTAAACCAGGGCTCGAACCTGTGTCCCCTGCGTTGGCAGGCGGATTCTTAACCACTGCACCACCAAGGAAGCCCTCCAGCTGTTTCTTTTGTTTGTTTGTTTGTTTATACTGCAGGTTCTTATTAGTCATCAATTTTATACACATCAGTGTATACATGTCAATCCCAATCGCCCAATTCAGCACACCACCATCCCCATCCCACCAGGGTTTTCCCCCCTTGGTGTCCATACGTTTGTTCTCTACATCTGTGTCTCAACTTCTGCCCTGCAAACCGGTTCATCTGTACCATTTTTCTAGGTTCCACATACATGCGTTAATATACAATATTTGTTTTTCTCTTTGTGACTTATTTCACTCTGTATGACAGTCTCTAGATCCATCCACGTCTCAACAAATGACTCAATTTTGTTCCTTTTTATGTCTGAGTAATATTCCATTGTATATATGTACCACATCTTCTTTATCCATTCGTCTGTCGATAGGCATTTAGGTTGCTTCCATCCAGTTGTTTCTTAAAAATAGTCAACTCAGTTGCCCATTCATTCAATGAATGTTCACTAGGCATCTACTCCATTCCTGGCACTCGGAATTGTATATTCCTTCTGACTCTGACAGAGTATTTTATAAGTTGGTTTACGAGCACAAAGTATACCACAGATTATGGTAGTTTAATACAATATAGCTAATTTTTCAAAAGGAGAGCTCTAGTCACAAAATAAGCAAGGAGCTCCATCGCCAGAGTTAAGGCACAGGAACGTCCACAGTTCCTTTGTTTCCAGTTCTCAGCAAAGTGATTAAGAAATATACATATATAGCTTCACCAAATGACACGTTTTATAGATTTTATGTGGTATAATAGTATTTTAAAGACTAAAATCACATGTTGATGAACCAAACCGAACGGTTTTGAGTATTATTACGTTCTTCCTCTGAAAGAACTGATTCTAATTGAATATTAAAATTTAAAACATATAAGATCTTTTAATTCAAACAGATATAAGAATTAAATGGAAAAACAAACAACAAAGAAAAATTTAATTTGCAAATGTTGGCTGGATGGACCAGAAGTATCACTTGTTTGCCCTTGACCTTGGTGTCTCTGATGTTTCCTAATGGCTTAGCATCATCCCCATCCTACCATCTCAAGTTTAGTCAAAGATTATTTAGCCAAGCACCTTTACCTTGACTTAATCCTCACAACAAACCCCATGTGATGTTCCCCCCAAGTTTACAAATGAGGAACCTGAAGAGCAGAAAGCAGAGGGAGCAGGAACCTGCTCAAAGCCGCACAGGTAATAAGTGGAAAAGATGAGAGTTAAGGCAAGAGCGCCTGATCAGAGTCCACACGTCACACGTGATGCTACTCAGCCTTCCTGTCATCAGTATTCTTACCCAGAATGTCTAGAATTATAAACACACAAGCGCTGTCTCCTAGTACTGGCGTCATCTTCACACTGTTCAAACCAGATCATTTATCACAGGGCTCATCTCTCCTCCGGCAGCTGGTTAATCAAGTATCAACGTCCACTTCATGCTACACGTTCCATTTGACACCAAACATCCTGCTTCACTGTCTCATTCCTCAGCTTCCAGAAGACAATATAAATATGTACATATTAACTATAATGGTTACTGTTATATTGTTATACCTTAACTAGAGGTCAACTATCAAACTACTCTAGATTTTCAGACATTCAAATCCCAGAAGAAAGCAATAAAGGTTAAAATGAGGACTCAAAAAGGCATGTCCTAATGCTTATGCTCCCAACTTGCAAAAGAATCCCTCCAACTCCCTTTGCCATTTTCCCCTTGACTATTACTTTACAAACAATAAACTTGGTGATCTAGTTTCCAAGCCAGTAACTAATACAGCCACTCCTCCCTTTACACCTGCTCTTCTCTTCCTTAACATTTAACACTTAACACTACTGGGTAATTTGCTCATTCGGGGTGCTTACTCTTTTTTTTTTTTTTTTTTTTTGGCGGTACGCGGGTCTCCCACCGCTATGGCCTCTCCCGTTGCGGAGCACAGGCTCCGGACACACAGGCTCAGCGGCCGTGGCTCACGGGCCCAGCCGCCCCGTGGCATGTGGGATCCCCCCGGACCGGGGCACGAACCCGTGCCCCCCACATCGGCAGGCGGACTCCCAACCACTGCGCCACCAGGGAAGCCCCCAGGGTGCTTACTCTTTAATGACTATCTCTGGCCACTCCTTCCCACCCGAGAATGTGAGCTCCACAAGAGCACGGGATCTTCATCTGATTTATCCACTCATTTGCTAACTGTAGCAAATGCCACTCGGACACTACCCGGCACACAGTATATGCTCAATAAATATTTTAACAAACACATTAAGAAACCACAAATTAGAAGAGGCAAGAATGCCAAAACCAGACAAACTAACACAGTAAAAACTGACAGCAAAAAGAAGAGCAAAGGGCTTCCCTGGTGGCGCAGTGGTTGAGAGTCCGCCTGCTGATGCAGGGGACACGGGTTCGTGCCCTGGTCCGGGAAGATCCCACATGCCGCGCAGTGGCTGGGCCCGTGAGCCATGGCCGCTGAGCCTGCGCGTTCGGAGCCTGTGCTCCGCAACGGGAGAGGCCACGACGGTGAGAGGCCCGCGTACCGCAAAAAAAAAAAAAAAAAAAAAAAAGAAGAGCAAAAAAAGATGAAAAGAGTAACTTTACAGAAAAAAGCAGTAGTCTGAGGGCATGTGGTACACAGAAGTTCTGTAAGAGCAGAACACTCCAGAGGGAATATGCAAGTCATTATTAAGACAAGTCCTGCTCAGTATTCTGTGTGAGAAGGCAGGGAAGAACACAATACATTTGGACATAAAATTTTAACAATAAAAATGTTTCAATTATTTGGAAAATTTGCTTATGTTGAACATTTCATTCACTGATGTCAGTTATTCTATGTTAACTATTTAGGCCCACTTTTACGTCTTCAAATGACAACACCACGGTCTAGTGTAAAAAGCACTTAAATTTGGAATCATTGCTCTGCCACTAACCACCCATATTATCTTAGACAAATTAATTCTCTAAGTAAGAGAAGTGAATCTATACCATCTACACAATCACAAAGGTCCTTCCGTCTCTAATGTTGTATGATGCTACCATTTTATGATCTGATCTGAGACAAGTTTTGGAAATTATTAACCAAAAGAAACTTTAAGAAAAAATGTCCCCAGCGTTAGTTTAACTCTACCCCTTTGCATCTCCCTCAGAATTAACATTATCATGAGGATAAAACTGTGGCCTCTTCTCTAGATTTATTTAAGTAAATGATTTAAAATCTTGGTAATTTAACTACTATTAGTAACAAATGTCATGTAACATACCTTAAGACAGACTACAATACAAAAGTGCCCTGACTTAGGAGCTGCTCATAAAAAGTGGTTTTTTTGATTGAACTGTACAAATATTGCCTAGGCCCTCTACTTTACTCAAGAAAATAGGTTTAAAAAGTATCTTAAAAATTTCAAAATGCTCACACCTAGCCATCATTCAAATTCTGTTCATTATGACAGATATTTATAAAATAGTATATGCCTATCCTATACATGGTTGTCTGGTTTCTTTGCATAATTGAAGGAAGAGGTCAGCATGATACAGTGAATAATTTTCTAAATATAAGTTGTTATTCAATATTTTCATATACATAGAGTAAGGCTATTAAGAAGGAAAAAGGAATCTGAAAGCTTCTCTAGGTTAAGTTCCAGAAAATACTTAAATCTTTAACAAGCAAAGAATCACTTGTAATTATCATATTCAATGCCTCAATGCAAACTAATTCTTATAAATGGCAGAAGAAAAGCATTATCCATACTTCATAGGCTGTAAACACACATCCCACACTGGGATAGGACTGAGCCTGGACGAAGGAACAAACCTGTTCCAGATCTACAGCGCCACCTGGTGGCTGGAGTGAGACAACAGTCCAGTATTCTACCACCTCCTTTCATTGCTCCATGGGGTCAGAGGGACCCATGGCAAACTTTTCTTTACCACACTTACTGTCTAATCATTTATGCCTGAATATAAGATAACTTTCCCCAAAATAAATATCCCTCAGAAGTAGAGGTCTCCTGGTATGTGAGTCTCTCACAGTAAATTCTCTGAACCAGTTTAGAAAACAGTGCTTTCTGGGAAAGCACAGTAGCCTGAAATACCTCAATCACTGTAATTTTTAAATTTATACAAGATCACCTGATGGAATAGGCAAAGAGAAATTAAAGTATGTATAGGTAAAAGAGCGTAATTTCAGGGACAACAAACAAAGTGGCAAGGGGAAATAAGGCTAAGTGCTGACAGTGCAGAAGCTGAGCGATGGGCATGCGGGGTTCACTAAACTATTATCTCTACCCTATGAACGCTTGAAACTTTCAATTTAAAAGTCTTTTTTAGAAAATTAAAGTAAAAATATAAAATTCAGATTTATTAATCCTAGTGATATGTCTTTCAAATAACATGTGAACTTCTTTCCAAAAAAGCCTTTTAACCTAAAACTACTCTAAAAAACAAAGTTTGTTCATCTTTTTCTTTTAAAGAAGCCTTTTAAAGATTTCTTTAAAAAACAGTAAATGGTAAGTAACACTGTCAATGTTATGACTATCTACAAACAAATAGAGAATAACTGTCTGGCGTTATTCAATTGAGTACTTGTCACCTAGGATAACACTTCCACTATCTTCATCCATGGATTCAAAGACTGCTGTGTTTTAAACAATCTGAACAGAAACTAAGATGATGGGCTCTGTAATCTATGCCAGAAAAGTGGCTCCAGTGTTGACAAAGACATCTAGCAGGTGATAAACTATTTTCATCTCCCATGATTATGTTTTCTTGTCACTAACTTGTGAATGTGTGACATAGTAGAAGGGAAAATGAAAACACGGAACGCAGGTGACCATGAAGCCTGAGAACCTCCGCTGTTTAATTAGATAGAGAACGGCATGCTCACAAAAGGAAATCCTTTGTAGTACAGACCTATAATAGGGACTTACTAAAAGTAGGCAGGTGTCCACTGCAGATAACAAAGCCACAGAACAAACAGTTCAAGAAGGGTTCTTGTCAACACAATGGAAGAAGAATAAACTCAGAGGAGTCACAGCCCATGAGAGCTGCTGCCCAGGCCCTCACCCTAGCCACAGGGGTGGTCAGCAATGAAGAGGGGGTACGTAACAATGATGCCACCAGAGGGCCCTCCCTGCATGACACTAGACACGTCCAATACACTGCCACACAGCGACTTATAAGCACACCACTCAAGCCAGGTTTACTTTCTATACCCCCTAACTACGTTTCAGGTAAAAGACTCGACCTCACATAAAAAGGAGAGATAGGAATATATATTTCTCTAAAATTTAAATCAAATTTCCTTTAATTCTAAAACAATGCAACTATGATATGATACGCACACATATACACACAAAATCACATAACACGTTTATTCTGCAATGAGGAGGAAAAAGGGGCATGTAGGCCTGCCTCTTTAGTGCAAGCAGACTTCTTATAGACCAGACAGGGTCTAATTTCTCGCTGCTTAAATATTTTATTAAGGCAATAACCTGGATTCAGTCACTAAATTTAACAAGGAAGATTCATATTCTCATTGAGAAAAGTATTATGAGTCATTAAGCATACTCTTAGAAAGATCATTTTTAAGCCTCATAATTTACGTTGTTAATAATATTCCTGGTTATTAGGGATAATAACAGTACGTCATCTTCATCACCCCTTAGAACCTTTTTGCTTACTCCCTTCCACTTCTGTGTTACCACCAGCATCAGTCTCTCACCTGTTTCATTAAACTATATAAACTACAAAACAAAATACTTTATATACATTTCAGCCTATGATCACAGAAGTTATCCAAAATAAGACACTCTTCCTAACATCTTTTCAATACTTTAAAAATTAATCAAGGATACAAAAACAAAAAAAAAACACAAAAGTTTGATACCACGCTCTTTTGGGGGTGCTGTGGAGAAAGGCACTCTCATACTCTGGAGCACAGAAGAGTACAACTGTGGAGGAAATGTGGCAATATCTAGCAAAATTCTATGAGCTTTTGTCTTTTGATGCACTATGTCAGATCCAGCAAAAAAGTACACCTTCACACAAATGCAAAATGACAAAATTATACTACCTGTAACAGCAAAAGATTAGAAACAAGCCAATCTTAATAGGAGATTGCTTGAATAAACTATCGTATGTCCACTCAAGAAAAAATATGTGGTTGAAAAAACAAAGAATGAGGGCGATCTCTATGATATCATAGGAGAGGAATCCCTAGGATATGTTTTTAGAGAAGAAAGGTGCCAAAGAGTGTACGCAGAATGCTCTTCTTGGTGAAAGAAAGGAGGAAAAATAAGCATATTCATATGTATTTGTTTATTTTTGGAAAAACAAACAAAACTCTAGAAGGATAAACCAGACACTAGGGGCTTCCCTGGTGGTGCAGTGGTTAGGAATCCACCTGCCAGTGCAGGGGACATGGGTTCGAGCCCCGGTCCGAGAAGATCCCACATGCCGTGGAGCAACTAAGCCCATGCACCACAACTACTGAGCCTGCGCTCTAGAGCCCATGAGCCACAATTACTGAGGCCGTGTGCCTAGAACCCGTGCTCTGCAACAACAGAAACCACCGAGATGAGAAGCCCACGCACCGCAACAAAGAGTAGCCCCCGCTTGCCACAACTAGAGAAAGCCCTCGTGCATCACCGAAGACCCAACACAGCCAAAAATAAACTTATTTATAAAAAAAAAAAAAAAAACAGACACTAATCAAAATGGTTATTACCAGAGGGTAGGGGACAGGGTAGAGGGGATATTGCAAAAGGGACTTTAAGTGAATCTCTCTTTCTGTAGTTTTGTCTTTGGAACTATGTAAATGTATCACCTATTAAAAACTAAAATTAAATTAAGAAGCCAACTCCAGGGCTTCCCTGGTGGTGCAGTGGTTGAGAGCCCGCCTGCCGATGCAGGGGACGCGGGTTCGTGCCCCGGTCCGGGAGGATCCCACATGCCGTGGAGCGGCTGGGCCCGTGGGCCATGGCCGCTGAGCCTGCGCATCCGGAGCCTGTGCTCCGCAACGGGAGAGGCCACAACAGTGAGAGGCCCACGTACCAAACAAAAAAAACAAAGATCATCAGTGGATACTAAAACCACGAGATGAAAGGCTGTTGACGAAGGGGACATTCATCTGTGCAGAAGTAACTCTCCTACAGATAACTTGCTAAACACAGGGAAAATCCTATCCTTACAATGAAGACATCTAGACGTTACCTCCTTAACCTAGTGTTTGAAATTAGCATCAATATTGGGACAACCCATCATTATATAACTTCTGACATGATACGATGTACACAAAATCACCTATGAAGCATATCTGTCAAAACTGTTTAACCTGAATCAAGGTTTAGACTTAATTTTCAGTCTACAGGAAATATGGGCAACAAAGAAGCTAAATTAGACCAGGAGGAAAGATTCGGACAAATACAGAATGTGGGACATTCTTTAAGATAAGTGGCCTGGACTTTCAGAAGCCACTGTCATGTACCTAAAGAGCATAACTAGCATCCTGATTTAGGCACAAAAATACCATTCTCCACTAAAAGGAGCTAGGACTCATTGGAGAAAGGCTGATTCCAAACCCAGAAGAAGAAAAACACATTAGTCTGGAACATCTTCTTGAACCAGATAAAAAGGGAATAAATACTTAAAGACTCCCTTGAGGGGAATCCTACTGGCCAAATTTGGTACAATTTAAGCATAAAAAAAAAAAAAGAGATAGCAATGGATTATAATCGAAAAATTGTTAAATCCATGAGCCCACAGTGATACCAGAAGGAAAACTGATGGGGGGCGGGGGAAGGGGAGGTAAATGAAGATAAAGCTCTTCTTTACAGAAGATACGTAATTTCAGATAATAAATGTAGAAGAAAATAAAACAATTAGATAAATCACCATTGTGCAGCCCCTCCCACCTTCCTCTAACTGATTCAGGCAAGAAACACCAAAGGATGATAAAATGACTGGACGATAGGTGATTGGGAAGAGATTTTTCAAAATCTCTCAAAAATACCAATATCATCCCACAGCTCACTTTTTAAATAGTGAGTAATGTGCCTTTACAATGGAAAGATCTAATTACAAAGGTGAAAATGGCACTTAACAATAAAAAGATCTGATGGCTGCCATCCATCTAAGTGAGCAGACCTGGCAGCACAAATACAGGGCAGCCTGACATTATGTGCTGCCTGATATGATACAGCAGGACAAAAAACATGGCCTAACCCCTAGATAAAACTGGCAATATCTAAAAGTTGAACATCTGCATACCTAATGACAGCAATTCTATCCTAGGTGTATACCCAACAGAAATGTGCCCGTATGTTTACCAAAAGACATGTAAAAGGATGTACACATGCAGCACTATTCATAGTGGCCCCAAACCAGGAGCTGCTCACATTCCCATTAACAGTAGAAATGGATAAATTATGGTATATTCATAACTAGAACAGCATACAGCTATGAGACTGAACAATCTACAACACCCACAAGTGCAGATGAACTGCACTCAATATAATGTTGAGCAAAAGAAACCACAAGCAAAAGAGTACACACGTGATTCAACTTAAAGTACAAAACAGGCAAAACTAACCTGCGGTCTTACAAGTCAAGAAAGTACTGGCAGTGACGGGAAAAGGACGAGAGGGGGCTCTGAGGGGCTGGCACTAGTCGATTTCGTGATCTGAGCGCCTCTGAACAAGGGTGAGTCCAATTTAGGAAAATTCATCTATCTGAACACCTATGTGTATTTTCCTGTATGAAACTATATACTTCAATAAAAGGGTTTTTTTAGAAAGTACATATCACCTACACCTAAAAACATGTAGGCTGAATCTGATCACTAGAAACAAATACGGAATAAAGGACATTCTAAAAACCACTGGCCTACACTCTTGTAAAATATGTCATGAGGAAGAAAAATATTTAAAAAGACTTAGGAAACCTAACAGCCATATTATAAACACAGCATAAATATAATACTGCATTCAAGGCAGGAAGCTTGCTGGATCTAGTATTTTTCTCAAAAAAGCTTTCTAGGTATTTTGGGTATAACTGGGAACATCTGAATATGGATTATGATGTTATAAAATTTCTGTTAATTTTTTAGGAATGATAAACATTGTGGTTACATGAGAATATACTTATTTTAGGAGATGCATGCTTAGTACTTACAGGTGAAGTGTTATAATACCCACAACTTACTTTCAAATGGTTCTGGTAAAGAAAAGATGACAAAGCAAATTTCACAAAAGTTATTAACAACCAGTGAACCTTAGTGAACAGTATGTGGGTGTTCACTGTATTCTTTCAACTTTTCTGTTCATAAATTTCAGAAGTTTCAAAATAAAAAGTTGAAAAAACAAGTCAATATCACAAAAAATAGTTGAAAGAAGCTGTTATACAATTTGAAAAATATAAACTAATATACAGCTAAATGTAATCTACGAACCTAGATTGAATACTGATTTTTTTTAAATGGGAAATTTTTTTAAATGAGACAGATAGTAGATGATATTTACAAATCATCAGTTTTCTTACATGTGATAATGACATTGCATTTTGAAGAAGCACATATTATTTTTTCAGAGACGTACGCTAAAGACTTTAGGAGTAAAATGTCATGATGCATAATCTAAGTTAAAATGATTCAACACACAAAGAAAGATAAAGCAAACACAGAAACTAACCACTGCTGAATCCAGGTGATGGGTACCAGGGCGTCAGTATACTATTCTCTCAATTTTCCTTTATGTTTGAAAGTCCTTAATAAAATTTGGAAAACAATTTAGTCGATGCCTCAGAATTGTGATGAGACTACTGGAGCTATGGTTACAGCCGGTTCTTCAAATAGTTTAGAAGAGCTGAGATCAACTGGCACTTAATAAACATTATTAGATAACGCTGTTTTCTAAAATATAACAATAAAATTTCAGCTAAAAATCCCATGTTTATATCATATGGAATTACTGATATTTTGAAAAACAAAGATTATTAAATGCTGGCTTTATACTGTATTATACAAAAGATAGGTGACAAATTACTCCTGTTTTATTTTATCTAGATAGTATTATTTTCTGAAAATCTGGTATCTACCTGAATGATTGAAAACAGTAATAGAAACAGAATAGAAACAGTAATAGAAACAAACATATAGAATAATTTACTAAATCCTATGCCATCTCACCGTCTGCAATTACGTGCTGTTTTTCTAAAGATGTTACTAAAAAGAACTGACTTGCTATTCTGCATATCAAAGCAATCTATATTTATTTATATTCTCATCAAATCTCTCAAAGAATAACCTACTTTTTGGGGTGTTTAAACGATTTTATTTTACGGTCACCAACAGAGTAAAAGTGGATTTTATGCATTGATATGGTTACTTAAAGTTCCCAAGTTAGTATGTTGACTGTTTTTTACTTCAAATGGTTTACAACAACAAAAGCAAAAATGGATTTTCTTAATCTTGATCATAATTAAATTAGTTTGGCCCATTATATTGACAAAACCACAACACAGTGAGCTGCTGCATGGAGCCCGTAAAGCAGGTCGGGACATCATTTGAACTTTTCAGAGGAGGACTTTTTTGGCTTCTCTTTCTGCCTCTGAGCACAGGAACACTGGCTGGTTCCTCAGGTAGAAACCGTAGCCAGGTACAAGGGAAAACTACTATTTGTACTCCATGACAAGAATTAGGTCCCTTCAGTATAAAACACCTCACTTCGAGCCTGAGAAGCAAAGCAGCATGTCCAAATCAGATCGTCTAGGTAGCCAGCCCCACAGACAGAGCACTTACTCTCTACCTGCGAGCAAGAGCCGGCCAAGTGAAGAAAGAATTTCTAGGATGAAAACATGGGAGGTGAAGGACTCATCTACAGCAGTGACCGTCTCCCTACACAGAACTATGACTAGGGCAGCTCACAGGCCTTAAAATTCCCTGTTAATGAGTCCAAAACTTAATCATCTACCCAGAGAAGACCAGAAGTAGGGCCTAGCTCCTGCCCAGCGCTGCTCATGAAGCAGAGGTGTCACTCCAAGGGAAGTGAGCCACCGTCCCTGCCCACAGCTCCAGAGCAGTGGCACAAAGGGGCTCAAGAGGGCAGGCCACAGAACAGAGAGCTCCTCAGCAATCGGGACTGCATCTGGGACAGAGGGAAGCTCAAGCCCAGGGGAAGTCTTGAAAACAATGGAGATCTTGGTGGAAGCATCTAAGAGGAGGCTAGTAGTTCCATGAGGGCAACAAGCTAAACCGTAGGCCAGCTGGTTTACCAGAGAGAAACAGGAAAAGAGACAGTGAAGAAGAGCCCTCCTGGGGTCAGAACAAACCTCAAAGATGGGCCTCAAAAACTGCTGCTGCAAAGGGGACTAAATTTAATAAATCAAACTATGGAGCAATTTATGCCCTGGGGCACTGCTGAAAACAATACGGTAAACAGTCAGCAATTAGTGGAGCCCAAGAGCTGGATGTGAAACCAACAGAGCTAAAACACCTTAACAGAGCCATCAGGGAAGGCGACAAAGAGAACACTAGTAAGACCACCATCATCCCAGGGGGACTGTGCAACGACCACGGCTGAGGCCCCAGGGCGTGACGTCAGAGGCTTCTCAAACACATGTGTGTATTCTTTCTTCTCTGAACTGATTTTAAAAGCAATTGTACAAAACAATATGTGTATAATTGTACTGTTGGTACTATAACATATAGAAAAGTAAGATATTTGACAATAGCATCATAAGGAAGGTGGATGGGAACAAAGCTGAACTACAGTAAGAAAATATTAGATAGGAACTCAGATCCACAGGAACAAATGAACAGAAGCAGAAATGGAAAGTCAGGTTAATTTTAACAAATTATAAACAAACACTTGTTCCTATTCCTCTTCTCAGCTTTATAAAAGACATAAAATCATATAAGGTAATAATTATAACATATATTGAGTTTATAACATATGTTATAAATAGCACAAAAAGGGGGAGGAGGGACTAGAGCTCAGCAGGAGTAACATTTTTATACCTCACTGGAATCAAGTTAGTATAAACCTGTAGTCACTCCTGTGAGTCAAGATGTATACGGCAAGCCCTAGAGCAGCTACTACACCTCAAAAATATATAGTGAAAAACTCATTAAAGGAATTGAAATGTTACCCTAGAAAATACTCATTTAATGCAAAAGGAAGTAGTAAAGAAATAAAAGAACAAAGACATGAAACATAGAAAAAAAGTTAAATGGAGACATAAATCCAACTCTATCAATAACAACATTAAATATGGACGGATTAAACACTTCAACTAAGTGGGAGAGACTGTTCCCCCTCCAAATTAAAAAAAAAAAAGATCCAAACATATGGTGTCTAAAAAAGACACACTTGAAACTCAAAGACACAAAGAGATTGAAGATAAAAAGGATGGTATAGAAGTATCATGCAAACAGGAACCAGAAGAAGACGGAATGGCTACACCAATATCAGACAAAACAGATTGTAAAATAAAAAATCCTACTAGAGATATAGATAATCCACAGAATGAAAAAAATATTTCTAATCACATATGTGATAAGGGACTTGTATCTAGTCCCTTAAAAAATAGGCAAAAAATTGTAAATGGGCAAAAAATGTGAATAGACATTTCTTCAAAGAAATACACAAATTGCCAAAAAACACATGAAAAGATGCTCAACATCATTAGCCATCAGGGAACTGCAAATCAAAACCTCAATGAGGGAACTCCCTGGTGGTCCAGGGGTTAGGCGCTTTCACTGCTGTGGCCCAGGTTCAATCCCTGGTCGGGGAACTAAAATCCCACAAGCCTCGCAGAGCAGTCCAAAAAAAGCCTCAATGAGATAACCACTTCACACCAACTAGGATGGCTAAAATTAAAAAAAAATAATAATAAAGGAATAAACGAGTGTGGCCGAGCATGTGGAGAAAGTGGAACCCTTGCATACTTCTGATGGGAATTTAAAAAGGGGTCGCACTTTGAAAAACAGGCTGGCACTTCCTCAATAGGTAAACACAGAGTTACCCTATGAACGAGCAATTCCACTCCTAGGTATACACCCCAGAGAAATGAAAACATATGTCCACATAAATACTTGTCCACAAATGTCCATAGCAAAACTTTCTATAAAAGCCCCAAAATGAAAACAACCCAAAAGTCCATCAATGGATGAAAAGAGAAACAAAATTTGGTATAGCCATACAATGAAATATTAATTGAGCCATAAAATGGAATGACGTACTGACACATGCTACAACATGGATGAACCTTGAAAACATCATGCTAAGAGAAAGAAGCCAGTCAACAAGAGACCAGCATTGTACAATTTCATTTATATGAACTGTACAATACTGATTGTAGACTAAGGAAATCCAGAGACAGAAAGTGGAATATGGCTGCCTGGAGCTGGGGTGTCTGGGGAATAAACGAGGAGTGACCACTGTGGGAATGGGGCTTCTTCTGGGGATGATGAAAATACTCTGGCGCTAGTGAGGCTGGTTGCACGACTCTGTGAATATACTAAAAACCCCTGAATCATATACTTTAAATGGGTGACTTATAATGGCATGTGAATTACACCTCAATAAGGCTAATATAAAGAAAAAAGCACAGTACAGAGTCCTGACTTACAAAATGTTATTTCATGTTATTTCTTAGAAACTACATTCAGTGAGATAACAAATTCGCCCATGTGAAAAACAACATCATTTCAAATGTCTCTGAAAACTCCATATGAATTCAGTTAGATGTCAGGTAAATAAAATGCTATGAATAAAGTAAAAGAATTGATCAAAGCCAAATATACTCACTTTTATGAAATCAAAGTACTAAACACAGAAAATTCATACTGGTGGGAAAGTTTATGATAGCTTATACAAACTTTCCCACCTGTATGAATTTGCTATAAGCATGTGATACTATAAAATGAATCATTAAAGCAAAACTATTTGGCTACAATAAAGAAATCCATTATGTATTTCTATTTAAACACAAGGTCAAATCATGTACCCAGAGTTCAGTACTACCGATGATAGTGAATGTAAATTTAAGCCTTTTTAAAAAAGCCTCAATCATACCTTATGCCTAAATACAGAACACTGCCCTAGAGCCTGTCCAGATGTTAAGTGGCACTCATCTTTTCAGACTTGGCTCCGATGTCACTTCCTTCAGAAAAACCTCCCTAACCTCCAGTCCCACACTAAGGTGGCCTTCCTTACTAATCCAACAGCGCTGGAACTGCTCACCCATCTGTCTCCCCAATTACGATTATGAACTTTCGCACTGAACTAGGTCTGCAAGAATGGACTCCACAGAGGCCTGAAGCCCAAAAGGGGGTGAGGGGGTTCCCGGGAACACATCAAACATGTCAGGGTGTTTTGGCCCAACTATCCATACCTGGTAAGCAGGCAGGCACAAAGCCAGAATCTCAAGGGTAGTAGGAAAGAATAACACTGAGAAAGGAATTAAGACCTCCTGGGAATATCAAAGGGAACTTCTTGCACCTTTCAGAATCCTTACCTGTAAATGCTACCACCCACAGCTATAGGTCTCAACGGGGAACTTATGGAAGCACTTCTCAAATCGGAATGTGCACATGTATCACCCGGAGACCTAGTTCAAAACGCAGATTGTGATTCAGTAGGTCTGAGGGGAGACATGAGAGTCTGCATTCCTGGTGACGCTGATGCTGTTGGTCTGCAGACCACACTTTACCGAGAAAGGCTCTGCGAGACCCAGAAGTCAGCATTCTCTCAGGGAACATGCAGCATTAACTCCTGCCTTATTAATCATCTCTTTTAAGCTAACACATCCTATGTCATTAAAAAAAAACCAAAAAATCAAAACTTCAATCCTTCTGCATCTGTTGTCATCTTTCTTCCAAAACATCACTGTCCGACTGTGGAAAGTATGCAATCTCTTATTCATCTAAATATCTCCAGCTGGAAAATACAGGCCCTCAATAAATGCATGTTAAATGATGCTCTATGTAACCTCAACACATTCAGCATTTTCCCACATGCTTCTTCTTAAGATATATTTGTTTATTGGTCCGTCCTTCCCGTTTGATCATCAATTCCTTGAAGACAGAGACTCCTCCCTGTGTGCTGTGGCACAGTCTGGCACAAAGAGCACTCGGTGACGTCTGCTGTCTTAGCCCAATGACTGATGTGTAAACACAATACACTCAGGTTCCTGGAGAGAACACTGAGTAAAAACATATCCTTTTTCCTGAGGGATTTAAAATGATCACATGTATAACTTGTTTTCACAAAAGTTCAGTAGTACACAATGTAAGGATCATCAACTCTACTTAACAGATAAGAAAATGGAATAAGAAGGTTATATATTGATATTATGCTTCTTCTTCATAGACAACCTCATCAACATAGGAAAAAAACATTTAGCAAAAGGTACCTCGGTCTTCCCACATTCATCAGGCGGGTCCTGGTGTATGGCCATTTGATACTTGACATATAAAGAAAATGACTGGCTGAAGGACGACTTGAACTCGGGGTCCTCAAAGGAGACAGGTACTAGCCTCACCTTCAGAGCAAGGAAGATACAAGCAAACGCTACTGAAACACCTCTACCTGATGATATGCTTCTGAAGGTGAGGCTAGAGTAAGATCTCCGCAAATCCACTTCCAAAGCTCAGCGCTGAAATTTCTATAAAACGAATAAACCTAGGGACAGGTTGACTAGCACGGAGCGTGAAGCACGAACTGTGCACCAATATTCATGAAAAATTTAAACTCACAAGGGCCGGAACAATTTCTTTTTGTTTTTTTTTTCTCTATCTACCTGTTGTGGTTCTCTGCATACAGCAGAGTCAATATTGCTCCTCATGTTAATTGCCACTACCTGTGTCACCTCTACTTATATTAAGGGTTTTAAACTTTTTCCCCTTCCAGATTTTTCTTGGGTAATTTGATTTGTAAAATTATAAGTATATGAGGACTTCAATTAAAACATTCTACTATCTTACTTTTCTAGTCCCACTCAGTTGTGTATGGGCAGTACATCAACGAAGAGTAATTTATTTGTTATGAACTTTTTCTACACGACTTTTAAATGGAGATAAAGCATATTAACTGTGTTGTACAAAGTATGCCTACCATATAGTGGGTTTTTTTTTTTACTTTTTTCTCATAAATATTTTAACTTAGAGATCGCCTTTTCACTAACTCTTAAATAAATGCATCTAAACACAGTGACTTTAAATAGAGATACTTCATTTTACTTTCCATTCTGAAATTATACATGAAAGGCTCTTAACATGGCATCAGGTAAAATCTGCACTTTCAGAATGTCCAGTGTTCCATGGTCCTATCGCTTTGCAGATACACTGCAAATTGAATATAAATTAAATGTACCACAAATAAACCAAGAATTCACACAGTGATATCAAATAGAGGGGAAAGTTGCATTTGCACAGAAAAATTACACTTGGCCTGCTGACCTGGCTCACAGTTGGTTTATCAGGTGGGTCCTTGTGAACAACCATCTGGTAGCGTTTATAGACCTGGTAAGACTCCTGAAATGTGGCTTTGAACTGAGAACTTGGTGGAGATGATCTCACCACCCTCACCTTCAGAAGGAGTTAAAAAACAATGTTCATTAATTCATTTATTTATTCCATGGAATATGCATTAAGTTATTCCCACCCAAAAAAGCCCCAAAGTTCCAATATAGATATTAAAGCATGAACATATAACGGTAATATTTTAACATTAAAAATCAACCAGTTAGTGAATAAAGAAAAGAAGTTATTTCTCCAAATTATAGACTCATTAAGAAGGCAGAGGATCCTGTCCAAATTCTAAGACTAAGCTCTTAGACTGACTGAATTATGTAAGACTGCCTCTATTGTAAAACAGTAGAATACTTCTGGCACTCAAGACACAGACACAAATAAATACTCTTTAATATTAGCTGTACACAACTGACCTTCAGTAAAACAATCCAAAAGATTGAAAACGTGAATATATTTTTTGGACACTCTTTCATGCATCATTAACTCTAAACTTACAACTTTCTTCTATAAGTGTAAAAGACAACCCTCAAAAAGTGTTCCTATTTCATGGCATAGTTTAACATGAAGACTCTAAGGTCAGATTCCCTTTACTCAAATCTTAAAGGCACCATTTTAGTCAAGTAAATAAATTAACTTCTCTGCGCCTTAGTTTCCTCATATCTAAAATGAGGATGCATTAAAAGCAGTAATTGTACATAGTAATGGCTAACATTTATTTTAACGTTATTTACTAACCAGTTAAAATATGTTAGCAAAATAGAAGAGTGAAACACGAAATCAAATGTAATACAATAGAAAGGCGTAATTGGAAACTTCTTGTTTCCAACTGGAAACTTCTTGTGCCATGAGAAGTAGTTGCTGTCATGAAAGAGTGACACCCAGGGGATAACAAAAATCTATCCATCCTGGATATCATTACATTAAAAAAGTAAAAGGTGCCTACTGAAGAACTGTTATATTAGGTGTGCCTGGTGCCCTGAATACATTACTATTTGATCAAAAGATAAAGACCTCTTGATAAACTATTTTAAGTATTCAATAGTGTGTTCCATTCTCCTTACAATTTGGGAAGGAGAAAGTCAATACCAAAACAGAGTAGCCAAAGAATTATAATAGTCAAAGTTGTTAACACTTATATCTGATAATATATATTGTCCTAAGATTTAAACTGCACCAAAGTAAATGTTTAATATCAGGTTTTTCAGTGATAAGTGATGCTCTTAGATTATATTAAGCTGTAAATTCAAAGGCTGACCAGTTATTAATCAGGTAGGAGAATATAATAAAATCATTATGGCTAATGTTTTAGAAAAAAATTTTATAAATATACCAAACTAATACTGAAAAATCTAGACTTCACCTGGAATATAAATCAATTTGGGAAAATAAGAGGAATACTCTTAAGACTAGGCATACTCACACTATGCCTAAATTGGTTTGGGGGGAATTAATGAGATGATTATAGTAGTACATTTAGGACTGTTTAGTTAATTCCTAACTGCTGGCTTGCATATGTAATACCATTTGCTGCCTTGATCAAGATCATAAAATGAGAATGGATGAAACAGTGATTTGCCTACTGTGATCTATTCTCTTTCACTACCTAAACCAAAGCTGCCAAAAATGAAATTTTAAAACAGTATCTTTTATTTTTCACTCTACTAAATTTCAATCAAGAGATACAAAAAGCCAGAGTACCTCAAATAACAACACACTAAAACTAGAATTTTCACTTTAGTAGCCAATTGCCTTTTTAAATCCTAAAGAAAAACAAAAAGGTTTTTCTAAAGTACCAATTAACTTATTAAATATAAATGCTACTCCATCCCAATTCACTTTAATTTCCCATTATATAAACAGCAAAACATCAACTGTATGATCTCAAGTGAAAAAAAACAAAGTAGCTAACAAACAAACAAACAACACCTTCCAAAGTACCTCAAACTTGTGTGATGCACTCTCTGGTAAAGATTCAAAAATTAAATCTTCAAGTGACTTGGGCTGGTTGGATTTAGCCTTTGGTGGGAACAAAGACGGTGGCTGACACCGAACCTGGAAACCCTCCAGTTCTCCACCTGGGTTCTGCTGCATGAGTTTTAACCTTTTCCTTTCTTTCCGGATTTCCTTTGCTTTTCGACATGGAGGCTTACTCAAATCTGCCCCTTTGCCTAAAAAAGAATTTCAAAATATTAGACCAATCACTTTTGGCTCTAGAAATATTTTTTAAAGGTCTCAAAGGTTCCACAAAATCAGTACAAACAGTTCCAACTGTTAGGTTAGCTTCGGGTAGACGTTTCAGAGGCTCATGGTGTAGACCCCTAAGTTGATCTTTAAATTCTACCTTCGAAGAAGAACTGCCAGAGAAAGTAAATAGTAACAGAAACTTTTCAGGCAGCTCGTATTGTTGAAACATTTTCTTTTACATATTCATCCACTTCTCTGCCTTTGTAAAAGGAACATAATCAAATACCTTCTGCTTCACGACACTGCTGTCTCCAGCCCATTTCTGAGGGACATTTCTCTGAAACCTAAGCATTTATCACTGGTGACAGAGATAAATGCTTAGGAACCAGGTGTAAATGAGGACTGATCCCAGAACATACTCCGGCAGGTTTTTTTTTAATGAAAAAATATCCTTGCTTAGTTCAAGATATTTGTGTCCTTCTCTATCTAACGGGGGGGGGGGGGGGTCTCATTAGTTTTGCTCCAATTTGAGTTTTGTTTTAATTAAAAGAGCAAATATCAAACTGATAATCCTTTAAAATATAACAATTTTTACTATTATAAACCACAAATTTTAGTGAGTACCCTTCAATCTAGGAAGTTGTTTTCAAGGAATCTATCCCAAGAAAATCATAAGAGATAGAGGCAAATAATGAACACAAATGAAAACCTCAAAGTAATCTAAATGCTCAATTATAGAATTACACAATTTTTAAAATAAGCAACAGAATATCAAACAGCTAGTTTAAATGCTGTAGAAATTTTAGGGGATTTGTCATTATTCAATGTTAAAACGTGGGCTTCCCTGGTGGCACAGTGGTTAAGAATCCACCTGCCAATGCAAGGGACATGGGTTCCAGCCCTGGCCTGGGAAGGTCCCACATGCCGCGGAGCAACTAAGTCCGTGCGCCACAACTACTGAGCCTGAGCTCTAGAGCCCACAAGCCACAACTACTGAAGCCCACGTGCCTAGAGCCCGTGCTCCGCAACAAGAGAAGCCACTGCAATGAGAAGCCCGCGCACCAGAACGAAGAGTAGCCCCCACTCGCCGCAACTAGAGAAAGCCACGCACAGCAAGAGAGAACCAAAGCAGCCAAAAGTAAATAAATAAAATAAATTTATTAAAAAGAAAACATTATGTATAAGTATATATAATTAAAATATTTAGGAAAAAACCTGGAAAGAAATATATCACCATGTTAACAGTCATTTTACTTGGGTTTAGAAATTTAAAAAAAGGACTTTCCTGCTCCTTTTTTTTTGTAGTGTTCTCTTTTCTCCACTTTTTCTAACACTAAACATAACTTTGTAATTTTTTTAAAAGCCACTAATTAAATAAAGAAAAACGCTTTTTTAAAAATTTAGGATCCTGAAACAATATTCACAAATCACAAATTTACAGAGAAGAAAATTAAGACATAGAGTGTTAAGGGACTTGTCAGAGACCAAGACCTGGTCAAAAGAAACTAATTTGATGAGAAAACAGTGATAGTGAGACCATATAATACAACTTCACTACATGTTTTCCAACTAAAAACAAAATTTACCTATTAAAAAAAAACTCTGAACGAGTCTAATAAACCAATAACAAAAAACTAATTCCATAATTAGCCATCACTCTGTTGCCTTAGAGAATTAATTTTCTTTGGCCAGGGAATGCGTCTTTTCTCAAATTTGTCCTGAGAGGCACAACAGCCTGTTGGTCAAGAGCACACACGCTGACATGGGCTACCTGAGGTGAGCTCTGTCACACCTGGCTAGATGACCTTGGGCAAGTTTCTTCGTCTGTACAAGAAAGATAATAACCAGTCCTAACGGTGGAGTTCCTAAAGATTAAATGTGTTAATGCATGTGCAGCTCATAAAACTATATCCACTGTTCAATTAAGGGTCATCTATTTTTTGGTACAGATGAACCTATTTGCAGGGCAAGAATAGAGACATAGACGTAGAGAACAGACATGTGGACACAGCAGGGGGAAGAGGAGGGTGGGACAAATTGGGAGATTAGGATTAACATATATACACTACCATGCATAAAATAGATAGCGGGAACGTGCTATAAAGCACAGGAAGCTCAGCTCGGTGCTCTGTGACGACCTAGATGGGTGGGATGGGGGGTGGAGTGGGAGGGAGGTCCAAGAGGGAAGGGGGTGTAGGTATACATATAGCTGATTCACTTCATCGCACAGCAAAAACACAACATTGTAAAGCAATTACACTCCAATTAAAAAAAAGGGTCATCTATTTTTATTAGCTATTATGTGTATCAGCAATACCTAAAACAATGTTTCATTTCACCTATCAACATCCCGTAAATAGTAATAAGGAAAAATACCTGCATTTCCTAACAGCTACTCAAAATTACATTCCTACCAAAGTTTTAAAATTATGAACAAATTATAAAACTATCTAGAGTGAACTGAGAAACAACTTTTCAGTATTTTAATGAAAGACCACCTATGTCATCTTTACACTAATTAATTCACTGGACTAAGCAATCCTTACCGTGATTGTTTCACACTATATTTATGTACTGTCACACTGCAAACTGCAATGGACAGCAAATTAGGATTTCAGTTTATTTAGGGGATACAGATTTCCCCAAATCAATAAATTCCTTCAGCAGAAAGAAAACAGATCATCAGTATAAAATCAGTACACCTGGGACTTCCCTGGTGGCGCAGTGGTTAAGAATCCGCCTGCCAATGCAAGGGACACGGGTTCGATCCCTGGTCCGGGAAGATCCCACATGCCACGGAGCAACTAAGCCGATGCGCCACAACTACTGAGCCTGCGCTCTAGAGCCCGCAAGTCACAACTACTGAAGCCTGCGCGCCTAGAGCCCATGCTCCGCAACAAGAGAAACCACTGCAAAGAGATGCCCGCGCACCGCAACGAAGAGTAGCCCCGCTCTCCGCAACTAGAGAAAGCCCGCACAGCAATAAAGACCCAACGCAGCCAAAAATAAAAGTTAAAAAAAAGGAAGACTGAAAAAAAAATTAGAAATTTAAATAAGGAATTTTACTTAGGTGCAATAACAGTATTGTGAATGTTTTTTAAAGTACTTAGTTTTTAGAGATGCATTCTGAAATACAGCATGATATAATGTCTGGAACTTGCTTCAATACAGTACTGGAAGAGTAAGAATGGCCAATCATTTCAAAAACAAACAAACAAACAAACAAGCTCATAGAAAAAGAGATCAGATTTGTGGTCAAGGGGGAGACTGGATGAAGGCAAGTCAACAGGTATAAATTTCCAGCTGTAAGATAATATCACTACTTGAGATGTAATGTACAACATGATAAATATAATGAACACGGCCGTATGTTATAGATGAAAGCTGTTCAGAGAGTAAATCCTGAGTTCTCTTCACAACAAAAAAATTTTTTTTCTATTTCTTTAATTTTGTACCCATCTGAGACGATGGATATTCACTAAACTTATTGTGAGAATCACTTCACGATGTAAGTCAGATCATTATGCTGTACACCTTAAACTTATACAGTGCCGTATGTCAATTGTAACTCAATAAAACTAGAAGAAAAAAAAAGAGTGGACATCATGAGTCAATAATTGTTTCAAATGAGGGAAGGGTACCTGGAAATTCATTACAATATTCAGTCTACATTTGTCTCTGAAATTCTCCAAAATGAAGGTTTTTCAAATTTTATAAACTATAAGTACTTTCTATAATAACAACTAAAAATGGTAAACAAACTGACCGACCCTAATGCCCAAGAGAGTAAGAGCTGAAAGAAACGATCTAAACCATTCAAAATATTTTATTGGACTATTCTTATCAATTAGGATGAAATCTCGGACAAACAATTTAAATGCCATGAGATTTTTAGATTAAAAAAAAAGGGCAGGCTTCCCTGGTGGCGCAGTGGTTGAGAGTCCGCCTGCCGATGCAGGGGACATGGGTTCGTGCCCCGGTCTGGGAAGATCCCACATGCCGCGGAGCGGCTGGGCCCGTGTGCCATGGCCGCTGAGCCTGTGTGTCTGGAGCCTGTGCTCTGCAACAGGAGAGGCCACAACAGTGAGAGGCCCGCGTACCACCAAAAAAAGAAAAAAAACTATTCAGTAAAAACGCAAAGTTGTCTGTGCTTTAACACATGTAACTTTTAAACAAAAACCTAAAATAATATTAAAAAGTCTCTCCCTTGGATTTTGTATAAATAAATATAAGAACAAACTCAAGAACTGAAGAATAACTAGGCAAATTTACATTTAATGAAATAATTTTGAAAGAGTCATACATATGTGCACACATATATATAATAAATCCATTTAACGCTGGATAAATTCTTTTATAAGTGATAATACAGAAAGAAGTCTCACTTTATTAAAGGTGAGATTAAATAGCAACATGTGGAAATTTTTTTTTTTCTTTTTTGGCTGAGCAGCTTGCAGAATCTCAGTTCCCCAACCAGGGACTGAACCTGGGCCACGGCCATGAAAGCCTGGAATCCTAACCACTAGGCCCACCAAGGAACTCCCTGGAAATTTTTCTTTTTAATCTGGAAGTTTTCAAACTAAAATTAATTTTGATTGCATAAAGAAATCTAATGATAAAGTGAAGAATTTCACAATGTCTATATGTCAGACATAATATCTAAAACTTACTTTGTCTCATTTAACACTAAAAGTAAAAATGTTTAGCACCATACCCTCTCACTGACAAAAATTTTATTCTCAAACCTCTAAGCCCTTAAGGTAGTAAAAATAAATGGAACTCTTTTAGAATGTCTGTGTTAGGGGATAATAAGGCTATTATTTCAGGTTTTTTAAACAATTTGTTCACCTAAGTCCAGGTAATAATAAGGTATACAAAACAGGGATCTATTTCACAGATTTCATGAGTAATTCACTTTTTTAGCTCATGAGAGCACCCAGGGATTACAATGTCTCAAGCACAAAGAAAATTATTTAATATGACTTTAATATGGCCTGATAACAAACTTTCAATACCTGGCTGAGGAGCTGTATGCACTTTTACTGAATGTGATGGTTCACCAGAGTCCAACTTCTCTTCCGTATCTTGTGACTGGATTAACTCATTAGATTCTTCCCTCTCTGAGCTCTTTCCTTTCTTCTTCTCTTCACTCTTTACGCTCTCTTTGAGGTCATCACCGAGCATTTTAAGGTCACACTGTATATCCAATTTATTTATTAATGCAAAGTCACTGGCAACGGCATCCTCCATGGTGGGCTCCATAGGCTCATCTATAAATCAAAACAGATCAAAGTCCATCAGCCAGGCCATTTGACACAATTAAAATACACACAGGAAAAAAAAGCCCCCTTTTATCCAATGTGGCAGAGACGACTACGTGTCCACCAGATCCATTCTCCCATCTTCCAAGGTCAGGGCTGCGGTTAAGACTGTGGCACCCTGGCAAGGGAGCGTGTCAGTCCCTTCACAAGGTGTAATCAAGCTCTCGCCAATGGAACAGAACCAAACTGACATGTTCAATTTTGCCTCACTTGTTTTAAAGGAAATTTGTAACCCTGAAATTCCGCCCTTTCCCCTCCCCACTGGCTCGATTAGTAAAAACCAGAGCAACCTTGAAAATCACATGTTGAAGAGAATCCCAGAATGGCAGGGGTGGGGGATGGGGAGGGGGGAGCAGGGCTGCAGGCCGACCTGGAACACCCACACTGGACTGTTATGTGAGGAAAGAAACAGACTTCTATCATTTTGTAGTCACCGCATTTTGGTGTCTCTTTGTTACAGCTGTTTAGTCTCTTACCCTAATGAGTACATCACTCCTATGAATTGAGTGCAGACATAAATAATTCAGAAGCCTACAACAAGTCAAATAAAAAACCAAATGTAAAAGCTACATAAAAAAACAGGCAATCCTCAATGTACTAATGGAAAGCATCCTCAAAACTTATCTAAGTATTAATTTTTGAAACTCAGAACATGATTCCTGGCTGCTGAAAAAAACTGCATAATGACTAACCACGAAAATCTGTTTAACCTTTAAGGTTATATACTGACAACACTAAACAGAGTTACACCACAATTCTGATGTTTCCAGTATGACCCGGAGCCTTCTGGCCTCTCTGCTGCCAAGTCTGCTCCAAGCTGTCCTGAGTTCTCTGTTAAGCACAGTGCACGAGGGCAAAGAACAAACCTGCTTTGCTGGCCACTGTATCTCCAGTGCTTAAAAGAGGGACTAGAACATCGCAGGCATTCAAAACATACTTGGGGAATGAAGTAACAAGCTAAGACAGGGGTGGGAGGCTCCCAGAGTTAGGCATTTCCTATGGAAGAAGTGAGAAAGAGCTCTAAGAATGGGTGGCATTCCCAATTCTTATGGTCATGTATTAGGTAGTGCCTATAGGAAAACATTAAAAAAAAAAAAAGGCAGCAAAAACACTGAAAAAGCAAAGTATCTGTAACCCAAGTTAATTAAATGTTACTAATGATCTTTTAGGAAATCCACTCACAATTCAGAATTCATCTGAAAATAAGAGACAACTTCAGGCAATATAATTTACTAAAAACCTTACTCAAACATGGAAACTCTGAGCTTCACTCAGCATTGTGATTATGCAATCTTGTGTGAGTTGCAGATAAGCATCTATTTCTCCAGAGACAGTATCACTTTCTACTTATTTCATAAGGGTATTATTAGGATCAAATAAAATTAAGAATTCTCAAAGAATTGTGAAAACTAAAATTTCAATAAACTCCAGGAAATCACATCTTTAAAATGGTCCTTTCTTCTTCCCAAGCTAGACTTTCCCTGGCATATATTCCCCATATCCTTGATTTGGGGGCCAGCGGTAACAGTAACAGCAGTGCTAAGAGCAGTCATCATCATCAGAGTAACGGTAGTACCTGACTGTATTGGACCTCCTTCCCCTATCTAAGAAATGACTGAGTGTGAGAACCTTGGAAAGAAACATCTATTTGAGGTAAACAGTTTTTAGACCCCCATCTCATCTTACCCTCACAATTTCCTTTTGAAATTTCCCCTTTAGCCAGAAATTTCAACATTTTTTTCAAAACCTTCTTGTGAGATTTTGATGGCTGAAACTGTAAAGGTCGGCACCTAGGAAAGCAAAATAAATATTTAAAAAGTGAACTCAAACTGTGAAGAAATAAAATCAGTGCTGAATAATAGGACAGGGTTTAATGTAGCCTCTAATCCCACCCCAAATCTCACAAAAGTACAGTTAAAGGATTATAAAGAAAAAGACATAAACCACTAGGAAAAAAAAATAATGGGAGAAATGTTGGAAGCTAGAAAGCAGATGTACAAGTGATAACTGACTTAGCAGACCAAAGAAAAGTTGAATCCTAAGCCAAAAGTGGGAAAAGCCAAAAAAATATCCAATTTTCTCTACATTACCCCTAAAAGTCTCAGGGATTGGCCATACCTGACACCCTGGGAGATGAGAGTGAAAATAGGAAGACCCCTTGAAAGTCTGTTTTGGAAGCGATTTATATATCTGATACGCTCCCCCACTCTGCACATATGACTCTCTACACAACCCAGCAGAAAACTGCAAACTTTTCAGAAAAGGGAAAAATAAGGCCTCTTACTTGAGGGATACAGGCACAGCTGAAAGGAATGGAAGTGTACTGCAAACAGTAAGCGTAAAAGGAAGTATACATGCTGAATGTTGAGACCTCCAAGACCCACTTCTCCAACCCAGCCCCAGAACATCAGTAGATACTTCCTTTCCAGAATGTGATCAGAACTAAAAATACTGACCTCAGAGATTCTCCCAAAGAACAGGCTAGCCAGATCACCCTACTTAAAGCCCACAGTAAACGAGACCCACCAGGGTACATAAAATTTCCAGTGGAACACTGGAAGGTTGGAATCACCAGACACTTGAGGAGGGCCTCTAAAACAAAGATAGGTGCCAAAAACCTGGAGAAAGTAACTTGGAGGATAGAGACATACAGTATACAGGAAGAAGGGAATCTCAAAAAATTTAAGAGTCCAAGAACAAAAATCCCTCTTAGAAGTAAAAATATAATAATAAGATATAATAAGAAGAAATTAAAAGTTAAATAGAAGACAGAAGACTTGGAAAATAAAGGTGAGGAAATCTCCCAAAAGACATGGAAAACCGAAGAGAAAAAAAAATTAGAGTACCAGTCTAAAAGTTCCAATGTCTGAATAAAGACATTAGAGAAGAGAAAGAAGTTAATGGAAAGGAGAGGATCAATAAAATACAAGAAAATTTCCCTGAACTGGAGGACATGATGGGAGGAGCCCCTAGATAAGAAGGGTCCCTCAAGTCCATATGCAATGAATGAAAACAGACTCACAGCCAAACATACTATGAAACATCAGAACTTTGAAGACAAAAAAACTTCCCAAGAGAAAGAACATGTTTTGGACAAAGGAACAAGAGTCAGAATGTCACTGGACTGCTCAACCGCAGTAAGACAACAATGGAGCAAAGCTTTCAAAATTCTAAAGGAAAATTATTTTCAATCTATACTTCTGTTCCTAGCTAAACTATAAGTTAGGTTTGAGTAGTCAATGAAAACATTTTCAGACAAAGTCTCAAAAAACTTACCTCTTACGCACTTTTTCTCAAGAAGCTATTAGAAGACGTGCTTCACTAAAATGAAGGAATAATACATACAAGAAAGAGGGTAGAAGAGATAAGATCCAAATCAAGACCCAAAGAGAATCCTCAAGATGACAGTAAAAAAGGGATCCTAGGAAGACAGTGATGCATCAGGCACAGAGGCAACCTGTCCAGATCACAGCAGGTCAGAAGATTCCACAAGAGGTTTTCATCAAGAAGATAAAAATGATAGCGTACCTGAAGCATCTAAACATACCAAGAGGAAATTTACACCTCTCAGGGAGCATTTTTAGATAAACTGGTAATAGGAACCTAGAAGACTACGCAAACAAAAATGACAATAATCAACACCAGGAAAGTAAAAACTTGTGCAGGGAAAGAGAAAGAAAGTAATCATGGACTACTACACGGCTGAGCTGCGAAGCTTACTTACACAGCCACAATGAGGTGACTACATCTATCCAAAACGATAATATTTCTAAAGTTTGGGACGAGGACAAACAGGAGCTTGAATGTGACAGGGGAAGAGGGCTGAAATAAAGTTAAATCCTTATCTTTCAAAGAGAGAAGCCCAGAGATAATGAAGAAAACCAATTTTTTAAAAATCAAGTATTATAATTATATAAGCATGTCACTTAAAGATAGAGATGAAAACCCAGAAGAATCAGTTAAATGATCTGAAAGTGACTGAACTGGGAAAACAGAACATGAGACAGGCGGGAGGGTTTCAGAGGACTGCTTTTTGCAGAATAAGCTTTACAGAACTGTTTGATTCTTTAAATTGTTAGCATATACAACATTGATAAAAATTTTTTAAAAAAATCCATAGACAGGGAAGTTCATCCTCATTTTTACTCACATACTGGACAGGTCCTAGCAGCTGCCTAACAAGAAGCTAAGTTGTAGGCTAGACCACCTTGCCCTTACATAAGGCCTCACTGTAACTACTGCAGTAAACAAAGTAAAATAACCAAAAGAATATGCAAAATGACTCCAAGAGATCAACATATAAAATAAAGTTGTATAAAGAATAATGATCAGGGACTTCCCTGGTGGTCCAGCGGTTAAGACTCTGTGCTCCCAATGCAGGGAGCCTGGGTTCGATCTCTGGTCAGGAAACTAGATCCCATATGCCGCAACTAAAGATCCCGCCAGTACTCAGCAACTAAGACCCAGCACAGCCAAATAAATAAATAAATATGTAAAAAAAAATAAAATAAAATAAAGCTTCCACTCTTGTGTATATTGTTTAAAAAAAAAGCATAACAATTCAGAAAATGTTTGATTCCATGTAAAATTATTAAATAAGTCACATTTTATAATTACTTTCTCTTGCAATGTTAACTGAATCCCTTTTCATAAAGGCAACATACCTGGAATGGTGCTCTGTATGAGACAGGCACCCAGTAAATTATAAATGCTTTTATCTTTTTCTTTAACCCACTGAAATTGGCCTTTTCTGAATAGAGATTCTCAGGGTTCAGGCCAATCAATTTCAGACTTATTTCAACAAAATCCCAGCCATAATCCAGTAATAAATTGTTACCAGAAGGAAAATGACTTCTGTCTTTGAAGATGTTACCACTTCATAAACACTAAGCTGAAAAAGCTACTCTGTCGTTTTATACTAAATGAGATGCTGTCAGCAAACCAGACATCCATCTTTTCTCCTTATTGTACCAGTCCTTTGACCAATTATGTAAGAGAAAGGATTCTTAACCAGGAAGCAGTGAATTATTCAAAGTCAGTGATCACCCTAAAACTAATATGTTAGATGTTACATTATTTTTGTCTATACAGCTCCCTGTCTTGTTTTGTTTTGCTGCAGAGAGGATCTGCAACCATCAAATTCTCAAAACAGTCTACAACCCCAAAACAAGTTAAGAGTAATTAAGGGAAAAAAAAAAAAAGAGTAATTAAGGGAGACAGCTGTGGGGACATGCCAAGCATGATGGACACAACTGTGTTTGTGTTTTTATCTAGAGTATACATACACATTGAAACTGCAGACATATGCCTCACAATGTTAACGTACCTTCCCTATTTTCTACCAGAAGAAGGGGAAGAGGGAGGGGAAGAGGAGGACCTTCATAATCAGAGAAGGGAAAAATCCTCCCATGTTAGGGCAGAGTAAGGGGGGCACAGGGGAAACACAAAATATTAAGAAAAATCAAGCAAACACTCTGTAGGAAAACAGACTTTTAGTTCAAGTTTTCCAGTGAAGAAAACTAGACTCTGAATAGACGCAGATAAGTATCAGCCCTCCTCCCCCTTATATAGGATCCTGTGGCATTGCCTGAATGAAACAACTGTTGTCAACACACCAGAGAACTGCAAAGCCATAAGCTAAACTGATAAAAATTTGATATCTAAAATTAATTTAAGTATTTGCCAATATTCTCCCAATATTTCACATATTATTGACTAGATTGCTAAATAGTGTATTTTTTATACCATATTTATATCTAAACCAAACAGTATTATTAAAAGCTATTGATAGGCACATGAATATAGTATGAGTATGTAGAAAAAAATCTGTTTGCTTTTCTTTATGAAGAATGTTTACCTAGACAGAAACAGACACTTCAAAAAGCAAGAGTCTACTAAAAAATTATACACAATCTTCATATTAATTGAATATATTAATCAAAATTCTTACCTTATTGTGTACTGAGGACAACATGTTTGATTCATGACAGGTTTGTACACATATTTCCCACTTCTAAAATTATAAAATAGTTTTGTTAAGTTTGTACACATTTCTTTTATGTAGCAAAGCCGATTAGTACAGGAGTACAAAATTAATTAGGGTAAAAAGCTAATCAACAGTGTAAAAACATTTAGGTTTAGTTACTTTTCATAAGCTAAATGATCTTGCAACGTGGGTATACCAAGGACCAGAGTCCAGGTTTTTCTTTTCCGAACGTTTACATATGTATTCCACGGTTAATCACCTCAATTACCCTCTCACCCGCATCTGCAGTCCCTTCCATGCCTCGATCTACCACCCACCCTCAATAGCAAAAGGGCAGTCAGAGAAAACTGTCCAGGATGCTGTGGGACTGATGTGTGTTGTTGCCTATGACATCCACACTTGGGGGTTCCATGGACACCAGCACGAGGAACCCCCAAACCAATCTAATCCTTTCCATGCCTTCTGGATCTCAGTTAATGCAGAGTCATACATTTACGAGCTGAATTTTGTCCAGATTTAAATGTGCCCTAATCCAATCTGACTGGTATCCTTATCAGAAAAGGAAATTGTACACAAAAAGGAACAATAAACAAAACACTAGGGATGCACACACAAAGAGAAAGGACCCTGTGAGGACACAAGAAGGCAGCCAGGTGCAAACCAAGGAGAGAGGCCTCAGGAAAAACCAAAGCTGCAGAGAGCTGGATTTCGGACTTCCGACCTCCAGAACTGTGAGGAAATAAATTTCTCTTGCTCAAGCTGCCCAATCTGTGGTATTTTGTCAAGGCAGCCCTAGCAAACACACAGGAATTCAGTTCCCGAGCCGAAAACCTGCGAGTCCTCCTAGACTCTTCCCTCTAATGCACCTCCATATCCTGCCAGCAACGATCTACTTCCAAAATGCCTCAAAAATGTGTCTTATGATCCATCCGATCCATCTCTTGATACACAGTCACTGCTACTGACCATGACAGCGGTCCTCACCACCTCACACACGGACACCGCAATAATCTCTGGAACTAATGGTCCTGCCTTCAGAATCACCCGCTCAGACACCTCTCTGCTATCTGAATGATCACTTCCAAATCACAAATTCCACCCCTTTTCTCTCTGACATAAAAGCCTTCAATAGCTCCCCTGTACCGTTAAAAAAAAAACCACAAAATCTCCTTACCATGGCACACGAAGTCTTTCAACATCTGGCCTATATCTGTCTTCATTTTGGGCCCCATTATTACGTTTAAGGAAAGCTGTGAAGTTTCATTTACTGTGCTCAATCCCATGACTTCTGGGGAGTATTGGCACAGGGCACCTAACACTGCTCATACTTACGTAAGGAACCTTACCTAATAGCTATTCTAGAATCATCTACATAAAAACAGCTGCCCAAAAACCTCAGCTATCAAAGGCAACGTGTGGACTTAAGGGAATCCTGATTCAAATAAACCAACTATAAAAAAGAATTTTTTGAGACGAGCAGAAAATCTAATCAAAACTAGGTAACTGGTGACGTCAAATAATTATTATTAAATTTGGAAAGTATGGTAATGATATTGTGGAGATGGTAAGAAAGAAAATCCTTCTTAGAAACACATACTTAATACAGGTATAATGACATGATATCTGCAATTTGGTTTAGATAATCTTGTGGGACGAGGGGAAGGGGGGAGTATCTTATTCTGCTTGAGCTGCTATAACAAAATACCATAGAGGGGACTTCCCTGGTGGCACAGTGGTTAAGAATCCACCTGCCAAGGAAGGGGACATGGGTTCGAGCCCCGGTCTGGGAAGATCCCACATGCCGCGGAGCAACTAAGCCCGTGCGCCACAACTACTGAAGCCCGCGCACCTAGAACCCATGCTCCGCGACAAGAGAAGCCACGGCAAGGAGAAGTCCGCGCACTGCAACGAAGACTAGACCCCGCTCACCCCAACTAGAGAAAGCCTGCGTGCAGCAATGAAGACCCAACACAGCCATGAATGAATGAACGAACGAATCAATAAATAAATAAACAATTTTTTTTTTTAAAAAAGAAGTATCTTTGTATTAAGGACCTTTACCTTCGCCATCCTCGGTCTATGAGATCCTGATAATCCTGTACAGTCATGGAATGTGCCCACATGCCTGAAAAATAAGTGCCATGTTAATTACAGCAGGTGGAATTTTACTTTTTTAAATCCAAAGCATTATCTTTAAAATATGAAAACTGAAGCAAAAAAAAAAAATCCAGCTCATATTGGAGAAATGAAAGTCTGCACATACTTCATACTTGTTAGCTTGACACAATACACAACACAAATGAAATACATGATGTATTTATCTTAAGTTTAAAAATCAAGCACACAAAGCGATCACATGCAATTCAGGATTAGTCAACAGTCTCTACGACATCATAAATTTAGGTCCTCACTGCAATCAAATTACATCACACCTTTAAGTCATAATAATATCCCCAATAATTTAATACCCTGGTCTCTTTAGAAGAATTAGAAAGCAAATGTTTTCTTGTGCATATAAATTCTCCTGATTTTTATTTGTTTACACCATAGTCTTACACACTGAACAAAAGTAAATGTACAGCAATGTTCCTTTTAAGTATAAAAACTGAAAGTAATCCAAATGCCTAGGAACAGAAACTTGATTACAGGGACTGTGATGTTATCAATAGGATGAAATAATTATGCAACCATGAAAACAATGAAGACTATGAAAAAACACTGAATTAATGGTAAAGAAAAGTGAATTTTATTCTTGTAAACAGTAAACTGCACCAGCAGTATGTAAAGATAAAGATAGGCTTGAGAGAGCAGGGCGTAATGCGAAAAGCACAGGCATGTGTACAACAGAAATGTCCAGAAGCCTGGTGGAGACCCATTAACACCCAGTTACTCCATGAGGTTCAATTTCCTCATCTGTAAAATAGGAATAGTAAAACCTACCTACCCCATAGGTGGGGTGACCTATAGTAAAGATTATTATTAAAATCGAGATGACAGAAATTTACAGTTATCTAAGTAAAAAGGTTGAAAGTAGGTTTTTTCCACAGAACTTAGAGAACATCTATATTAATCGATTTTCTCTTACTAAAATTACTAGAAAAATAATTAAGGACCTAATATTAATTTTAGACATGTTTAATATAAAGTATTTGCTACATACATATTATAATCACAATACTAAGATTC
The DNA here is from genome assembly GCF_963455315.2 of Globicephala melas. Classification (NCBI taxonomy): domain Eukaryota; kingdom Metazoa; phylum Chordata; class Mammalia; order Artiodactyla; family Delphinidae; genus Globicephala; species Globicephala melas. Next base: position 9,507,173 of record NC_083329.1, on the reverse strand, counting down.
TGAAAGAGAGAAGGGAAAAATCTCTAATACCCTAAGGCAACCACTGTCACCATTTGGGTTTTTCTCCGCCCAGAGCTGTAACCGTGTCACATATGTTATTTGCATCCTGCTTATGTTCTCCGTTTAACCCAAGACTCTGTTTTTTCACGTTAACTCATCTTCATCACCGTCACTAATGACTGCGTTATACTACACTCTACCCCCGCTCACCCACAAGATGCACCTAATAAACACTTTTAATTAGCGAGTAAACGGACACACCATAATCGCCCAAATCATTCCCCTACGGTAGGACATACATTTTTTTTAATACGGAAACCACCCCAATTTACATCTTCATGGACATCCCATTTTCCACAATGCTAGATTATTCTTTAAAATAAGTGTCTACTTTTGCCAAAACACGACACGGCAGGAAATAAACATGATGTTCTGTTTACAAACAAGAAATCTTCCAAAAGAAAACTGAATCATGGGGGGGAAGGATAGTGTAGGCTGGCTTTGTCGTCGTCATCGAGGTGGGTGGAGAAATGACACGGCACCCAAACACCTGGTAAAATTTTCAAGCACCTCGGTACCAACAGGGCCCCTCGCCAGCAGCGACTACGGTCACTAGTTTCTTCTATATTCTTCCAGAGACATTTTATCCACGGATGCCCGCGCACGTGTGTTTTCCACACACACCGTTTTCTACACCAATAGCACCACCCGACACTCTGTCCTGCACCCCGCGTTTTGCCCTGACCCTCGGAGACACCCTCACAGCAGCATCAGCACTTACAGGTCAGCCCCCGTAACCGACCACGCCACAGCGCTCCCCAGCAGGCGTGCCACCAGGTACTTAACCGTCTCCTACTGATGATGGACACCTATTTCCACACTTGGCTACTGCGAGACAATAATTATTTCGCACGTCCGAGCACCTGTGCGAAGAATGAGCATCTAGAAGCTTCCCTGCTCAATCAAAGGTGAGGTCCGTTTTTAATTCCGAAAGCCACTGCACTCAGGGAGAGCCGCGTTCCGCACTCGCTCCACGAGACAGCAGCTGGGCAGGGGCTAGGCGCGTCCCTCCAGCCAGTCGGCCCGGGGCGCCGCGACCCCCGAGGACACCGGCCCACCGCCGAGCCCCGAGGCCGCGGCGCCCTTCCCCGCCCGCCAGCCCGGCCCGCTTACCATTGGAGCGACTGCCCGACTCGTTCTTGCAATAGCCGCAGCGGTAGAAATCCTCGCCTTCGAAATATTCCACGATGCTGGGCGAAAGCGCGGCCCAGGAAGCCATAGCCCCGACCCTCCAAACGCTACGCGGCCCAGCCCAAAGCCGCCGCCACCCCACAATGCACCGCGCCGCCCGGGCGCCCACAGCCCGGCCCTCGCCCGAGCCCCTCGGCGCTGACGCCGCCCGCGCCATCTTAACCTAGGGCAGCAGCCTTCCGCTATTTCCGCTCCTTCTCCGAGAAGGACCGCCATCTTCGGTGAGGATGAGACCAAGAGAGGAAACGTGAAGAACAACGGTCTGGGAAGAAACGAGTGGGAAAGGAAAGCGGGAGTTGGGGAGCAGGGCCTGGGTGTTCCCTCGCGAGGGCCCGGACGCGGCGGGCGGTGCGGGGATTTGGACGTAAGGCGTCCGCACCAGCTCCATCGACCGGACCACTCACCGCAGGACGCCTTGCCCTCCTCGGAGTCGCAGTAGCCGCAGTAGTAGCCGACCTTGAGTCCCTTGTACTCCACCACCGAGGCCATGGCTGCCGCCAGGTCCACGCAGGCCGACCACGCCTCTCGGCGCCCCGGGGCCGACCTCTGCGGAGCGCTGGGGTCCGCGGCGGGGAGGAGTGGAGAGCGAGGCCCGGCGCGGTGCGTCGCAGCGCCGGGGGGCCCGGTCGGTATTGGGTCCGGGGGCCTCCCAGGATTAGTGGATCGTAGTCGTGCGCTCTGGTGCCGAGTTCGAGCCAACCCGTTGCGTTACTTCATCGCCAGTCCTTCCCACAACTGCGCGTTGATAGCGCTAATTTACAGATAAGGAGACTGAGGCACAGAGCTTGTGATCACCCTCTTTTTAGATCCTGCAGGTCTCAGTTCCAAAGTTACCATTTCAGGCCGTCCTAGCCAATTCTAGCTTCTTTCAAACCAGCAAGCACTCACTTAAATGTCCCGTAGGTTCGAGTACACATGCATTCTGTGGATGGCAGGGTAAGTGAATTGAACACTTCACTCTTTTAAAGGAAACAAGTGTCAGAGCCAGTTGCTGCCTTGTTCCTAGTGCCACCATATCTTACGACTTCTTTTTTGAAATTTATTTTTTTATACAGCAGTTTCTTATTAATTATCCGTTTTATACATATTTGTGTATACATGTCCATCCCAATCTCCCAATTCATCCCACCGTCACCCCACCCCCCGCGACTTTCCTAACTTTTAAAAAGAAGCTAGAGGGCTTCCCTGGTGGCGCAGTGGTTGAGAGTCCGCCTGCCGATGCAGGGGACACAGGTTCGTGCCCCGGTCTGGGAGGATCCCACATGCCGCGGAGCGGCTAGGCTCGTGAGCCATGGCCGCTGAGCCTGCGCGTCCGGAGCCTGTGCTCCGCAACGGGAGAGGCCACCACAGCAGTGAGAGGCCCGCGTACCGCCAAAAAAAAAAAAAAAAAAGCTAGAAATCAGATTTTTTTTTCGTACAGTTTTGAAATGTTACTTTAAAAGAATTTTTTTAATTGTACATGTCAAACAACATTTATATAGGCTGAATTCAGCGCATGAGCCTCCAATTTGCAACCACTATTTTAAAGGGGATTTCTTAAAGACTTAAAGATTTCTTTCAGTGAGTACCTCCAACAAGGTAATATTCCTTATTCTTTAATTCTGTATGCACAGATAATTTAAGCCTGTCTGTCCTTATATTTTTTTCCCATCAACAATAAAGCTGATTATCTTTTTATGTTTAAAAAAGTGAAATCATGTAACTTGGAGAAGCAGGTAAACTTTTGAAGTCAGTTTCAACATTCTTGACCCTAAGGTCCACTATGCTGGATATGTGCCTATTTAAGAGGTTTGGTGGCAGAGTGACCTGTCATATCACTACGCATCAGCTGTGCCTCACACAATGGGAAAGAACCTAAGGATAGCTATGTAGCATGCTGGAGGACCTTAGATTTATCCAGCTCCTCCAATCCTTAGATTTAAAGGCCCCTTACTAGATCTCAGTACCCACGTTCTTAAGACAGACCTCATCCGTTTTGTTCATTATAACAGATTTGACTATTTCTGGTGCTTTCCTGGACAACATAGGAAACAAAGGCCAGAGAAGCCAATAATTTGCCTAAGATCACACAACTAGTAAAAGACAAATAGGCGGGGGAAAAGGTGCTAAAAATAAAATTAATTGAAGAAGAAGAAAAGAGATCAACAAATACTAGGTTTGGACATGGGTAGGGCAATAGTTCCTAGATGTGTTTATTTTGCTGAAGGTTAGGCACAAAGTTTTCATCTTCCAGGCCCAAATGAGAAAAATAGTGCAAAGTTTCATTTAGTTTCCATCTTTGGGGGCCGGGGGGAGCTGGAAGAGGGCACTATTAGAACATCCTTTTATTTATGAAATTGTCAGTAATAGATAGTTGTCTTTGTTTTTAATTTTCATTCTTGACAAAATGCTGGCAACGCTAGCATGTTTGGTTCCATTAACATAGTTTATATAACTGAATGTGAAGTTGAGTTTGCAAAGCTTAAGAGTGAGGTTCAGTCCTAGGCACTGATGATGTGAAGGACTCTGCATGGTGATAGGCCCGTGATTCTTGAATTAAAGTGAAATGTGTTTCTCTTTCCTTCTGAAGAACGTGTTGTGAGTAGATAGTAAGCTGGGGGGTGGTGGGGAGGACAGTTAAATACAGAGAAGAGGGACACACTAGGAAAGAGCTGTGTTATGAGCAGAGGCAGGGAGGTAGATAGGAGCACCAGGGGTCTCAGGTACTGGTGGTGGTGGTAGAGTCCTAGGAGATGCTTTCCTCTGTGGGGCACTCACTGCCAAGAGACCTCAGATTAGACCCTTTCCCTCCACTGTCTAGACCTTTGCTCTCCGGTTTGGTAGCCACTAGCCACATGTGCCTACTGAGCACATAAAATGTGAATAGTATGACAGGGAAACAACTTTTATTTAAATTTACTTGAATTCTTAAATTGAGGCAGTATAGACAGCAAGCAGGATAAATGCCAAAAAGTCTGCATGTAGGCACATCATATTCAAACTGCAGAAAATCGAAGACAAACAAAAATCTTGAAAAAAAAGCCAGAGGGGGGAAAACCCTTAGCTATAGAGGAGCAACGATCAGAGTTACGTCAGTCTTCTGGTTAGAAACCGTACAAGAAGAAAGGAAAGTGAAATATTTCAAGTATTGAAAGAAAAAAAAGACCAGCCTAGAATTCTGTATCCAGCAAAATTATCCTTCAAAAGTGAAAGAGAAGGCTTTCTCAGACAAAACAGAAATGGAGGGAATTTGTCCTCACTAGACCTGATTTGCAAGAAATGTTAAGAAATTCTCCAGAAAGACAGAAAGTAATATACGTCAGAAACTCAGACCTACTTTATAAAAAGAGCATTAGAGGAGGAATAAATGGAGGTAAAATCAAATTTTTCAGAATCTTAATTGACAGATAACAGATGGTTTAATAACAGCAACTTGTACAGGGTGCAAGTTTATGGATAAGTGAAATGAGTGAAGCAACGTTATAAGGGGTGGGAGGTAGGAAACTGGGAATATTATAAAGTACCCACACTGCCTGTAAAGTAGTTATTTGAAAAAGAATTTGGATTAGTTGTAAATGTATACTGCAAACTCAAGGGCAACCATTTAAAGAAGCAAAAAAAGTATAATTGCTATGCTACCAGAGGAGAAAAAAATAGAATCATAAAATGCTTAATTAAAACCATAGAAGGCAGAATAAGAGTGGAAGGCAAAAAAACAGAGCAAGAGCAACAAATTGAAGACAGTAACAAATATGGTAGATATCAATCCAATTATATCAGGGATCACTTTAAACATCAATGGTCTAAATATACCAATTAAAAGACAGAGACTGGGCTTCCCTGATGGCTCAGTGGTTAAGAATCCGCCTGCCAATGCAGGGGACATGGGTTTGAGCCCTGCTCCGGGAAGATCCCACATGCCGCGGAGCAACTAAGCCCGTGCGCCACAACTACTGAGCCTGCGCTCTAGAGCCCACGAGCCGCAACTACTGAGGCCTGTGCGCCTAGAGCCCATGCTCTGCAACAAGAGAAGCCACCACAATGGGAAGCCCGTGCACCGCAATGAAAGAGTAGCCCCCACTCACCGCAACTAGAGAAAGCCCGCGTGCAGCAACGAAGACCCAACACAGCCAAAAATTAATTTTTTTTAAAAAGGACTATCAGACTGGATTAAAAAATGAGACCCAACTATATGTTATCTACAGAAAAACCCACTTTAAATATAAAAACACAGATTAAAGGGATGGAGAAAGATATATTGTGCTAACACTAATCAAAAGAAAGCTCGAGTAGCTACTTTAATTTCAGATAAAGTAAACTTTAGAGCAAGGAAAATTAGGGATGTAGAGGGAGCATTACATAATAATAAAGGGGTCAAGTACCCAAAAAGACATAACAGTCCTTAATGTGTATGCACCTAACACTGTTCCAAAATGTGTGAGGCAAAAACTGATAGAACTGCAGGGAGAAATAGAAGAATCCACTATTACAGAGACTTGAGCACCCCTCTATCAGTAATTGACAGGTCCAACAGGCAGGATCATAATTGAACTGAAGACCGTCAGTCAACTGGATATAACTGACATCTATAGAATACTTCATTCATCTGCAGCAGAATACCTATTCTTCTCAAGCTTACACAGAACATTCACCAAAATAGACCACATTCTGGACCATTAAAAAAGAAAGAAAGAAAAGAAAAGAAAAGCCTTAACAAATTTAAAAGAATAGAAAGCATACAAACTATGCTGTCTGACCACAAAGGAATTAAACTAGAAATCAATAACAGAATGGTAGCTGGAGAAGTCCAAAATACCAGAGATTAAACAGCACACTTCTAAATAACACTTGGGTCAAGGAAGTTGCAAGAGAAATTTAGAAATATTTTGAACTAAATGAAAAAATACAACTTAACAAAATTTGTGGGATGTAGCATGAGCCGTGCTTAGAGAGAAACTTACAGCATTGAATGCATATATTAGAATAATGACCTCAAATCAGTAATCTAAGCTTCTACCTCAGGAAATGAGAAAAAGAAGAGCAAATTAAACCCAAAATAAGCAGAAAAAAATTACAAAAATTAAAGCAAAAAAAAAAATTACAAAAATTAAAGCAAAAATAAATGAAATTGAATACAGGAAATCAATCTAGAAAATCAATAAAACCAAAAGCTGGTTCTTTGAAAAGATAAAAAAAAGTGATGAACCTCTAGTGAAGCTAATTAAGAAAAAAAGAATACAAATTACCAGTATCAGAAATGAGAAAAGGACACCACTACTGCTGCCATGTACATTAAAAGAATAATAAAGGAATATTCTGAACAATTCTATGCTCATACCTATGATAATCTAGAGGAAATGGATCAATTCTTTGAAAGACAATCAACCAAAACACACAAGAAGAAATAGATAATCTCAATAGGCCTGTATCTAAAGAAATAGAATCAATAGTTAATGACCTTTGAAAACAGAAAGCATCAGGCCCAGATGTGTTCACTGGTGAATTCTACCAAGCATTTAAGGAAGAAATTACACCAACTCTACAGTTTCTCCCAGAAAATAGAATCAAAGGGACTTTTCTAAATCATTTTATGAGGCCAGCATTACCTTAATACCAAAACCAAACAAAGACATTACGAGAAAGGAAGACTATAGATCAATATCTCTAATGAACATAAATGTGAAAATCCTCAACAAAATACTAGTAAATGGAGTCCAACAATGTAAAAAGAATTATACACCACCACTAAGTAGGACTTATTCCAGGTATGCAAGGCTGGTTCAACATGACGAAAGCAGTTAATGTAATCCATCACATTACTAGGCTAAAAAAAGAAAAATCATATGATAATATCAATAGATACAGAAAAAGCCTTTGACAAAATCCAATACCCATTTATGACAATTAAAAGAAATTTCAGCAAACTAGGAATATATAGGAACTTCCTCAACTTGGTAAAGAACATTTACAAACATCATTCTTAATGGTGAAAAATTATATGCTTTCTCAATAAGATCAGGAACAAAGCAAGGATGCCACCTCTCACCACTCCTATTAAACATCATACCAGATGTCCTAGCTAATGCAATAAACAAGGAATAAAAGGCACACCTATTGGGAAGGAAGAAATAAAGCTTTCTTTCTTCACAAATGACATGATTAGCCAAATGGAAAATCCCAGAGAATCAACAACAACAAAAATCTGGAACTAAGAACCAATTATAGCAAGGTTGCAGGATACAAGGTTAATATATAAGAGTAAATTGCTTTCCTATATACAAGAAATTAATGAGTGGAATTTGAGAGTAAAAACAATACCGTTTACATTAGCACCAGAAAAAAAAAAAAAAAAAACAAGAAATACTTGCGTATAAATCTAACAAAATATGTACAAGATCTGTATGAGGAAAACTATAAACCTGAGATGAAAGAAATCAAAGATCTAAATAAGTGGAGAGGTGATCCATCTTCATTGGTAGGAAGATGAATACTGTTAAGATGTCATTTCTTCCCAACTCGATCTTTAGATTCATTCTAATCCCAGTCAAAATCCTAGCAAGTTATTTTGTGAATATTGAAAAACTGATTCCAAAATTTATATGGAGAGGCAAAAGACTCAATAACCAAAACAGTGTTAAAGGAGAACAAAGTTGGAGGACTGACACTACCAGCCTTTAAGAATTACTACAAAGCTACAGTAATCAAGACAGTGTGGTATTGGTGAAAGAGTGGACAAATAGATCATTGGAACAGAGTAGAAAGCCCAGAAGTAGACACAGTTATATATAGTCAACTGATCTTTGACAAGGAAGCAAAGGGAATTCAATGAAAGGATAGTCTTAACAAATGGTGCTGGAACAACTGGGCACCCACCTGCAGTAAATAATTCAAAATGGAGCATAAGCCTAAATGTAAAACACAAAACTAAAAACTCCTGGAAGATAACTTAGAAAATCTAAGTGACCTTGGGTTTAGCAATGACTTTTTAGATGGAGCACTAAAAGCATGATCCATGAAAGAAGAAATGAAGTCATGCTTCATTAAAATTAAAAATGTTTGCTCTGCAAAAGACACTGTTAAAAGAATGAAAAGATGCGCCACAGACTGGTAGAAAATCTTAGCAAAACATCTGATAAAGGAATGATACCTAAAACATACAGAGAACTCTTAAAATTCTCAGCAATAAGAAAACAAGCAACCCAATTAAAAATGGGCAGAAGATCTGGACAGATACCTCCCAAAGAAGATACACAAATGGCAAATAAGTATATGAAAATATGCTCAGCATCATGTCACATTAGCAAATTGCAAATTAAAACAATAATAAAATACCATTATGCACCTATTAGAATGGCTAAAATTCAGAACACTGACAACACCAAATAGGAGTGAGGATGTGGAGCTACAGGAACTCTCATTCATTGCTGGTGGGGATGCAAACTGTGCAGCCACTTTGGAAGACAGTTTGACAGTTTCTTACAAAACTAAACATACCCTTTACCATATGATCCAGTAATCGTGCTCCTTGGTATATACCCAAATGAGTTGAAAACTTAGGTCCACACAAAAACCTACACACGAATGTTTATAGTAGCTTTATTCATATTTGCCAAAACTTGGAAGAAACCAAGATGTCCTTCAGTATGTGAATGGATAAACTAATGGCTGTGCACCCATACAATAGAATATTATTCAACAATAAGAAGAAATGAGCTATTAAGCCATGAAAAGGCATAGAGGAACATTAAAGGCATACTGCTAAGTGAAATAAATCAATCTGAAAAAGCCTTTACAGTATTAAAAAAAGCCATATTGTATGATTCCAACTATATGACATTCTGGAAATGGCAAAACTGTGGAGACAGTAAAAAGATCAGTGGTTGCCAGGGCTTTAGGGCAGTGATACAATTCTGTATGGTGTACTAATTATGGACACTTGTCATTATACATTTGTCAAAATCCATGGAGTGTACAACACAAAAAGTGAACCTTAATGTAAACTATGGACTTTGGCTAATGATAGTGTGTCAGTATTGATTCATATATATACCACACTAATACAAGATATAAATAACAGGGGGAACTTGGAGGAAAAGAGTACTCTTTGATCAATATTTCTGTAAAACTACAGCTGCTCTAAAAAAAAATTGTTACTTTAAAAAACAGCAGTGTAAAGCTTTTAAAATTGATTAAGTGTAGAAATGTAATATTTTGTACATATATCCTGGATATATTTTATCCTGACATCCTGATAAATACATATCACAAAAATTAACCTCATCTGTTTCTTTACTTTTTAAAATGTGACTCCTAGATGGCTTTAAATTACATCTCTGACTGACATTCTATTTTTGTTGAACAGTGCTTCCTCACTGGACCAACTCAATTCTCTACTTTTCTCTGCTTCTAGTCCCTACAGTTTCAGGATCTTTTCTCTGGTGCCACTTCTTCTTAAGCACTTTCCTGTTAACAAAATTTCATAGTTCTCTATTTGTTTTGGGAAATCATCAAAATTCCTCCACGTCATATTCTGGCCACTGCGTTCCTCACCACAGACTGTGCTCTATATTCTGGCCCGCAGCATCCATCTTGTACTCTGCCTGTGCAACCTCCTCTGGTTAACCACTCTGATTGACTCACCCCTTGCTTGGCTGGTCTCAGGAGTATCTTCCATTTTTGCCACTGCTCAAAATGTGCTCCCCAAGAAGCCCTCCTTGCTGCACCCCATCTCATGCTAATGACTCCTGCCCTTTGTTTTCCCTCCACACTTAAGCATCCCATTTATACCACTACATCATGCGTGTGCTCTTGCATACATTTCTTGCCTCCCTAATTGGACTGTAAAGTCTACAAAGGTAAGGACTGTGTTTCTACTTCTCCGGTATTCCGAGGTTAGGTGGTATGGCAGGTGCTTAGGACTACAGGCTTTGAGTTTAGACATCTACTTTCAAGTTCCAGCCTCCAACTTGGCTGCTGTGTGGCCTTGAACACATTTCTTACCTCTCTTAGCCACCATTTCCTCTCCTGGAAAATGGGGAGAATAATAACATTACCTCAAGGGTGTGGTTGGAATGTCCATATTTTATGTTCAGATACTGTCAGAGGCACTTTTATTTAGTTTGTTTTCAAACTCCTGCAAAATGGAGACAGTAGGCAAGGCGCTGCTTCCAGTGCCAGCAGTTAATCTGTGATTATACTGTGAAGATTATTTCAAGCTCAGTGACGTGAGAAGTGGTTTCACAATCATTTCAGTTCAGAAAGCATCATCATCTCCTCCTCCAGCTAGGACTTCTCATAACTATTTAAACATATTCCATGGTTTTTGACAAAGGGTTAAAATTTAGGTATATAAGAAGATACTTGTTAGCAAAGTGTCCTTTTTATATTTGTCGTGGAGAAGCACAACTCAAGCCATCTTTGCTTATGTTTGGGCTAAGTGTAGTCTTGCTCAGCGTTTGTTTCAACCTAACTGGCTATCAGAGGTTTTTGTTTATCTCCCTGGCTTATATTCTTTATCCCCCCAGTTTCTCTTATCAGGAAAGAGAAACTTTACAGCATAGTACTCAAAAGTACTTTCAGGTCCACATGATTGTCTTTGTGTGTTTTAATTAAGCTGATTCCTTACTTAAAGAGAGGCTCACATTAAGAATTGCATAGTTTTCTTTATCAAAAAAAAAAAAAGAGGCTTTCTATTCTGTTTTCATGGGATGATAAATAAGACATTGACTTTTAGTCCTTCACATAGTGCCTGGCTCATAGTCAGTGACTATTAGGAATGTGTGGTAGTATGATGCTGTCAGATCCCAGGTGTTATAAACATTTTGGCGGAATTAATATCACGTAAGTTTCACGTCTGAGCAGCATGACTTTTGATCAGTTTTAAAATGGTATCTTGTTTGGTTTGGGAAGCACCTGATATTAAAATGTAGACTGAAGGGGTGGGATAGGGAGGGTGAGAGGGGGGCTCAAGGGGGAGGGGATATAGGGATATATGTGTGCATATGGCTGATTCACAGAGTTGTACAACAGAAACTAGCACAGCATTGTGAAGCAATTATACTCCAATAAAGATGTATTAAAAAAAAGAGAATTCAGTGCTTTGGTATGAAAATAGAAACCACTGTCATGACTTGATGTTTGAAATTCTTTGATTTTTTTTAAGCATAAAATACCCATATTTACTTCTATAACTCATTTATTTCTGAATTTGAGTTTGGGGCTACAGTTTCAAGCTCGTCTCCACAAGCAGCACATTTTGGAAGGGGTAGATTTTATTCCTACTAAATAAGCCAGGTTGTAATTAATCACTGTATTTTCTCCTTTTCACATTTTTTTAAAGAACTAGAGACATCATAGTGGGCTATGTGAGCACTTTGTTCGAGTGGATGCCGCTCACATGTATGGTGAACAGGCTTTCCTGATGTGAATATGCAGTCATTTTCATTAATGTGATTTCAACACTGGTGTATTTTTTGCTTAATGACCAGTTATGAACATAATTATATAGTATAGAAGTATACTAAACAGTATCAAAGCTCACAACTTCATAGCAGGAGCAGTATTTAGTTGAGTGACACGCCAGCTAAGTAATGATGAGACCCCACGACTGGGCCACCTGCACACTTGTCCGACCTCCTGCCACTACTGTGAGTGTGTGTGCAGGACCCGCTCCAGGGTTCTCCACCGATTCCAGGGTTCCATTTCCATGGAAGATACACAATATACACAAAGAAAAAAAATATACACAAAGAAAAAAAAGGATGCTCCCGTTGCCTTGGAAGATGCTCTAACTGCACTTTAGCTGGGACACCTGTGCGTGTGAAGCACAGGCCCTTCTGCTCTCTGTCTGCAGCCGTTTAGCCCAGCTCACGCTGAAGCTCATTCCCTGCCAGCCAGAAGATGTCTTCACCTACGACCTCCCAGTAGTCTCAATCTAGGATAGTGATGACACATACAGAAAAGCTTGTGACTACTTCTGGTTGCCCTAGAAATCAAACCAAGGCATCCTGAAGGATCCACAGTAGGTAGCTGAAAGACTAAAAGAGGGCCAGAAACTTTAATGGCTGGAAAACAGGACTTGGCAGAATAGAGAATGAGAGATGAGCGTTGGGAGAGCAGCTTAGGAGAGCACGTGCTGAGAGGAAGAGAGTGAAGGGCAGAGATGTGGTTTGTGAAACTGGCCATTGATAGGGCGATGGCTGAAACAGAAGACACCAGAGATAAACAGCATGGGGCCCTAAGAGCCGCGGAAGTGGCCACAGGTGCTCCGAGGAGAAGGGGCAGTGGGGGGCTGCGGAAGGATCAACCGGCAGTGCAGATCCCACCCTCACACCCGCCTTTGGCGACAGACTCAGAACGGCTGGATCTGAGCGCAGAAGAGCAGTAGGTATTACTGTCCTTACATTTTGAGTAAAGGCAGGAGAAGATTCACCTATCTGGGAATGGGTGTAGCACAGGAAAGAAAATTATGTGCTCTGGAGTCACACAGGCACACATCCTGCCTCTGAAACCAACCCATGGGACCTTCAGCAAGTCACTGATCCTCTCTTGACCTCAGTCCACTTTGCTATGAAATGGGGGATAACAAGTACTTACCTCATACGGCTGTTTGGAAGATTAAGTAAAAGAATCCATTTGAGTTCTTAGTGCAATGCCTAGAGTATGGTAAACTCTATAAATGTTGCTGTGGAAATAATATAAGAATTGCTTAGGAAAGAAAAATATGAAAGCAGAAATGAGTCTTGGAGAAATTAACTTTACCTAAACAGCAAATATAGTTTTGTTTTTTTCTAGTTCCATGTTATAAAATCCCTCCCTTTTGCTGCTAAGTCAGAGCAACAATATTTATGACCCAGATGGCTAAACAGAGAACCTATCTGCTAACTGAGCAGGTTAAGAGATGAGGTCTTGAGGATGCCTACATGTGATTGTGCTCCGTCTTAAGTGATAAATGTCTCTGCTTTATTCTTCTGCATTAAATTAAGAAAAAAAACCCACAACTCTTTCTTGCTGTCAAGTTGTTTTATTATCTATCTAAAATGTAAACCTTTCACAAGAATCATGAAACATGTTATAGTTAGATAGCTATTATTGGAAATTAATGATAGCTTATCAGTTATATTTATCGTTAATCACCTTATGCATAACTGAACTTAAAATGGACTTACCAACTCTGGAATCTCAAATTTCTCATCAAAGGTAAGTTCTTTTTTCTACCGTGGTGTGTGGAATTTGAAATAGCAACTCAGCCTCCCCTCTCCAGTGTTCAAACGAATGTACTGAGGACAGCCTCAACCTCAAACACAATTTGGCTCTTTGTTTATGCTTTTATCAGAGAGCCTCCTTCCTTGGTTCAAGGAAAGATAGAAGAAGTTAAACATATTGTGGAGGCCTGCCTATTGAAGCACAGAAATGCCTTTTGCTACATAATGAAAAGTGAGTCTCAAATCAACTCCCATTACCATTCACACCAGAGCACGTTTCCCAAAACCTTTCTCCAAATCCTTGTATAATTTCTCTTTTTGCTCCTCTAGATTGGCCTGGGCCAAAAATACTCAAGACCCTCGGTTTGCAGTAGGTTCCCAGTCCCCATGAGAAAAGAAGATGAAGGTGAGGAAATACATTTACCATGAGCTCTGGAGCCAGTAATAGAAGCATAAGAATTTATCACCAAGTTAAAAAGGGCCCAGGTATTTCAAGGGAGCATGCTTTGCTTGTACTGTTTGGTTCACTGAGCAACAGTGGTGCTGACTGGACAGCACTGAACAAAATAAACACCCGCAGCCTCCTAGGGCTTAGTCTAGTGAGGGATGTGGACATTAAATAGTTACCACAGATTGTGAGAAGTATCATGAAAAGATGGGATTTTATTTGAATGAGTACGTAGAAGGTCTGAAGAAGTGACACAGGCTAAAACCTAAAAACCATAGTCAGGGGCTTCCCTGGTGGCGCAGTGGTTGAGAGTCTGCCTGCCGATGCAGGGGACACGGGTTCGTGCCCCGGTCCGGGAGGATCCCAAATGCCGCGGAGCGGCTGGGCCCGTGAGCCATGGCCGCTGAGCCTGCGCGTCCAGAGCCTGTGCTCTGCAACGGGAGAGGCCACAACAGTGAGAGGCCCGCGTACCGCAAAAGAAAAGAGAAAAAAAGAAAAAAAAAAAAAACCCTAGTCAGAGCCGCTATATTACGTGTTTGGGAGTATATAAAGGAAGAACGTGAAAATACTCAGACAGGAAAAGTCAGTGTGGCTGCAGCAGAAGGAGCAGTCAGCTTGAGAAGCTTGTTTGCAGACGCAGTCAGGAACCAGCTTATGGCTGCCATACTGGAATTGGGGATTTTCTCCCGAAAGCAGTAAGACGCTATCCCAGGTTTCTGTGCAGGAAAGCGATGTGCTCAGATTTATGGAATACAGAGATCACTCTGGCTGCTGTATGTGTGATCGGTCTGATGGGGCTGGGGACAGAGGGAGAAAAGTGTGGATTCAGGGAAGCTAGTTACAGGCTGCTACCATGGGGCGGGGCGTGCGTTTTGAACTGAGAAGTGACAGGACTGAGAAAGGGGAACGGAAGGAAGCGCTCTGGAGGAAGAGTCGAGCAGGGATGCCAAGCAGGCAGGTGAAGCTGAGGCGAGCACAGGGCAGCCTGTGTGCCCAGCTGGCTCGCTCATCCCTGACTCCCACTCCAAACCGGTGCCTGACACACAGCACTTCACTTTCTGAATGATCAGGGCTGTCCTCGTCCAAGGAAGCCTGAGTGTGACTGTGCTCTATCTTAAGTGACAGTTTCTCTGCTGCATCTTCCTACATTACATTTAAAAGGCAACCAGCAAAGCCGGTGGAGGGGGTGGCCATGAGGCAGGAAGAGAATGAGGGGCTATTCAGTTACTTGCGGACGTTCAGCTAATGGCTGGAAGAGTGTAGGGGGTCCAAGATAGCCTTAGTCACATGCCCTTGGCTATAGCCTGAAAGCCAGAAGAAAGAAAGATATTTCAAGGAGGAGAGAGTGGTCACCACTGTAGAATGTTGCTGGGAAGTCAAGTATGACAGGGACAGAAACGAGATGACTCGTGACCTAGATGAGAGCAGTCTCGGACAAGCGATGGGGGTGAAAGCCGAACTGAAGAGAATTGAGGGAAAACGTGAGGCGAGAAAGTGGAGAGGCAACTGCTTCAAGTTACGCTGTGAAGGGGAGTAAAAAAGGGGATGTGCAGTAAAGGAAGAGCTTTCCTTTTTTGTTTGAAGATGATATATACTGAAGTGTATTTTTATGCTGATGGAGCGATCCAGTAGGCGGGAAATTTTGAAGCAGGAAAGGGAATCTGATCGTGGTAAATTCAAGTTCTTGAAGTTCCGCGAGCACAGCTGGAAGAACTGGCTTTTGATAGGCCAAGGGGCATTGTTTCCACCGTAAAGGCAGGAGGGCAGAGTCCAGGATAGATGCACGGGGTTGTTCCTGCAGTGGGAAGAGGACGGTGTTCCTGAGGGGCTGCTTCTGTTTTTACAAGGATGTCTAAGGCACAGTCTTCAACTAGGAGGGAATGCAGGGGGAGGAGAGGGGAAGAGGCTTGAAGAGGAAGACATGAAACAATTACGAGACCCTAGCTGGGACGTGGTGTAAGAGTGCCCTGCAGGGCTAACAGCCACTTGACATCTGTGCCATGGACTATATATACAATAAAGGACAACCAGATACGGAAACATGTATACTGAGCCGAACAAGCCAGAGGCCTCAGAGACCACAAGTGTCGACTACACCCTCAAGGAATCTCAAATGAAATCCCTTCTCCCAAAGTATTAACACTGGAGAAGAATGAACACACTGAAAATATCCAGAAAACACACAAAACTAAGACCAAAAAGCATAGGGTGGCCTGGGCAAAGAAACAAAGGGGCATCAAGATCGAATGACTTGAGGGAGAGGACTCACAGAGCAAAGCAATGGTCGACGAGGTGCTCAGAAACTCTCTACGCCAAGCTCCCACTTTACTGAAATCTCAAGTGGAGAAAGAGGAAGTAAAAGAATTTGAATGGGTCACAGCCTATCCAACTGTCCAGCCTTACCAGGAAGCAGTTATGGAAGTGACTATTCTGATGGAAAAGTCAAAAAAAAGAAGATAAAGTTGCAAAACCACTCCGAAGAGAGCTCTTGAGTATACCACCATTTTTGAGAAGTCAACTAAAAAAACAGAAAGTTTAAATTATTTTCTAGATTGTATTTCTTTTTTAGGCTAGCATACCTTCATAGATGTTGGTGCAGTAAAATCCTATATCCCCTAATGTTGTTTCTAAGTGCATCACACTGAAAAAAAAAAAAAAAAAAAAGTTAAACCACAAGCACAGCATTCCCAAGTGTTTCAGCTATCTCTATAACTAACCTAAAACCTTGTGAATTAAAACCACCACCATTTCATTTTACCTTACAATTCTGTAGGGATTCAGGCAGAGCTCAGCTGAACAGTTTTTCTGCCCCATATGCAGCACCACTGGAAATGCTCGGGAACATTCAGGTGATGGCTTGGCAGGGATGGCTAGGAGGCTTGAGCCTAGCTGGTCCTTCGCCTTGTCTCCCCTTTCTAGGTAGTTTCAGGGCCATGTGGTAGTTGGACTTACTAACATGGCGACTCAGGGCTCTGGGAGGCCTATCAGATGCTCACTTCTGCTGTATTCCACTGATCAAACAAGCCACCCAAGATCAGCCCACATTCAAGGGGAGAGAAACAGACTCTTTCTCTAAAATAAACTTGGGGCTGGGCTTCCCTGGTGGCACAGTGGTTGAGAATCCGCCTGCCAATGCAGGGGACACGGCTTCGATCTCCGGTCTGGGAAGATCCCACATGCCGCGGAGCAACTAAGCCCGTGCGCCACAACTACTGAGCCTGCGCTCTAGAGCCCGTGAGCCACAACTACTGAGCCCATGTGCCACGACTACTGAAGCCCGTGCGCCTAGAGCCCATGCTCCGTAACAAGAGAGGCCACAATGAGAAGCCCGTGCACCGCAATGAAGAGTAGCCCCCGCTCTCTGCAACTAGAGAAAGCCCGCGTGCAGCAACGAAGACCCAGCACAGCCAAAAATAAATAAATAAAAATTTAAAACAAAATACTTGGGGCTGTGTTTTAATCTACCACTCCAAGCCTCTGAAAACTCTTTATCACACACCTCTATCCTTCCTTATGCTTTTCATTGTTCTTTTATGTGAACACTGCTCACAAGAACAAATATTGTTATACAAAGAAACCTGCAATTCCACAGCTTCTGAGTTATCTTGACTAAAGAGCCCTGGCTCCCTCTCTATAAATATAGACAGACAGTGTAAAAGCCTGTTACAATTATTATGCAGACAACACATTGTCTTGCATTCTCCAATGTACCTAAAATTTAATGGGATATCATGTGCCTAAGCCCTAGCCCTGCCAGAGATCCAAGACTCTAGG
Source organism: Globicephala melas (assembly GCF_963455315.2). Classification (NCBI taxonomy): domain Eukaryota; kingdom Metazoa; phylum Chordata; class Mammalia; order Artiodactyla; family Delphinidae; genus Globicephala; species Globicephala melas. The sequence goes on along the minus strand of NC_083329.1, from coordinate 9,489,518 downwards.
ACGTAGCCCCTTAGAGGGCTTACAATCTACTGGGGTAAGAGAACAATAGAAGAAGTAAAACAAAGCTATGTCCAATTCTGTAGTATGAAAAGCTATACTGAGAATATGGACTAGAGAGTAGGGTAGCAGCAATTTATGGGGGACGTGGGGGCCTGAGAATGCACTTTGGAAAATACGTCCTCGGGCAGGCAGAGCAGTTAGGAGAAACTCAACGTCAATGTCTACCTCCTGCTGGCCACCGTCGGCGCAAAAATGGGGCACAGACTTATTTCAGTTCCAGTGCGGGAACTCCACTGCAAACAGACAGGGTGAGGAGCACCGAATAACTGAGGTCAGCACAAGGTGCTGTTAGAACACAACGCTCTGCAGGAGAAGAGGCTTTGGGGATGTTACATGCGTTTGGTCTTTAAGAGAGAACATACCAGTTTTTTTTTTTTCCTTTCTATTCAGACATTTAAAGAAGTAAAAGTGGCCCATAATCTCCCTGTCCAAATAACTTCTGTTGATAATTTTTTAAAATAATGAAAAAGTACATGGTTAGAAAACTCAATTACAGAAAGGTACAGAATGCAAAGAACAGCTTTGCCTCCTCGGTTTGCAGAAGGTAACCACTGTCAAGTTTCTTAGTGACGAGAGTTTGAAACAAGTAGAAAGCAGACGAATGAAAAATCAGCTCTAAACACACATGCTCGAAAAGTCCAAATGTTAAAACCACACGCTGTGTGATTCCATTTATGTGAAATGTCCAGAATAGGCAAATTTACGAAGACAGAGACAGACACATTTATAGACGCAGTGCAGGTTAGGGGTCGGTTAGGCCGAGGGGCTGGAGGCTGGATGGAGAGGGGTGAGTGACTGCTACTGGTCCAAGGCTGGGGGGACAAAAATGTTCTAAAACCAGATTGCGGTGACGGCTGCACAAGCCCATGAACAGACTAAAAAACAATGAATTAATTATACACTTAAAATGGGTGAATAGAATAGTATGTAAAGTATATCTCAGTAGAGCTGTTTAACCAAAATGAAAGCAAGGGCTAGAGTTCAGAGGGAAGGAAGTGAGCCTGGAAATGTAGGCAAAAGGCCTGATCCTGCAAGGCTTTGAACATCACTGAAGAGCTCAGGTTTCAAATCTTGAAGGCAGTGGGGAGATGGCTGAGAAACTGACAAGTGGTTTTGAAGATATGGAAGCAATCTGAAGACAGACAGGAAGTGGGGGACACAGAGGCTAGTCTGTGGCAGCAAGGGACCATACGGGCATTAGTGACCACTTAAAAGGTAGAGACTGTGGCAGTAAAAGAGAAAAGAAATCCTAGGTTTCTCTCTGAGAAAATAAGGTAGTAAAAGTACCCATACGGCAATTACAGGGAAAACAAATTTGGGGGCTGTTTTATACGTATGTCTAAAACAGCCCCCACACATGCTGTCCAATAAGCCATTGGTTACGTGCATCTGTAGCTTTGCAGAGTTTAGTCAGATAAATTTTCGGGAATGTCCAGGATACAGATATAAATCATGAGAGTAAGGTGGTGGAAGGGGAACCAGGGAAAGCATCAGACATAAGGATGTGCAGTTTTCAAAAAGTAAATTTTCAAGTGTTAAATGCACAGCATTTATCCATCGGATTTAACAATTTGGAAAGGGAATCACCAATAAAGAGCCTTGGTAGGACGGTGGCAAAGGAGGTGCTACACAGCATGGTGTGAGGACTGACAGGAGGCAGCAAGTGATTGTTATTTTAAAAGGAGACAGGACAGTAACTTGAGAAGGGTCACAGTAATTTTTTTAAGATGAGAGGTGAGCGCAGTTGAAGGGAAAGTGCTAGATACAGCGAAGGAATGACTGACGGCAGAGATCCCAGGATGCAGAGATCCAGAGCCTCCACAGAAGAGACACCTCTACCTCTGACACCAGAGGGAAAGAGTGAGAAAGGATGGATATAGAAGTGTGGGAATGGGAAAAGGAAGCAACTAGGACGCAGAGAACATCAAGGACAGACTTGAAGGCCCTGCACCCACGGGAGCAGCATCTCTCCACCCTGTCTTACGGGTTTTCTCTGCGCAGTCAGCAGCCCTCAAGTACAAAGAGAGGACTGCTGGTAAGATAGATCCAAAGCGGTCTGGCGTGGCTTGAAAGAGGACTGAGTCGTTTCTTGTGTGTAAATCACAGGCTGAATCCTATAAAATTGCTGATATTTGACTGTATTTTACTTAAAAAACCCAACAATTTCATATGGTGCCACGTAATATTTGTTGACTTGACTAGCTGACTTTACAGCTAAAAAGATGCACGAAGAACCATAATGATCTTTAGGCCATTAACAACCTAACTAAAACTTCTAATGGGACAGGACTGGAGAAAGGAGAAACTCTTCCCAAGGACAGAAAATAAAGAATAACTACAATTATTTGTGAATATGGCAGTGAGCCTCCTTTAATCAAAGACGACCCATTAACTATCAAAAGCTACACTTTACTAAAAACAATCTGTCTTTAAAAATGTTTAATCATACAGTATGTACAATACAATACGCTGCTTTCCTTTTTGGACTTCACTATCCACTTGAGTCCTAAAAAAAGGGGGAAAATAGCCGGTTAAGAGTTTATAAATGATAAAAGTTCATTCAAGACGCACACATGAAATCTAACAACCAGCCCCTCCTCAGTGAGGAGGGCCCAAGTAAACACACATTATATATCTTACATGAATTCTCCTCTTTCCTTCAATTATCTTGGAACAAAAGAAGCTCAATTAATTGAAGCACATGTTAAGAGTTTACATTAATTGTCGCAAGATGTTTGGACCCAGATAACGTCTACAGTATAAATTCTTGGCTACTCGTTATGCTGTGAGTTTACTCTGTCCATCATGGACAGTATCAGAAAACACTGGTCACCATCATTTTACTTGGATTGTAGCAGAGAATTTAACGTATTGATGGATGCAATGAAAAGATGTTAAATTTTTAAATGCTCAAATAATCCCCAATATATTGTGGGGATGAGTATCTTAGGGTAGGTAAACAGTTACTTAACTTTTTCCCTCAAAGTCAGTAGCTCTCTTCAATATCTACTAATAAATGTTATTGTCTTTGAAATTGAATTCCAAAATCTCATAGGAATATAATAAAGAGCATACATAATCAAGCTGAGGGCTTAAGTGAAAGATGCTGTTTCATGTATAGTTTCAGGAGACATTTGATTTCTTTTAAAAAGAAAGCTATTTTTCCTTAAAAAAGTTTACATTAAGTACTAAAAAGCTAATTTTAATTCTCCAAATCATAGAAAATTTGAGCTACAAAAAAAAGTCTTAGCAATTATCTAATTCAGAATCCCCCCATTTTATAGATAGATTTATAGAGAAGGAAAACAAAGCTGGGTGAGATTGACCTGCCCAACATTTTAAAAGGGCAGAGCCAACGGAATCCAGTCTTCTGATTCCCATCCACAGCTGTGTGCAGTACAGATCATTACTAAGATTTCCTCCCAGCAATGTTCTCCATAAAGATGAAGAATTACTTCAAAAGCATAACTCAAATTTCAGAAATGCCCATTACCAACATCATTCCAAGGTAATTCCGTCTTAATCCTCCTTTTCTACTTTGTACCTATAAAATAAGCGAACCTAATGGGACAATGAACAAAACTGATGGGAGGATTCAATATTTCACTTATCTACTTTATCCATTTGTTTGGGCGTAAAAAAAGCCAAACCAAGAACAACCCCTGCTCTGTCTCTTTCAACGGCAAGTCTTAACAACACCAAAGTAATCAATCCAAAGAAGGGAACTTGCAACCTCTAGGTCCTGTTCTGCATTTTTCAGCAGTTACACACAGTTCTAAAAATGGGGCACTAGAGGGAAGCAAAATCCAAATTTCACCAGAATGTGAAAAAAAACTAATAAATACGTGCAGCTTCCCATAGGAAATGTTACCTTCAGCTGGTGTCAAGCACTTAGCCTCTGCCGGCTTTGACTTGAAGTAATCATAGGCTCTGAGATCTCAAAGGTCTTCACAATCTCCTGGCAGAGAACAAAGAACATTTGGGCACTGGGTTTACAGCAAAGGAATTCTTGAAGACGAACTGCCCAAGGCAACATGCAGAGCATTACCTCCCAGTCACGGTAACTCAAAGCTATAATTCCCTGATTCCTAATTTGAGTGTTTTGGTCAATTCCTCCACTTTCTTCGTTAATATTAACAGGCTCTGTTTGAAAGACAAAGTTTTCAAAAGTTATCAAGTCAGAAGAGGTAATCTGAACAGAAACCAATGAATAATAGGAATGAAACCTGTATCGACAAGATACTTAGAATATTACATATTTATTAGGATTTCATGCATTACTGTGCTGTATTATTACAATAGCAAGTAGTTCCGTTTGCTTCCATTCAGAAAAAAATGTGGTAGAATAACACATTCCAATCATTTGAAAAACTCTGCATATCTATGAACCAACCACAGAGCTCAGGCCTAGTGGGTCCAACATGAAATTAAGAACTTTTAAAGGAAGACATAAGTGCAATGAAAGAACTTCATTCTCTACAGGAGACCTTAGAAGGCAAAGAGTAATGGACAGTGTGAATCATTCAACAAAGAATTAAAGATTCGAGCTGCTGGCATTAGGGTTAAAATAGAAAGAAGGAAACTACAAAAATAACTGCAATTACAAGCTTTCTAAATTAAAATTTAAGGGAAATTGTATAATTTCTTGTTTGTCTTCACAGCAATAGATGTTCAATCAATGACACAGATGAATCCATAGGTTTTAAACTATGATTACGTTTTCAGCATTTTCAGTTAGCTGAAGAAGACACAGCATTGTAAAGTTTGTTACCTAAAATAAAAACTAGTTTACATTTAATAAAATACATTTCACAAACTCTAGTAACAAGTACACTTTCTCTAAAACTAATTTTTCTGAACATAGAATCATTTACCTATTATTGGCAGTCGGTCTTGGTCAAGTCTTATTCTTGCAAACCCATCCTAAAACACAAATGTAATTTTAGGAGAAGACTAAAATTTAGATTCAAAACCTATAACCACTGGATGAAAAAATTACTCAACCAGAAAATTCTAAACCTTAGACAATCAAAGTGTACCGTAACAATGAGGAGTTTATATGGACAAGCCTCCTCTAACATCTTTCTCGACACGGGGTATCCCTCAGGTTCTAATCAGCTCTTTTACAACCGCATCCTGAGGAGCTCTTAAATAAAACTGTAACCATCTTGACTCTTTGACTGATTCATACTTTTTGAATATTCCACTTTTTATTTTTATTATTATTTTTTGTCTGTGCCACTTGGCTTGTGGGATCTTAGTTCCCCCACCAGGGACTGAACCCGGGCCCCTCAGCAGTGAGAGTGTGGAGTCCTAACCACTGGATAGCCAGGGAACTCCTGAATATCCACATTTTATAATGCATAATTCTACCATTTACCATTGACAAAATATGCCTTTGTTATCGTTTCTGGAAAAATACTTTGGTCCATACAAGATTTTTGCGTAAGATGAAAATCAAACTCATCTTACAAGTGCAGGAATGCAACCTGACAGAAGACTAAAGACAGCCCAGAGCAAATTCTCAAAGTACATTTCTGAGTACTTTTTTTTTTTTCCTAAACCATCTAGTTTGAAATTACTTCAAACTTAAGAGTTACAAGACTACTGTAAAGACCTCCCAGATATCCTTTACCCAGAGTCACCAATTATTTGACTTTTGCCATATTTACATTATTGCTTTCTCTATATATATATTAATTTTTATGAGTGATGGACAATCTGTTCCTTTTCCCTAAGACTTCAGTGTATGTTTCTTGAAAACAAGAATATTCTCGTACATAACACGACAACTACAAGTTTGGGAACTTTAACATTTACATCATACAGTTATCTAATCTATAAGTTCCATATTCAAATTTTGCCAATTCTTTCTCTAAAAAATTTCTATAATGTAAAAGCAAGCATGTAAGTTTTTAGCTAGTTCCTTCTGCCTATGACTTGTCAATGTTTTGCTACAATGGATCTAAAACACTTATTGGTTAGTACAAATTCCTTTGCCAGCTCCCATCTATACCTGTTATTATTTACCCTTTTAAAAGCATATAAAAACAATTAGAGAAATCATCTTAAATCTTACCCTTATAATAAAAGAAACATGAAAGATGTTTTCCACTGTTCGGGCAAAAGAATGTGGATCAACCACAAAGTCAAAGAAGGACATCGGAGTATCAGCTACAGACAAAAGAGGAAAAAATTCTTCAGTACAGGAAAAGTTGTTTTTGCTTATCAATTAAGACCAATACTCTCTAGTGTCAGCCAGAGAAAGGAAATGGGCATTCATCCTGTTGTGGGATGGAAATCAATACAACCCTGCTGGAGGGCAATCTTGTGTACCTGTTAAAAATCTGTAAGCTGTCCTACAGAAATATTAGCACATGTGCGCAAAGTTATGTGCCAAGATTTTTCACTCCAGCAGTTTACACAAGAGTAAAATGTTATAAAGAACTTGCCCACTAATAGAGGGTTTGTTAAATATATTTACGATACAGCCACCCAGTGGGAATCACTGAAAAGAATAAGCGGGATCTTATGTATTGATGTGGGAAAATGTCCACATGGAGAAGTCATATTGCAGAATAATGTGTATATTATGATTAGCTTTGAAAAAAGCAAAAAACCGACAAAAATATCCCTACTTAGTTGCATATTTATTATGACATAAACATAAGAAAATCTGAAAATATACACATCACATTTTATAAGTGGCAACCTCTAGGGAGTGAGGACAGGTAGAATAGGTACTTGACTTTTTACTTTTCTCACTTCTATGGCATGTATTATTTTGTAACAGAAAAAATATCCCACCTTCTAAAGATAAAAATGAGAATTTACTACACCAATGTTCTCATGGAATTTCTAGAAAGGAGAAGCCTCATTAAAGACGTACGTCAAGAAAGAATCAAAATGATTCAAACATTACATATATGCCTTTTGAATAAAAATAACTTCTCACTGAAAGTGACACAGGCCTGATAAATACAAGTTGCTCCCTTTTGAGCTTGGTATCATACTTACGATCTTTTTGAAAATATGTTTGCAACAATCCCAAGATTCTTTCTACTTCTTTTTCTGTTGCTTCTTGATGAGATTCTTCCATTCTTTTTAACTGAAAATATAAAGTCGTTATCAAGCAGACTGACCTATTTGTCTGCCTGTTAACCTTTCCTGCTCTCTTACATGGCCAAACTCCTCTAAATATCTTTTATCTGGGATTGCTAGCAGTTTTTATCCCCATCTTACAACTAATAGTTAAAAAAGATTTTTCTGGTTTTAGTAACATTTTCATATTAATTTTCTAATAGAAGAGTAGCATTACCAAATCAACCATTTTCAGGTTGAACATAAAATAGCAAAATACAAAAGGGACAATTTAGAACAGTGGTTCTCAACCGGGAGTGACTGTGCACCACCCCTCCCCCACCCCACTGATGAGCCATTTGCTAACATTTGGTTGTCATACTTGGGGTGGGGCAGGGGGAGTGACAGGATGCTATTAACATCTAGTGGGAAGAGGCCAAGGATGCTGCTAAACATCCTGTCATGCACAGGACAGCCTCTCACAACCAAGAATTATCCAGCCCAAATGCTGACAGCGCTGAGGTTAAGAAACCCTGGTTTGGGAGAACGAATCCAAACTATAGAAATGAGTTAAAACTAAGACAAGTGGTCAATCCGATAAAATGTTTAAAGGCTTAAACATGTCAAAAATGATTCAAACATTAAATGATTACTTTTAAGTGACAGAACCTGACTCCAGACCCTAAAGCTTAGAAAAGATGGGCAAAGTACATGTACATCGTATTAATGGCTATTTGAAATTAGGTGTGTTAAAAGGCAACGTGTGAAGAAACAAACCTCGTCAGGCATTGCCTGCTGCTCTTCTATCATCCGAACTTTTCTGGAACGCTCGGTTCGTGGCTTTGGCACGGGGCACTCTCCTTGTATTGAACCCAACCTAATGAAAAATATGCTCTCATGTCTTTTTTTGGGGGGTTTTTTGTTTTTGTTTTTGTTTTTTGCGGTACACTGGCCTCTCACTGCTGTGGCCTCTCCCGTTGCGGAGCACAGGCTCTGGACGCGCAGGGTCAGCGGCCATGGCTCACGGGCCCAGCCGCTCCGCGGCATGTGGGATCTTCCCGGACCGGGGCACGAACCCGTGTCCCCTGCATCGGCAGGCGGACTCTCAACCACCACACCACCAGGGAAGCCCTTTTGTTTGTTTTTAAAACAAACTAATTTCACTAACTGAAAGCAGTTCCCATGGCATAGTCAAATTCGCAACCAGGCATCAGTGATGTATGAGTGACATCAGACCAAGACTCTTGTGTCAGGTTTGTAACACCCTTTCTGCTCCCTCTGTGTGTCTAAAAGAATTCTTAGGAGCTCGCCTCAATCCCAGATACCTCCTCAACACGTTCGTATTTTACTCTGAACAGTAAGCCGGTGAATATGCCTGTGGTCCTCCCAGCTAGCCTGTTGTCTGTTTCACAAAGCCAACTTCAGAGATCAGGGGAAGGGAACGAACAGCTCCACTGGGGTTAAGATTTAAAAGCCTTTTGGTCTGGGGGTGCCAGGGCAGAGGCCCACAGCCTGGGAATCCAGAACACACCTGTCTTAGGAGATAACAGGTCAGGCAGAGGCCAAGGGATTCCTTTCCCATTTGGATTCCCTCCACCTTCCAAAAAAGCCCTATAGAGGTACCATGCAGAAACCAAGGCCCAGAGAATTTAGACCCATGTGGTCCCTACACTTGAGGAAATCAAAGTATACAGTAGAGATGGACAGATAAATATTCACGCACAAAGGTCCATTTCCACATAATATGGTAGATCCTGTGGTGCTGTAGTGGAGTATTACTCAAGTGCTATGAGAGCATTTGGACAGAGAGATCTACCCAGACACGGGAGGGGTCTGGTTGGGAAAACTGATCCTACACTGATACCTCTGTCTAGAGAAGTCACTGGAGGCTTCCAAGCTGGTGCCTGTGGGAGAAGTAAACCTTACCAGATGGAAAAAAAAGGGGAAAGGACACTGCAGGCCAAGGGAACAAACAGCAAGTGCAAGGCTGCAAAGCCGTACATAAATCATTGCGGCTGCAAGTTGAGCTACATCATGAGATAAAGGTTAAGTCACACAACAAAAGGCTATCTTTAGATCCTAGGATTTATGACACAGCCTACAACTCAGCCACAAAAAAGACTTGGACTTTTCCTATAGTAAGGAAGCTTGACTTTTTTGCTGTAATATACAGCGGTTCTGGGCACTTGAGTTAAGGGAAGTCTTGTTAAAAACAGATGCCGGGCCCCACGCCCCAGACGGACCACATCTGCATCTCCAAAGCCTTCTAACAGACACTACCAATCTCAGAAGGTTTAGAAGGGTAATCAGAAGAGACAGATGCCCTGGAGCTATCCACTTAAGGAAGAAACCACCTGGGTGCTTACCCCAGAGAAGTTATCTACTATGTATTTAAAGGCTGTCTCACAGAAGAACCAGTAAGAGCTGTTCTTAGCTTCTCCATAGGACTGAGCTGGGAAATTAAGACAGAAGCCAATTCCATCTGAGTATAAAGAAAAGCTTTTCAAAATTAGAGTTGTATCCAAAAACTGAACTAGGCAGTTTATGTGATAGTGACTCAAGCAGTCTTCAGACATAAGTCAGAGATCATCTAACAGGAAACTATATATAATAAATGGCACTTTACATATACTGGTAGAATTTTAAGACATCTTTCATAGGAGGTATCATCCTCCTACCTGATAAGGACTTTAAAGATGATAAAACAAAGCCAGACATTATGCCACAGACCCAAAGTCTGCCACGCCAGAAAGCAGAGGAGCAACTAAGACCCGGCACAGCCAAATAAGTAAGTAAATAAATAAATATAAAAAAGAAAATAAAAGAAAGAAAGCTAAGGAGCCAGCAGGGCGCCCTGGTAAGGAGGTACCAGCCCACGGCCTTTCCTCCTTAAATTAAGCAGGATGAGGGTCCATCCACATCAAGATTTTATGGGCTTTTAAATCAAAGTTTAGAAAGTCTCCAAACAACGTCATCATGATCGTCACCTCCACAATACCAAAGAATTTTTGCCCCTACAATAAAAAACAATTTAAGGTTTACAAATGGCTGGTGTGTCGGATTTTTAAAATAATCTTACAGAAAGTGGAATGTATGGGTTTTATTAAAGGTGTTTTCTGCTGTTCTGCCTGATATTTTCCAGGAGTCATAGACTATGAATTCAAAATCAGAACTATCTTCATCACGGATGAGTTCTTCAGCTTCTAGCGGATTTACACCCATATGTGTCAGCTACAAAAACGAAGGGAAACAAAAACCCCAGTTAAGCCACAAGCAATCATTCACCGTACCCAGTCGTCTCTATCACTAAACAACAGGCCAGAGGCAAAGTCTGTTTTTGCTGTCCTAACACGTTGGCTAAATTTCTTATTATAAATTCCTATTTTCAAAGGTACCTTCTTTGTGGCAGAAAATATTCCTCAATGTACTCAGAACCTTTTGGTAAGAAAGCGAGATGATCCAGACCAATGGTTCTCACCAGAGTGATTCTGTACCCCCCGTGCCCCCGCAGGGGTCTTTTGGCTTCATGTCTGGAGACATTTTTGGCTGTCACAACTGGGTTGGGGGGAGGCGGAGAGGGCAGCGTTACTGGCAGCTGGTGGGCAGAAGCCAGGATGCTCTCAGTATCCTACAACAGGCCCCCACAACAAAGACTCAGCCAGCCCAAAATGTCCTTCGTGCCCAGCCTGAGAAACCTTGCTCTAGCCCCCTGCAGGCTGAGGGGTGGACGGACCAGAACTAAGCCCACCGGGAATTTCCGATCACCCGTAGTTCACTTTTAAAGTATTAGCGAAGCTGAATTAGCATAAAAATATGACATGACATCCCCAAGCAAAAGTTCTGAGACAGAACAGGGAAGTTTAGCTGGCTTTGGATTTTCGTTTTTCAGCCAACCTCCTGGAGACCTCTATTCAGCTCGTATCTCAGCATTTCCAGAGAGCAGGGGCCTAGCGTCAGGGAGAGAATCGTTCATCTTAAAACCGCCTTCCTGGGAAGAGTTGGCGGAAGTCTAATAATTCTGCTACCTGAAGCTATCTTACAGAAAGTGTATTACATGAAATTTGCTTTTATGAAAGTACACTTTTATTACACTATAAAATTATGAAATGCCTAGAGGTTATCAAATTAAAATGGTAGTATCATATATAAACAGTAATCAAAAACCCTCAGAGAGCTTCACCCGTTAAAGGCAGTTAAACTTTGAAGAAAGGAGAGGCTGCCAGAACCCGATCAGAGAGGCGTGGTCAGCTCCACCCCATCCTCCTGCCGCCCTGTCCCACCGCCGCACGCTTGGAGGAACACATTTCAGTTTCTGTCTGGTCAAATCTACCAATCTTTTCTCTATAGTCTTTTTATTTAGTGTCATACTTGAAAAGATCTTCCCTTCCCAGAGACTAGACAGCTATTAATTTCAGGTTTTATATGGACTGCTTTAAGACTTCTGGAATTTATTTTGATATGTTATTTAAAGTACAAAGCTCACCCTGATAAATAAAAGTAATTTTTAAAAAGATTACCCAATACATAGTTAACTTTATTTATTGAGCTATACATTAGTGTGCATTTTCCAAAATACATGATACGTCAAAATTTTAAAGTTGTTAAAAAAGAAAATGTTAAGGTTTAAAATTTAAGTAGAGTAAATTTAAATTTTAAAAAAATCTAAGGTTTTAGAAACAACGAAAACCTCGTCTGCCTCATACCTTTACAAAATACTTTATCTGGTCAGGTCTCATGGTACTAAATCATTTTAATAACCTTTTAACACACATTTGGTCAGAAAATCAATGTCCTAGCAGAAATGCTAGGATACAGGTTGGCTCAAAGTAGAACCAAGGAAAAAAAGACAACAGAGTAACGTACAAAGTTAGTCTCCTTGTGCTTTTTTTTGGTAAATCCATCAAGGAAAAGTTTCCAAATTTCAGGTAACAGCCATTCAAACGTATTAAGAGGCAAAGACAGGTGAACAAAACAACAACAACGAAAAAAACCAAAAGCAGAACCCCAATCATATTCGGATGGTTCTGAAATATTCTCAAAGACAAATCAAAACATGGCCCCTCCACCAGACCTGTCATCTCCAGCTGAACTCTGCCACCTGCAGTGTGGGCTTTTGCCCAGCCTGGGACAAACGTCCTAGGTCACTGAGAATAAGCTGGAACACTTATGAACTGACAGCTGAGTGAGGAAAAACATGGCCATTTGAAATAAACATAGCGCCCAGAGTCTTAGAAGGCTAGGAGATTTTCAAACTGCTCTGAGCTGCCAACCTAGATTCCACCACAGAGCTCGACTGTCATCTGTTTAATTTGGTAAGATCTCTTTGGAGGAATCTGAGGCCCAAAAAAGGAAAAATGAAGTGAAAACCATTTGCATATGGATATAAGCAAAGTAGATAATTATACAATATGTGACAGATGAAGCATTTTTTATTAAGATTCTGTAGCTTTGAACTTACTAGGGTCTCGACATATCTTAACATATCAAACGAGTTCAGATCAGAACGCAGCTGCTTTGCCTTCTCTTTGCCCAAATCTGAAGCCAAAACAAGAAAGTGGGCGTCTAGGACTGCTTCTCTTGCTCGGGACACTATTCAAAAAAGAAGGAAAACACACACATTACAACATACACATTATCCACAGGTATTTTCCCAAAACTTCCAACTACACTTACTCCGCATTTCCCACGGGACCAAAAAAATCTCAAACGTCATCCATCTCCGTCTAAAAATTGGTTCCCCTGCCCAGCTCACCAAAATCTGAAATCAAAGCTAACCAGTCTTCCTAAAAGCCAGCTCCCTCTGCACTTTTCCTACTCCCGAGAACTGAACCGCAATCTCGTAACAACCCCAGCTTAACAAAACCTCCATCATCTCCAACACCGGCTTTTCCCTTGGACTCCAGCAACCCATCCCAGCCACTGTTAACACCGCACTGATGATGTAAGTCAAACTGAATGCCTGCTATGTGTAAGGCACCGTGCTGGGCGTGGTGGTTTGCCAACCAGCAACAGGTAAGTGGTCAAGGAGCCTCAGGTGAAATTAGGTGCGGGGCCGGCAGCGGAAGATGCAGCCTCTACCTGGCAGCACGAGCACCACCAAATGAACAGTCTACAGGCAGCAGGGCCGTGACCGCTGAGGATGGACGATCCCAAGACGTTTGACAGAGGGCATGGGATTTAAGATAAGCTATAGGCAGAAAAAGATTTAAATAGGACAGAAGAAGGGAATGGGGCAGGGAAACCGAGGAGGAAGTTTGGGGAGGTGAGGGAAGGGTCCACTGGGGGAAACAGCAGGGCTGAGAGGAATGGGTTTAATCAGACTCCGAAGGGAACAGGCAGTGTGTAAAAAGCGCTCCAGGAACACCGGCAAAGGCAAATGGAAAAGACACCCAAGAAGAGACAAATACACAAATACCTTTGCTTGGCTCACTCCCCAAGGCCATTTCGTTTGAATTACTATTTCCCGAACATTCCTCAGGCTGGTGAACTTACTGACTCCAGGCTTTGTATTTATACATCATTTTCATTTTTTTTTTAACATTATCACAATTTTTTAAAATATTTATTTATTTATTGGCTGCATTGGGTCTTCGCTGCTGAGCGCGGGCTTTCTCTAGTTGTGGCGACCAGGGGCTACTCTTCGTTGTGGTGTGCGGGCTTCTCATTGCGGTGGCTTCTCTTGCTGCAGAGCGCGGGCTCTAGGTGCACAGGCTTCACTAGTTGTGGAACAGGGGCTCAGTAGTTGTGTCTCGCGGGCTTTAGAACGCAGGCTCAGTAGTTGTGGCGCACGGGCTTAGTTGCTCCGCAGCATGTGGGACCTTCCCGGACCAGGGCTCGAACCCATGTCGCCTGCATTGGCAGGCGGATTCTTAACCACTGCGCCACCAGCGAAGTCCCTTTCCTCAGTTTTAATTTAGGAGAGTTACTGCGAAAGTGACAATGAGTGAGAGAACGAGGCAGAGGCAGAAGCTAGAGGGGCGGGTTCCTGGGCTGCTCTAGACCCCCCAGCACATCACTGTCACAGCGCACACTGAGGAAAGTGCAGATCTCTCACGGATGGATCCAAGCCTCTAAAGAGTTAAAACTGAGAACATCAGATCCACGTCTACGGGGGATACAGAGTTCTGTGCTGGCTGACCACCTCCCAGGTCAGTTGTAAATAATTTTGCCTTAAAGAGGTGACCCAGCCAGCACAGTGGAAATGGCTGAGGGGGAAACGATCTGTTGATCGACAACTCTTAAGCTGGGTGAATAATAATAATAAGGGGGCGAAGGGGTCAAGAGTAACCTTGAGGAGCCAGCCTGGGGGGGGTCCAGGCTTGGGAGAGAAGAAAAGCCTAGAGGGTGGAGGAGGGATTTCACAGGGTGAAAAGGAAAGGCTGGCTTCCGGAAGGTTTGCGGAAATTAGGTGAACTGGTAGACCAAGATGGGGGATGGTAAGTAGACCAAGATGGGGGATGGTAAGGAGGCGGCAGTCACAGCAAGAGAGACACAGATTTGAAGGCGTACAGATAGAAAATGTGCACGTGGGTGACATTTAAACATCAGCCACACTAGCGAATGACCAGAAATAAACATTCTGGTCTTCAAAGAACATGAGGAATCGTGGTGTCCGGGCAGCGGCCGGCTCTGCCGGCTTCTTCACCCGCGTCTGCCTGCACCCTCCCTTTCCGCTCCCAATGGACTTAGGAGGGAAAAGTGGTCTGGGGACTCATCCTAGGGCTCTGTGACCCAGTGCCCACATCAGGGGCCTCTCTGACCTGTCCTCTGTCTTCAGACAGACAGACTGCTCTTACCACTAACACTGCTGCTGCTTTTCATTCAAACCAAGATTATTTTTTAGCGCCTCCTCCTTCTGCAACACAGGTCTAGAGTTCAGTGCTGAGATTTCTCTCTCTCTTTCTCACACCCCTCCCCCCATCAGAGACCAACAGGGCCACCTTTGGACATGGCTACCCCTACTGGGTTACAGGTGGACCAAGAGGAAGGAGCTGAGGGAGGGGAGGTCGGGAGGACAGGGAAAGAAACAGGACGTCAAGGTCCAGCTCAGTCCTTTCTTTTTAATTCATCCATTCAACCAATGCATTCTGGGGATACAGCAGTCAATACAGTAGAAAGATAATACACAGAAAGTTCTCAAATTTGAACAAGCAACAGAACCACCTGGGGGGCTTTGTCAGACACAGCCCCCCACCTCCCCAAATTTCACGTAAAGCCCTTACTATATGCTTAGGGAATGGTAAGTGCACAATAAAAGTGGAAGTAGTGCTACAGTGAAAACGGTTCCCAAACTAGTTAAGCACTATTATAAATGTGGGAGTTGTCTGATGTCGATAATTCGCTTCTTATGTAAAACTAATGAAAATTATCCTAAAACATATGATAACACAAAGCTTCCATACATAAAATAATGAATTACCTCCATTAAACAGGGTGTTGGCCTCTTCAAGGACCTCTGTTAACTTGTCGCTGGCATTCAATATATCCTCCCGGTTTTCTATTTAAAAAAATACAAGCTTTGGGAAGCGTGCTCATCATTCGCTAACAAATGGCTGACAAAGTGACCAGCTGCAGCAACACGGCCAAGCCCCGCCCCCTGCTCCCCGGGGGAATTACTTCCAACAGCTTTATCTCTTTAACCAAGACGGCCAGGCGAGAGAAAGAGGACTGTACCCCTTTAGCAGAATGAACTTTAAAAGGGGACCCACTTGGCTCCCCCTAAACTTCACCCAAAGGCTCCACTCCTTCTGCAGCCTCTGAGGAGCGCTGCTAACAGTGGTTCTCAAACTCTGCAAGCCACAGGATCCCCTGGGCCACCTAGAGTTTCAGACTGGATAGGTCTGGAGTGCGGTCCGGGAATTTGAATTTCTGACAGTTCACGGGCGACGCTGCCGCGGGCGGGCGAGCGCTCGCTGGGAACCGCTGGATGCAAGAGAAGGAGCCCAGGCTCCGCGTGCCGTCTCTCCCCCTTCCCGACCATCTGGGCTCGCACGAGTGCCCGCCCGCGCCTGGCCTCCGGCGGTGCCGTCCTGCTCCTCGGGGACCTGCGCGCCCCGGCCAAGGTCGTGCAGCGCTATCCGCACGACGGATATGCGAGCGCCTCGCAAGCCAATCGAGGCGCGGCCAGGCGGCGCAGGGCTGGCCCCGGCCGCCGCCCGCGCCGCCCCGCGCCCGCGCCGCCCCGCGCCGCCCCGCGCCCGCGCCCGCGCCGCCCCGCCTTACGTTGGACCGAGTTGATGAGCGCCCGGTACTGATGGCGGATCTGGCGGCACAGGCCATGGTCGGTCTCCGCCTCCAAGCTCGCCGGGTCCATCATCTCGTCCCCGGAATCCGACGGCTCCGTCTCCTCCAAGCTCGGGCGCTCCGGGGCCTCCCTGCGCTCGGGCGCGGCGCCGCGGCGGGACACGGGCGACAGCGGGGAGCGCGATCGGGAGCGGGAGCAGGTGCGATCCCGGTGCGGGTCGCGGCCCCGGCCCCGGCCCTCGGACCGGCGGCCGCTGCCGTCCCCAGACATCGCGCCAAGCCGCCCTGCAACTTCGCAGCGGCGGAAGTTCGCGCCAGAAACTGAAACCCCTGCTCTGCGCGAGCGCTTGCTCCCTGCGGAACGCGGCTCCCGGGCCGGCGCGAGAGCACAGCGACGCCTGTGGCTGGAGGCCGACGGCGGGGACGAGATCGGGGGCGCAGTGGTTAGAGCGCCGCCGGGCCGGCACCGGGCGCAACGCAGGCCCCTGACCTTTCGCGCCCCTGATGTTTGATACACTGAGATCCCACTTACTCCACACTGGAAGGTGCTTAGGATCTTGGTTGTCTGGTCCCGCGTGCCGGCCGCAACAGACTGGGAAAGGGTCTCTTTGGCTCTCCGGGACACAGCCACAGCCTTGAAACAAATACTTAGCATTCTTCCAGGTGAAAATTCATTCCAAGCGCCAGACAGAAATACCTGGGACATTTATTTCCAGGTCATGGGCACGCAGCCCATGTTTGTTGATCGAGGCTCCTGCAGTTAAGCAGGATGAGCGGTGGACCTGGAGATAAGAGAGGCGATTCTGCCACTATCTGTGAACTTAGCTCCTTGAGCCATCCTTGGGGGGACCAAATGGGGTTTATAAACAGCTGGCAATCCCACTCTTTTTGAGGACAGAAGAACTAATGAGCAAACAAAAAGTTCACAAGTTTTTTTGGTTTTCTCATAGTAAACTCTGTTAACCATCGCTTCTAAATATCTACACCTTGACAGTTTATGTTCATAATCGGTCCTCAAACTAAAAGATTCTAAAATACCTTCAAATGGGTCTAAGAACGATGAAATTATATTCCTATAAAGATAAATGGATGAATTTCATTGCATGTATTTTGGAATTTCATTCCATGTATTGCAACGTTTCTCAAGTGTTCTCTTCGGTGTTGAGAACACATTTTCTCAAAGGAACAACATTATAAGTTGAGTTACTACATGAGCCTACAAAAATACCATTTTGTGAATCAGGTATAGTCAGCTTGAGTAAGCACTATTCATTGCTGCCCAACACATATGTCTCACCTCACACCTGCTTCACCTGGATTTCAGGAAAGGTATGCGCTGGCACCTGCTTCATTGGATGAAGCATGATTGGTCTAAATGAATCATGGTAATCTCATCCCCCTTCCCCAATGACTGGGCTAGGGATAGGACTCGATCCAGTTCTGGACAGTGACGTGAGCGGGAGCTTCCCATTTGGATGACACACGAAGCCTCCGGAGAAGAAAGCCTTTACCCCCATCCTCACTCTTCTTTGTGATGCTGGCATGAGGAAATGGAGCCTGCACGATGACAGCCGTCTACTACTGATGACATGACAAGCATGAGAAAAGACCAGAATACTGGGGACACTGGAGAGGAAGGATGGACATGGCTGAATTGCTGAGTGAGGTGGAGTCTGCCTACCTCCAGACTCCTTGTTAAGTAAGCCACAAATACCCTGTGGTTCAGGCCGCCGTTAACGGTTTTGTAGTTGCTACTTGCAGCTCAGTGCGTTGGAACTGAAACAAATACTTAGCCTTCTTCCAGGTGGAAATTTGTTCCACACTCCAGACAAAAATCCCTGGAACATTGCATTCAATTCAACAAGCTTTTGATGTGTATTAATAGGCCAGACACTCAGCAAACCAAGCAGGTTACAAAGACGGCTGAGAGACTTGTCTTTGCCTTCCAGGGTCTCACCAGGAGACAGATATGAAACTGATCCTAAAATTCATGTGGAAATGCAAGGGACCCAGAATAGACAAAACAACCTTGAAAAAGGAAGACAAAGTTGGAAGGACTCACACTTAATTCCAAAACTTATTACAAAGCTATAGTAATTAAGACTGTGATACTGTCATAAGGACGGACATAAAGATCAATGGAATAGAATTAAAAGTCAGAAATAAACCCATACATCTATGGTCAATTGATTTTCTAAAAAGGTGCCAAGACAACTCAAAGAGGAAAGAATAGTCTTGGCAACAAATGGTGGTGGGACAGTTGGAAACCCATATGCAAAATAATGAAATTGGATTGCCCCTTGCACTATACACACAAATCAACTCAAATTGGATTAGACCTAAATGTAAGAGCTAATACTATGAAACTCTTAGAGGCAAAATAGGAGTAAACCTTTGTGACCTTGGATTAGGTGATGGTTTCTTAGATATGACAACAAAAGCTCAAGCAACCAAGGAAAAAATAGACAAATTGGAGACCAGGTTTGTGGGAATTTGTTATAGTAGCCCTAGGAAACTTATACAGGCACCCAGGATGAGTGACACTGGGAAGTCATTACCACTGCTGGGCCTGGCAGGTCAGAGGAAGAAGCAGTGTTAGCAGAGCCCCATGAGGGCTAAAGCCACGAAGAAGGGTCCATCAGACAGGAGCTCTGGTCCCAGAGGGATGCAGCTATGCCAGGAAAAGAGAAAGTGCTAGGAAAAGAGGAAGTGGGAGCTGAAATACCCTGGTCTCTCTCTCTCAACATCTCCCCTGTGCTTACCTACCATTGGCTGATGCCAACATGAAGCCACAGGGCAAGAGAACCTGTGTGATGTAGTCCATAGATGAGTCTCTGGGAAGAACACGGCCAAGGAAGATCGGGATGGATGTGAGGTAGGGGTGAGGACAAAAGGACAGTAACCAGGTTGGTGGGTAAAGGGTGTATCAGCGTCTGTTCAGCTAAAAATAATAGAAACCCCACTGTAGTGCCTTAACCAAATAGGTATAATTTTTCTTGTGAAACTAGAAGTCTTGAAGTAAGCATTGGCTTCATTGCCTCAACCAGAAATGGCACGTCACTGTTGCTTGCAGTCTATTGGTCAGGTCTGGTCACATGGCCCGACCTAACTGTAAGGGACACTGGGAAACATTTTCTGTTTCTGTTTCCCCACCTCTTCTTCTTTACTGTCGGAGCTCGTTTTCCACCATAGAAGCCAAAAAAAAAAAAAAAACAGATATTCACCTTTCCTCCGAACTCCCTTGGTAACTGTGATGGAATGTGGCCCAATCTTGACCAACGGGACTAAGGAGAAACCTATGGAAGGTCTTCTCAAAAATGTCTTCTCCACAATAAAAATAAACACCAAGAGGAAATGTTCCTATTTAGCCAAAAGTATCATGTCCACATGTGTTTCTCAAAATGTGGCAGCCATCTTGTGACCATGTGAGAACAAATGAACAAATTAACTTCACAAGGCAGCAAGAGTCCACGTCCTTGTTGACATAACCAAGCTGCAGAACCAGTGATGCAACTGCCCTTCCTCTGGACGTCTTGTTCCGGGAAGTCATAAATGTCCTCACTGCTTACACCGCTTTTCATCGGGTGTTCTGTTATGTGTAGACAAAACCGTACAAGTGATGCATTTCTTTCCTACTGAAGCCAGTTTGGTTTAGATTCTAGTACCAAAAAATAGAGACTCCTAACATGTGCCACCAGGTGGATTCAGAAAGTTGGAACTGTGCCTGAAACAGGAAAGCCTGAGTAGCACAGAGGGTCACACATGATAATCAGGAACAAAGAGTATTTCAAGATGATGAGGTGGAGAACAGTGTGGTGAGAAGAGCCGTGTGGACTCCGTCCTCTCTCCCTGGAGATGAAGCCTCTGGATCACCCTCCCAAAGACCATGGCACGACAATGAGGAACTGCAAGATGAGGTGTAGACAAAAGGGGGCGCTGTCTGGTAACCAGGACTTGATGAACACCAGGCAGAGAGGGGCAATGCAGGAAAAGAATCAAAGGTGGGGCAGGAACGAAGACAATGGGTCCCCTAGTGGCATGGACTCTCCTCCAGGCTGTAGCTGGTTACCAGCCTTTTTGCAAATCAAATGGGAAAACATGTACGTTCTCAGGTAGGAAAAAAAGTTTATAATGGTTCTGGCAACATCACCTCTCAGGAAGACAGCCAACTACAGGTGAGATCCTCCTGGTGAGATCTGATTTGGTGCCAGGAACTCTGGACTTGGTGGCCGTGTATGTCCAGCCGCGGCTGAGTTGGAGCATCAACAACGTGTTGTTTAGGGCTGGCGTCACAAACGTGTCACTTGCTGTTGTTCGATATTCGGTATGTCTCTCGAGGAAATCTCTGTGCCCCTACTCTGCCAGGCTTCCAGGCAAAGTGAGAAGTTAGTGAAAACTTTCAATGCCCTGGTTCTTTCACAGCTCCTGCTGTGCTGCCAGTTACATGAATCTGAGATGAAAATCTGCCCCTTTTCCTGGTGCTTCATTTATTAATGAATGTTTACTGAGTGCCCACCATGTGCTGAGCCACGTGCTAGATACTGGAGATAGAGTAGCAGAGACAACAGACAAGGTCCTGTACTCATGGAGTTTACAGTTTTTGGAGAAAGTCAGACATCAAGAAAATGAAGACAGAGATAACTGTATAACTGCTGCTGTGTCAAGTGCTAGGAAGGAAAGGATGAGGACCCAGGCAAGAATTTTGACCTCCATGGCAGTCAAGGTCATTCAGCTGAGATGGAAAGAAGCACAGGATGAGAGTCAGGATAGGATGAGGAAGGCAGCTGGGGCATCAGAGCCCAAAGCCTGATGCTTGGTATTTGGGAACTGCTTTGTGCAAAGGTGAAAAAATGATCACAGATGTGTCAGAACAGACACTCTGAGAGTCTCCTGCTACAAAACAACTCGATCCTGTATACACTATAATTTGTATGGCCCTGCTAGGCTCACAAAAAATAAAGGAAGTTTCTGCAGGAACATAAAGGAGAGCTAAAACTCGTGAAAAGGGAAAATGCCAGGAACTTGGGGTGGAAAACTGTGCCTGTGGCTGTAGGGGAGCTCGGAGGTGGCAGAGGCATAGGGCTGGACGGTGGCAGTTCAGCTCGAAGCCATCATGTGCCCATTAAACGTCAGGCTCTGCAGCATAAGCAAGATAGACAAGATCCCTGCTGTTCAGTGCAGACACCAGCGGGCAAGCTTATCAGGGAGAGAGACAATAAACAAGGAATAAATAAATAATTTCAGATGGTGTATCATGAGGAAATTAAGAAGTGTGTTTTGGCCAAGAGTGATTAGGCGGTGAGGGGTGTAGGGGATTACTCTAGCTGGGATCTGGGAAGCCCCCTCTGAAAAGCTGACATTTCAGTTAAGAACTAAATAACGAGAAGGAAACAGCCATTCAAAGTTCTGGGGGGCAGGGTAGAACTTTTCAGATCTAGAGACTTCTTTTTTTCCCTAGCATCTCCCCTAAGCCTAGACACTGATCCAAAAGCTTTTGAGAGGAAACTGAGCCCAGGATTGGGACACGCCTGCCTTTATTGTCAAGACCTCTGGGTCAGGGTGCCCGAGACACAAGACAATGCAGGAGGGAAGGGTACGCACAGCTCCTTAGCAATTCCCACCTGGGCACAGACAGCAAAGGAAGCACCTATTTTGATGCAATTTGGCTAGAGAGCAGAGGGGCTGCTTGTACTCAGATATGCAACATGCATGCATGAACCCAGAGAAAGGTGTATACGGCCATCCCTCAGCATCCGAGGGGGGATTGGTTCCTGGATCCCCAAGAATACGAAAATTGGAGTTTGCTTAAGTCTCATGTAAAATGTCACAGCATTTGCAGATAACCTGCACTCATTTATATACTTTGTCATCTCCGGATGACTTATGATACCTGATACAATGTATGCTATGTAAATAGCTTTAATACAATGTAAATGCTACGTAAACTGTTGCCAGTGCATGGCAATTTCAAGTTTTGCTTTTTGGAACTTTCCAGAAATAGCTGCATCTGCCCAGAAAAGCCGGCAGCCTTTAGAGGCATATTTTCCCAATCCTGATTTCTTTTCTTTTCTTTTCTGTTTTTGATTTTCTTGGCTGTGCCATGCGGCATGTCGGATCTTAGCTTCCCGACCAGGGATGGAACCTGCGCCCCTTGCATTGGAAACGCGGCGTCTTAACCGCTGGACCGCCAGGGAAGTCCCTCCCAATCCTGACTTCTGATATCTCGCCTCACTTGGTTTTAATATAATTAGATCAGGTGGCCTGAGAGCAGAAGTATCACCATTTACAAAAAGTAATTTGTTTTAAAATAATTTCAAACCTATAGGCGTTTCAAGAAGAGTGCAGAGACTTGCCATTTGGTCAATTGTTTTTTTGTTTTGGTTTTTGTATTGTTTTGGCTGCGTGGCTTGCGGGATCTTAGTTCCCTGACCAGAGATCGAACCTGTGCCCCCTGCAGTAGAAGCTCGGAGTCCTAACCACTGGGCCGCCAGGGAAGTCCAAGCTGTATGGTCAATTGTTAATGTTTCATTTATGCCCTCCTCCTCCTCTCAATATACTCATCACTATTCTTGTTTTCTTTTTTAAAAATCAACTTTAGCTATGCTATTTTGCCTCATAATAAGGATGTTAATAATGCTAAAAATTACTATTATTTTTATTACTAATGAATTTTCATGAATAATATTTGCTAACATTTAAATATCCATGGTCTCAAAGCATAACTGAGACAATTTTCAAAAGTTTCCTTGGCGCAGAAAACGTATTTGGTTTATATATTAATACTGGTCTTAATTGTGTAAAAGAGCGCAAACGTTTACCTAAATACAATCATTTCCTCATAAACAGAAATTCTCATTACATTCATCTCACCCAAATCAGAAACATGGTATATAACAACTTCTTTTTAGTCTATTGTCCTATTATTTATTTATTATTATTTTTTTGCGGTACGTGGGCCTCTCACCGTTATGGCCTCTCCCGTTGCGGAGCACAGGCTCCGGACACGCAGGCTCAGCGGCCATGGCTCACAGGCCCAGCCGCTCCGCAGCATGTGGGATCTTCCCGGACCGGGGCACGAACCCATGTCCCCTGCATCGGCAGGCAGACTCTCAACCACTGCGCCACCAGGGAAGCCCTGTCCTATTATTTTTATACACAGAACCCTTTTAAAAACCAACATTTACACAACACATACCAAACATGACACTAAATGTATTTTAAGATATGAAGAGTAATGCATTTTAGCAAAGCTCTGAACATTGAAATTAGTGGTTGAAATTAATATTGAAAATATTGCAAAGAGGATGAAATTTTCATTACATTCTCGTACTCTTTGGGAACACTCATTCAGGTTGATATGCTGGATCTCCAATTTTAACCACACACACACTTCTTTAGCTGATTTGCTTTTCTGACCATGGAAGAACAGCACATTCTTTCCTTTCCTTCTGGGTAAAGCTATCAAGCATCGGAGGAGAGATATCCCCTCTTGTACAAATGAAGCAGATGAGGCTATAGGCATAATGGTTAACCAGGCTTTACGGTAAAACAGTCTTGAGCTCATTTCTTCCTAATTTAGGCACATTACTTAACTGTGTTAAGACTTAGTGCCCTTACATCTAAAATGGGGACAATAATCTTGCATCAGAGAGTTGCTATAAAAATTAAATCAGTCAGTATTATCCTATATAAAGTTCTTAGCACAAACTGAGAAATACATATATATTTAGCTTAAGTATTTTTGTTATTGTTAGTTTTGAAATATGAATGAAAACAGGCAAGGAGGAAAAATAAACATGTGAGGTGATTAAGAAGCTGTAATAGGAGTGGATAATTTGCACTTGATACTGGTTGGAACCTAGCTTAGGAAAGTTGGTCTAAGGCATATTATAAAGGGTTTCAAAATAGAGCAGTTTTTGTTCTTCTTTACTATTATTTATTGACCACCCCGTATGCAAATGGACAGTTTGCAACTTGATTTGATATATAGAACTTTGCATGCAGGAAAACGCACACCTTTCAGATATCCAGGGAAGCTTCATGAAAATGGATCAAAGGCAACAAAGAAAAGAAATTCTGCAAAGTAGAAAAGAGGCAAAAAATGAATCACGTTAGGAACACGTATTATCCTTTTTTTAATCTAAATTTTTGAAGTCTGACTTTTTCTATTTTATTCTCTAAATATTGTTTGTAATTAAATTTTAATTACCATTATTTGTTTTAAAATTTATTTAAAAATTTGTTTAATTTCTATTTATTTTAAATTTAGATTAAAATAAATATTTATTTTTAAATTTATTATTTAATTTAAAATTTAATTAATTTCTGCTTTTCTCTTCATTGACTCCTACTTTCTAATTTCTGAAGGTTAATTTTGTTCTTCTTTTATAATATCGTGAGTACATTTATTTAGTTTATTTTTAGTCTTCCTCATTTTGTTTTTCTTCCTTGTTTTAAAGTAAATTCATTCATGGTGTCAGTTTTCTTCTGGACACCTTAAATTTGAGAGGTAGTACTTTTATTTCATTTTTTTCAAAATAGGCATCAATTTTAATTTATATTTTTCCTTCTTTTTTTTTTCTTGGCTAAGTGTCCTAGGGGGTGTTGTTATAAAATTTTTAAAATTGTTGTTTAAAATTTTGTTTGTTTGCTTTTGTCATCATCTGAAATTAGCATCTAGTTTCACTGAATTTGGGTCAGAAAATACACGTTTTATTTTGGAATTTTTTTTGAAATTTGTAGAGATTTTTTTTCTTTTTTAAAAAGTTTCATTTAGGACTTCCCTGGTGGCGAAGTGGATAAGAATCTGCCTGCCAAGATAGGGAACACGGGTTTGATCCCTGATCCGGGAAGATCCCACATACCGTGGAGCAACTAAGCCCGTGCACCACAACTACTGAGCCTGCGTTCTAGAGCCCATGAGCCACAACTACTGAGCCTGTAAGCCACAACTACTGAAGCCCGTGCACCTAGAGCCTGTGCTCCACAACAAGAGAAGCCACCGCAACGAGAAGCCTGCACACTGCAACGAAGAGTAGCCCCCGCTCGCCGCAACTAGAGAAAGCCGATGCGTGGCAACAGAGACCCAACGCAGCCAAAAGTAAATAAAATTAAATCTTAAAATAAATAAATAAATAATTCGATTTCATGAAACTAAAAAAGCAACACCCGTTTCTCCCACTCCTCCACACCATGCCTCTGGTAACCACTTATCTGTTCTCTGTATCTATTAGCTGAAAATACATATATATGTGTATATATTAGATTCCACATATAAGAGAGATCATATGGTATTTGTTTTCCTCTCTCTGATGTGTTTCACTTAATACCCCTGAGGTCTATCCATGCTGTCACAAGTGACATGATTTCGTTCTTTTTTATAACTGAAGAATATTGCATTGTAAGTATGTGCCATGTTTTCTAAAATTCGTTCACCCATTGATGGACACTTAGAGTGTTTTCATATCTTGGCTACTGTAAATAAAGCTGCAATGAACATAAGGGTGCATACATCTTTTTAACTTAGTGGGTTTTTTCTTTGAATAAATACCCAGAAGCAGAAGTGGAATCTGGGAGCTGGACCACCTGCCTGCCTGACACTGAGGACACCGTCACTGGTGGCAGGTGGCACACAGATTGTCTCTGGTAGAGGGTGGCAGTGCAATTGTTAAGTGAACCATCTGTGCTTTGTCTATAGATGGATTTCCAAATCTGAAAATCAATGAGCAATGTTTTATTGGATTTCTGTGAATATTGTTTAATAAGGAGCTAGTGATCAATACAATTACTGGTTACATTTTTTTCTTACACTTTTGCTTTCTCCTACAGTTTCTGATTGCTTTCATTGCACCATTTGAAGAAATATATGGTCAATTTTTTCCACCTTCTTCATTCAGTCAACTATTCTACTGAAATTCCCCCTTTAATTCTGGAGACTTCCATCCCCAGCACCCTCTATCTGCCCACTTCAATTTGGATGAGCTGCAATTCCAGTCTTGCTGTACAGTTGTCACCATGAGGCTTCCCTTTCCTGCTTTCCTCTGTTAAATCCCTTGCCTTCTGGATTCCATGTTTAAAACCTTTCTTGGGGGCTTCCCTGGTGGTGCAGTGGTTGAGAGTCTACCTGCCGATGCAGGGGACACGGGTTCGTGCCCCGGTCCGGGAGGATCCCACATGCCGCGGAGCGGCTGGGCCCGTGAGCCATGGCCGCTGAGCCTGCGCGTCCGGAGCCTGTGCTCCGCAACGGGAGAGGCCACAGCAGTGAGAGACCCACGTACCGCAAAAAAAAAAAAAAAAAAAAAAAAAGTAAAAAAAAAAAACCTTTCTTGGGAATTCCCCGGCCATCCAGTGGTTAGAACGGCCCTTTCACTGCCATGGGCCTGGGTTCGATTCCTGGTGGGGAAACTAAGATCCCACAAGTCATGCAGTACAGCCAAAAAAACAAAACAAACAAAACCAAAACCTTCCTTAGTGTATGCCCTGATTTTGTGGAGACACTTTCTTAGAAGAGTTGTAAAGGGGAAATTTTTATGAGTCTGAAAAATGCCTCTGTTCTCTCCTTCCATTTGGTTGAAGATGATTCAACCAAATGGAAGGATGATTTGGCTGAACGTAGAATTTTGAGTTGAAAATAGTTGTTTTCATCAGGAATTTAAAGGCATTGCTCCATTGTCTGCTTGCGATGGATTCTGATTCAATATCCACTCAACAAACATTCCAGGTGCTGCTCTAGGCATTGGAGATACAATGTTGAATAAGACAAAGACCCTACTCTCAGGGAGGAGATGGAAAATAAAAACAAAAACAAGAAAAAAGACTTGGTAATGGTAAGTGCTATGAAGAATTTAAATAAGGCTAAGGGTATAAGTGCTCACTGGGAATGCTATTTTAGATATGATGGGCGGGGATGCCTTCTCAGAGAAGGTGACATTTGAGATGAGACTTGAATTGTGAGAACTAATGAGTCATGCAGAGATGCAGGGAAATCGTATTCTAGTCGGAGCCAATGGTAAAGGAAAGACTTCGAGGATAAAATGAGTCTGGCACATGTAGCTGGAGTATGGTACACAAGGGAGAAAATGCTGGAAAACGAGTTTGGTTCTGATTCTCATTACTTTGTAAGTGACCTATCCTGTTTTATTTCTAGAAGCATTCAGGATTGGTGGTGACTTGAAGATGGCCAGGAATTCTTTGATATTCCTCCCACTGAAGTAGGAGATCTGTGTCTCCTCCTCTTTAATCTGGGCTCTGTGACTCTCTGACCAATACAATATAGCAGAAGTGACACTGGGCCTGTTTCTGGATTCAGGCCTTAAGAGACTGGCAGCTTCTACTTCCTGTCTATTGGAACATTCACTCTTGGAATCCATCTGCCATGCTGTAAGGAAGCTCGAAACATGTGAAGAAGCCATACGTAGGCCACTGAGGAGCTCCCAGCCAAAGCCTGTGTGACCTGCTAGCCATGGGAGTGAGCATTTTGAACACCCAGCCCCACTGAGCCTTTGGATAACTCTCGTTCTACCTATTGTCTGACTGCAGCCACACAAGAGCCTTCCCCCAACATGAGGACGGGCTAGCTGAGCCCAGCCAACCCACAGGACTGTGCGAGATATTTTTAGTTATTGTACCAGGCACCTACTGGGTCCTTTCAATCTGGAGATTCACCTCCTTTCTCTTTGGGAAATATTCTTCTATTACTTCTTTGATACTTTCTTTCTTCCACTTTTTTGTTCCATGCCTGGATCTCCTGTTAATCAGGTGTGAGACTTCATCAATTGATTCTCTAAGCCTCTAATATGCTTTCATATTTTAAACCTTTCTTTAGTTCTATTTTCTTAGATTTTTGTAGAGCTTACCTTCAACCTTCTATTGTTGTTGTTGTTGTTTCCAGAATACACTGGAGGTTTGGTTTTGGGTTTCGATTTTGCTTTTGTCTAGTTGATAGGCATCAGGGGAGGGGTGGGATGGGGTGGAAGAGTCAGCTTCACTTACACCTATTTTTTATTTTCAGCCCCAGTTCTGCTCCCTCCAACGTTCCTGGTTTCAGAGCCTCTCCTGGGTCTGCAGGGTCTTGTTGGGCGAAAGCCCCATCGCCCCCTCACCGCAGCTCTAGGCCGCTCAGCCCTGATTCCTCCAGGATCAGCCCTCCATCCACTTCCTGTTATCCACAAACATGGAGCCATCTCTTGTCCGCTGATGTGCCGGCCAGTTTGCTTTGTTATTGTCCCAACAAACTTGAAAACAAAAAACATTCCTTTGGGGCTTCCCTGGTGGCGCAGTGGTTGAGAGTCCACCTGCCGATGTAGGGGACACGGGTTCGTGCCCCAGTCCGGGAAGATCCCACATGCCGCGGAGCGGCTGGGCCCGTGAGCCATGGCCACTGATCCTGCGCGTCTGGAGCCTGTGCTCCGCAACGGGAGAGGCCACCACAGTGAGAGGCCCGCGTACCACAAAAACAAAAAACAAACAAACAAAAAAACAAAAAGAACATTCCTTTGTGATCACTTTAATGAAGTCTCTTGAAGCAAGGAGTTAAATTTGCGTGTTCTGTTTGCTTCCTTAGCAGGAGTTTCTTTTTTGCCACGTAAGGAGATGATGAACCTTAAATATTATCTTTTTATTTTCATAAATCCACCTGTTTACTGTCATAATAAACATTACTTTGAATTTATTTTCCTTCCAGAATTTTTAAATAATCAGCAGTTCTAAGCATTGCCTGGGAAATGTTTTGTTTTCTTTGCATTCTCTGCCATATGCTAGTAATTTTCAGCAAGTGCGCATTTGCATGAATTTGAATTGGGCAAATAAGTAATATGAAATAAAAATATTATAAGACCTTACTTTATAAGAAAATTTTGAAATATGTCAGATATGCTCAAATTAAAATGTTTTTTTGCTTTTGTTGATTAAGTAATTAGTTTTTAGGTCAAGAATCATTTCAAAGCTGACTGGACAAATGGTAAAAACTGAACTGTCCCTATTGCCACATGGTGGCGCCACTTCCGCTGGTAAGCAGACAAGTCTGCAGTTTTTCATCAGGATTGTGGGAACCACACTGTTCACAGGCGTTGGAACTCTGGCCTGTGATTTTAGTGTAATCAAAAGCCTTTTTTATATTTCAAGGCAATTTCGCCAACGCATGATACCTTGGTACTAATGTGAAGACTAAAAAATTGCTCTGGATTAATAATAATAAATAATAATAATAAATTAATAATTAAATAATAATAATTCATAAACTGGGAACAGAACTTAGATGTGATAGGAAACCATGCAGGCCAAAACAGCCCACGATGACAGGCCGGGAGGTTTGTTTAGAAGAAGGCATCCCGTAATAATGGGAGGTGATGCTGAGAAAATTAAAAATAGTACTAAGATGAATATTAACCACAATAACTGTAGATCCAGGCCCTCTGAAACTATGCCCTTTACTTTTATGCTTGGTCTTATGGGAAAATTTGACAAATTATTTGAATGTTGAATTACACAAGAACTTCAGGAAAACATTATAAAATGTGATCGCCCTGAACCATTCTATTCCTGAGTAAGGGTTTTCCGCCTTTAGAGGGTTTTTATATACATCGTCTTATTTGGGCCACGCTGGGCCTGTGGAGAAGGTGGGGTGTGGGACCGTTTTATACCTAATAAAATCGAGGCATGTGGCATTTGGACAATTGACCCAAGCCCTGGCTAGAAAGAAGATGAATCAGGACTAAACATCCAGGCTTCAGACCCCTTATTCAAAACTCACTCAGGTCCTTTGCTATTACAGGATTTTATCTATCGCAGAACTCTGGCTTCTTAAAGAATATCCTTCCCAATCCGATCAAAATATTTAAATATGTGAAAAGTAGGCGTTATGGTCAATTGAATTCAGTGCTCTGAATAGTAGAATAATTTTGAAAATTAAATATTGCTAATGAAAATTAGATCACCTTTGAAATTTTCTTTGAAAAATTACTATTCACATGAGATAAAATTCCTAGACCAGAAAAGGAAATCTTCCTCTTTCCCTCCCCCACCCCGCCCAGAGTCTCCGCCCCTCCCTGGTCCATACCTCCCCAGAGGCAAGCACTGTCACTAGTTTCTCCTGTGAATTTCCAAAGAGTCATTAATTTGTATATCATAATATAGTATAGTATGATTTTCTCAGGACATAGAATTTATATACTATACATAATGTATACACACGCAAATTTATACCCTCCTCTTTTTTTTTTTAACACAAATGGTAGCATATTAGACACACTGTTCTGCACCTTAATTTTTTTCACTTAATGATGTATCTTGGAGAGTTTTCAGTGTTGGTACAAAAAGAGCTCCCCATCCTTTCTAAGAGTTGCTTAGTTGGCCATTGTATGGTTGCACGTTTAATTCATTAAATACTGATGGAGTTTTGAGGTAGCTTTGCCATTTAGAGTTGGCTTAACAGTCTTTGCTCATTTCCCCTTTCCCGAGGGAGCATACTGACATTTTCAAAAAAGACAACTTGATTTTATGAGGTCGGTAGAATCTGATGATGACCTGTCCCCATTTACCAAAAGCACTTCTAATTTTATAGCTTTTTTCTTTTTCTTTTTTAAGGCTGCTTTGTTTTGAAAAGTAGCCAAAATATAGAACTGCCCCAAGTAAATTAAACTGCAGCCCGAGGCAGTAGAGACTGGCTTCAGATCCCAGATAAACTTAGCAAAACAGAGAGCTGCAGGCTCCCGGTACCTGCAAGCTTTCTGCCCCTTGTTGCCCTCCCTCTGGGCTGCAGAGGCTTCTGGAAAGCTGCCGCCTGGCCTGGGTCAGATTGCTTACACACTGCTCCCTCCCAGGCCAGCGTTCCCAACCTTAAGCCAATGCACATTTATAGAACACTTTCATGTGATCCTGGGAAGACAGACCGCGGGCAGAGGGCAGTGCTGAAAAGTCGTTAACATCGGGAAGAGAGGGCCTTTCCCCCTTCTCTGCCCCTCATGCTAAGAGGATACTAGGTAAGTAAGACTCAGATTGGTGGCTTTATTCCTTTGAGCAACATGTACTTTAAACTGGTTTGGCTACTGAGATTAGAGGGATAAATGCATTTGTTTCTTTCTTTCTTTTACCTTATAAAGGGAAATTGAAGGCCCACCTGTGCTCTTTCTTTCCCCCCTTCTGATTGTCTCCTAAGCCACATAAACTGTAGTTTTTCTTTCCAATAAGTTACTGGTTGCTTTTGGTAGGATAAGTCCCCATTAATCTAGACCTTCGTCTCTTCCCTTGTAAAATAAGTTTGGGGCTAGGTGGTTACTGAAATTTCTTCTGGCTTCTGTGATGATTCTGCCCACGGCAAACTGGACTTTCAAGTATTTATGAGTCTGTGGAACGATGATTTAAGACAGCCCTAAGGGCCTAAGACAACAAGACTTTATGGCAAAAAGTTATTTTAAAACTGGCGATGCTGTTGATTTTGACATGTTTGCACAGTGTTTCTCTAGACTCACACAAGTACCTTTTCAGACCTCTTTCTGATGTCGTGCTTGCCAGCTTAAGCTGCCATGTGATCTCGACAAAAACTGAGTGTTTCTGCGTTTGACTTGGGGTCGGTTATAACCGAATCTTCAGATCACACTGAAGTAAGGCAGTGAGCTAAGCCTCGCGAGAGAATCCAGCAGTGAAGTTAAACACAGTGGAGTGGGAGTGTGAGTATGTGTGTGTGTATGTGTGTGTGTCCTATTTCATAACATGTTCCGTGCAACAGAAATGCATAGACTGAAATTCTTTATACCACTCACACCACATATAGTCTAGTGTGTAATAGCTGTGTTTGTGTGTACGGCGAGCGCAAAGCTCCTCCCGGTTTTAGCTGCTGCTCCCATACTGGCCCACCGTCCCTTCCAGTGGATACCTGTTGGCTCCCTGGGGTTTTTCCTGCTCTCACATCCAGCTGACAGTGCCCCGTTCCTTCCCTCTGCCTCTTGCTGCACCGACGTCAAAAGCAGGTGGGTCTTGTTGTTGGTTGAGGTTCAGGGAAAACCTTATTATCCAGTTTCGTTGTGAGTGTCCATAGGTTTTCAGTTTTTCTATCCAATTGCTCTGTCTGTTTATAGGAGGGGATTTGGGAAGATCTTAAAACTCTGCTGCCGCCATCTTCCCAGAATTCTACTTGGCAGGTTTTTAATTGCAATCAGGGAGACCAGCTGGCTTCTGCAGGACCTCTAACCGGTAGTGATGAGGGTCTGGCCTGGAAGCCAAGGGAATGGGGAGGAAGGGGACAAGGAAAGAGACAGCAGGAAGAAAGAACCCAGAGGGCTTGGTGAGTGTATATCGGAGAGACAAGAGGAATGAGGCAGAGGGAAAGATAAAAGATAACCGTCCATTCCTCCAATTCACTCAGCAAACATTTACGTGATCCCCACGTACCAGACCCTAGGAATAGCGGAGGGAAGGAGGGAATCGTTGTACACTCCAGTCACATAATCCAGGCCCTCACGGAGCCTCTGAGCTAGAGGGGAGGCAGAGACTAAGCAAGCAATCACCATGCGGTGCAGAATTACCGTGAGGGTCCCAGGGGATGCGGCTGAAAGAACACGATGCTCTCAGTGGAAATGGGAAAGTCAAGAGAGGGGCTGGCTTGAAGAAGAAAGATATCAAATGTGCATTTTAAGAGTTTGAGTGACTGTGCGTCATCCAAGTAGAGATATCCATCAGAGAGTTAAAAACGCGGTGGGGATAGGAGGGAGAAGTCAGGGCTGGCGTCTGGAGTTGAAACGCGGTGGGATAGGAGGGAGAAGTCAGGGCTGGCGTCTGGATTTGCAGCGCTCTGCCTGGGCTTGGTGGAGGAAGCTATGGGAACCCATAGAATCTTCCTAGGGGAAGACCAGGCCGGGAGACCAAATTCCGAATCTCATGAAATGCCTTTACAAAGAGGGGAAGAGAAGCACCGGAGAAGTAAAAAGAGAACGAGATTTTGCAGCACCTTTTAGAAAAGTCCGAAGTGGAGAGAGTTTGTGGCGAGGGTGGGGTCAGTGTCAGGTGCTGTGGAAATGCTGGAGGATGAGGACTGTGAAGAGGCCAGAGTGTAAAGGTCATGGGCGACTTTTGAGTGTGGTTTCAATCAGGGAACACTTGGTTGCAAGAAACAGAAGCTCATTCAAAAAGAGAAGGTGGGGGAGGCCTTCCCTGGTGGCGCAGTGGTTGAGAGTCCGCCTGCCAATGCAGGGGACACGGGTTCGAGCCCTGGTCTGGGAAGATCCCACATGCCGCGGGGCAACTGGGCCCGTGAGCCACAACCACTGAGCCTGCGCGTCTGGAGCACAGGCCGCAATAGTGAGAGGCCCGCGCACCGCGATGAAGAGTGGCCCCCCCCTTGCCACAACTAGAGAATGCCCTCGCACAGAAACGAAAGACACAACACAGCAAAAATAAATAAATTAATTAATAAACTCCTACCCCCAACATCTTCTTAAAAAAAAAAAAAGAGAGAAGGGGGGATTAGTTGAGAAGACACAGCTCCAGGCTGTAGCAACTCTTTTCACCCCTACTTCTCAGCTACCACCTGCTTCATTTTGGTCTGAGGGTGGACCAGTCTCTGCTGGGTTCCCAGTCCCCCTCCCCCCTCAGGTCAGCACACGCAGTCTCTGGGGGGTCTCTGGCACTGATCTAAGCCCCCATTCTTCATTACCTCGTGGCTTGTGGCTTCCCTCGTTGACTTCAAAGCCCCTATCAAATAGCAAGAGAGAAAATCTGATTGGCCCAGCTTAAGCCAGAACCAAGCCCTAGTCCAATTAACAGTGTCTGGGAGGTGAGTTGGTGTGTGGTGGGCCAAGACCGCTCAGCCAGTGGAGGGTGGGAAGGAGGGGAGAATGATGGAGGAGTAGTTTTCACAGCAAAGGACAAAGGTAGGCCCTTGAAAGTTGCCTGCTTAAGTGTGTGATTTCACAGGAGTAGAGAAGTGAAAGCTGGGTGGCTGTGATGAGTGCTACCACCTGCAGGCAATGATGTGGATTTAATGGGCCAAGGCATGCTGGGAGTGGCTGCAGGACAAATGCAATTGACCGGATTGTGGAGTATTGGCCAGCAGAAAGCCAATCTCACTATGATACTCACCCTGGTCCGATGCTCTGATTCTTGAGGAGATCACAAGTCCAGGTGAGATTTGTCCATCTGAGCGCAAGAGGTCCCATCCCAACACCAAAGGCAGGGCGTGGGGAGCAACACTCCACGTGGTGCAACAACAAAGGGGCAGCCAGACACCGACCAGGAAACTAACACAGGAAGACGACATGCTGCGGCTTGTCTGCACCCTTCGAGGATCACTGAACAACCCACGACCCTCGTCCCAGGGCTCTTAATTCAGCTGTGTTCAGAAGAGGTGGATAGCGGTGTGTTTTTATAATCCTAGCCTGGTAGGCAAGTTTGTGCATGTGTTTCAGTCTTGGGAAATGCCCCTGTACAGCAGGGGCAACTCAGGATAGTTAGCACTTTGCCAGCGTTTCCTAAATGTTAATGAAGATGTTTAAAATTGACACAGTGGAGAGAGTCTCTGGGATGAGTGGGTGCTCTGAGTTTGTGACCTAAAAAGGGGAAATTCTGCTCCACACTCAAGCCAGGGAACAGCCTTGCCTGAGCTCTGTGCCAGAAGCGGTACCAGAGAATTATAAAGAGATTAAAGCCAGCAGCTCAGGCTGATGCTGTTCTAGTGAAGAGAGCTAACTTTCTGTAGTCAAGCTGCTTCCATCTGTATAAAGTTCCAGAATGACTCAAATTGGTTGTGTCTCAGTGTTCTGGGGCTCCCAGGAAATGTCCAGGCTCTAGCAAGGACCAGCCATCCTCTGAGCAGTTGCCTTTGGTGCTGATCAAATCCTGAGTTGCAAGACTTAGACCATGAAAGATTATTTCATCCTGGTTGTGCTGCTTTTGTGTGAAAGGACTGTGAAGGGTTTGGATGTGGGTGAAGCTAGAGTGATCATTTATAAGTGGGGCCATGTTTCTCCTTTTGAGGAGACATAATTTTGTAAGTGACTCTATGGGTTCAAAAAACATGTCTCTGGGAGTCCCCTGGCTGTCCAGTGGTTAGGACTCCACGCTTTCACTGCCAAGGGCCTGGGTTCAATCACTGGTCAGGGAACTAAGATCCCACAAGCCGCGTGGAGGGGCCAAAAAAAAAAATTAAACTAAACCAAACCAAAAAGCAAAAACGAAAAACAACCCATGGCTCTGTATTCACTTTTGGTCACGCCTAAAACCATTCCTATGACTATGCTTCTGCTGAAACATATTCAGTTTCAAGTTAGGATCTGACAATGTTATTTTGCATCTCGTATTTCATAGCAAACAGATGAGACAACTCTTGAATCCCATCAGTTACAAGATTATCCTCTTATGTGTTCCAGTTCTTTGAAGAACATTTGGTGAGGTTGTTGTTTGCATCACCTGGTGGGAGCGTCACTATTTGACATTTGTTGGGTGTGCTTCCCTCTCCCCCAATACCAGCTCGCTTTACTGCCCCAGGACTGTCAAAAGATTGAGATGTTTTTGCAAATGCCTCCTTCTCATTTAACATAAACAAAGAGATTCAGGTGGACTTATCTTGGTCAATGTGTTTGAGGAAAATGACCCAACTACAGATGTGAACCTTGGAGAAACAACTAGATAGAGAAGGAACAATGCCCACGGACGATTATTAGTACCAGAGCTTCTTGTTCGGGGGGCAGATCCTAGTAGTAGGAAATTTAGGAAGTTTGGCAGATCTATCCTTTGGCAGATGTGTTTATACATGGCAAGGTCAGTCCTCAAGCCCAGGTTCTGGAAGCCAGGTAGTGATCAGATACACAATACTAGGAACCAACCCACCATGGATGGGAGAGAAGGGCTGAACTAGGACTTGGGAAAGAACACTAGGACTTAGAGGTCCATTGGAGGCACTGGGTCCACATTTGAAGTTCAACAAGGAAATTTGGTTTGGAAAATGCAAATCAAAAGTAGCCTAAATTACTGGCAGGTCAACTTGACGCATGCTTAGGAAGGGATGACCTGATTCCAAAGCTGACCATGGACAGGGCAGAGACTGGCTCAGCCAGGACTGGCTGGAGAACTGGAGTGGACCCCAGTAACACATGAAGGAGGAAGGATTTCTTTTCCTCCCTCCCACTCTCTCTCCTTCCCTTCCTTCACTTTTTATTATGGACTTTTCAAGCATGCACAAAGATAAGGAGAATATTATAAGAATCCTCATATACCCGTTACTAGTTTCAATAATTATCTACATCTGGACAATCTTATTTCATGTATTACTCTACTTTCCATTAATGTCTGCCCCTCCCCCAACAGTGATATTGTTTTCAAGCAAATCGTTCCATCATTTAATCAGTGATATTTAAGTATGTACCTCTAAATGATGAGGGCTCTTTTTAAGATGTGTATAATGATGACATTATTATCATACCTAAAAAATAAACAATAATTCCTTAATATTAAAAACCCTGTCAGTATTCAAATATCACTGATTGTTTCATTTTTTAAGGTGGTTTATTTCAATCAGGATCCAAACAAGAACCATACATTTCTTTGGGTTGATATATCACTTAAGGCACTTTTCTGTTCCACAACCCCCTGCCCCAGGTTTCCATAGTCCTCCTATATCGTCTGCTATATATGTCCTCCAGAATTTTCCTGTCTTCCACCATTATATCTCTCTATATTTTTTGTCTTGCTTGTAAGAGTTATTTTTAAGTCCTTGTTTGCTACTTCCGACTTCTAGGACATCTACGTGTCTGCTTATATTGATCATTCTCCCTCTTGATTATTCGTCCTGTTTTGCTGCTTCCTCACATACCTAGTTGTCTGTTAATGTGTATTGGGTATTGTAGTGACACCTGTAGGCACTAGGTTCTATCCTCTTCCTCTAAATAGTATTGTATTTTCTTCTACAGGCAGTTAAATTACTGGGAGATTGCCTTGATCCTGTGGAGGCTTAGTTCTAGACCTTGTTAAGGCAGGTCTATTTTGATTTAGCCCTTATTCCCAGGGCGTAATCCTTAGTCCTGAAATATAGTCCTGATTCTCAAGGTGTGGTTCTTCCAGGGTTTCAAAGAGAAGCTTGAGGTATTTACCAAGCCCCTCTAATTCCATGGGACTTGAACTCCAAACTACCTTCTCTGCACCAGGCAGCTGCTGAAACCACTTCTCAGAGCTTTCAGCTTCCGGCCCTTTCTTTTTCTTGAGCTCCTTGGAGTGCACCCTGAGGATGTGCATTTTAGGAATCAACCAGAGACTTGAGGGGAATCTGTGTGCAAATTTTGGGGCTCCCCCTCTGTGGCTCCTTCCTTTAAGAGCTTGCCCCCTCAATTCCAGCTTCTCTGGCAGGCTCAAACTCCGTTTCTTCAACTTAGCAACAGTGCAGATTTCTGCTTCAGTTTTGGCCCCCATTTATCAAACAGATTGGGGAGTGCCCCCACAGAAAAAGCGGGTTAAGTATGCTCTTAAGTGTTTTTTAATCTCTAAACATAGAGATTCCTCTCTCTTTCTCGTACTATCTCCCTTTCCCTTGCAGTTATTTGTTGAGGAAATTGGGTCATCTTCCTGTAGGATTTCCCCCTCTTCGGGTTTTGCTGACTGCATCCCTATGGCGACATTTCTCTATTCCCTACATTTCCTGTAAAGCGGTACTTAGCTCCTTAGATGCAGAGGCCTGATCAGATGCTTTTTTATTTTGTCAAGAATACTTCATAGGTGATGCTCTGTACATCCCACAGCATCACACCAGGTGGCATTTAATGTCTAGCTGTCTCTTTTTTTGCTATGTTAAGATTGATCAATGAGTTCAGATAGTCTCATCCTTTATAAAGTTTCCCATCAGCTTTTCACTTAATGCTGTTTGCATGGAAGAATATCGCCTTACATGTATTATTTCATTAAGATTTGGCAAATGGTGATTTTGTAATTCAATTACTCCTTCTTCATTTATTAATTGTGATTTCTCTATAAAGAAGTTTCTATCATCAACTATTTGGATGTCCTGAAATGCAGTTTGTCTGGAAAGTCAGGTTCTGTGCTTGATTATTTCTATTTCTTCATTGCCTAGAATTCTTGAAAGGTGACCAATGAGCTTTGTTTAGGGAAGGAAGAGTATCATTATGAATTCATGGAAATTAACATATTGGATGTGTTTCAACTCATTGCAGTCGTTCTTTTTGATCAGTTCCTGGAAATCCCACTTGTTTGTAGTATGTTATTTTCTGAATGTGGTGCTAGAGTTTGTTTGCTAGTATTTTTTAAAAAATTTTTTGCAACAATATTCATCAGTAATATTGATATGCAGCACTCCTGCAGTGATCCATTTTTTATCAGGTTTAGGAATGAGTTTATTATTCATAAAAAAAATTAAGAGTTTTTTATTTGCCTTTACAATGCCTTGGAGTAATTTATAGAGCATTGGGACTCTGATCTTTGAAGGTTTGGTAGAATTCCTCTGTGAAATCAACTAGCCTGGTGCTTTTTTGTGGTATTGTTCTTTATAAATTTGTTGTTTTGTATGGAAATTGGTATGTTTAAGTTTTCTAACTCTAATGAAGTCAATTTGGTAACCTGAATTTCCCTAGGAAATTATCCATTTCATGCATTTTTCATTCGCAAAGAGGTCTGCAAAGCAGTCTCATAATTTAATAAATTTCTTCTGTTACAATGGTTATTTCCCTCCTGTCATTTTTTGTTTTGTATATTCATGCTTTCTCCCTTTTCTTCTTGATCAAGTTAGCTAGTAATTTTTCTGTTTCATTAATTTCTTTTTATTTATTTATTTTTTTGCGGTACACGGGCCTCTCCCATTGCGGAGCACAGGCTCTGGACGCGCAGGCTCAGTGGCCATGGCTCACGTGCCCAACCACTCCGCGGACCAGGGCACCCACTCCGGACCAGGGCACGAACCCATGTCCCCTGCATCAGCAAGCGGACTCTCAACCACTGAGGCACCAGGGAAGCCCTATTTCATTAATTTCTTAAAAAACTATGATTTTCATTTGTTCATTAGGTTGTTCATTTTTCTATTCTTTACCTCATTAATTTCTACTTTTGTCTGTATTATTTTCTTCTTTGTACTTTCCTTAGTTTATTTTGCTTTTCCTTTCCTAGTTTTTTGACTTGGAAATTTAATTTGTTATTTCCCTCATTTTATTTTCACTGATAAATATGTTTAGTGCAATGAATTTTCCTCTGACCCCTGCTTTAAATACATCCCTGTTTTCTTACTTAAACTTTTACTCTGGTATATCAAGACTCAACATCCCCCACCCAATAGCCTTTAATGCCCACCTCTTAACCTATAGCAATGAGCTTGTTCTAGTTTCCTCTTTCCCCTTCTGTCTTCTTCAGTTTTTTAGATGCATTACTTCTACTTTGTTAAATCAAATAACGTTTGTACATTAGTCTTCCATCCTTGCCTTTCCATCTTTGTTTTAGTCTTAGATGTATATTTAATTTTTTTTTTTTTTTTTTAGCCATGCTGCAAGGCACGTGTGATCTTAGTTCCCCGACGGGGATTGAACCTGGGCTCCCTGCAGTGGAAGCACTGCTTCCTAACCACTGGACTGCAGGGAAGTCCCTATTTACGTATTTTTAAATCCTTATCATAAGTCCTTTTGCTAAAGTTTTCCCAGTCATCACTGGGTTAGATGAAATATACATCATCTAGGAGATACCCTGGAATGGAATCTGATGGAAATAGAATTCAGTAAGTTATTACATGTTGAAAATCATTTTCCTCTCGCCTTGATATATGAAGAGCAGCTTGGCTGAATATAAAATCCTTCATCCACACTGTAGTTCACTGGGTTTTTTAAAATGCTACTCCATTGTTACTTTGCTTTCTGTATTGATTTTTTAAAATATGATACGAATCTTATTCTTTTGGCATTGTAAGTTATTTGATATTTCTCTCTGGAAGTCATGAGAGTTTTATCTTTTATCTTTGAAATCTAATAGTTTTACCAGGATATGTCTTGGAATTGATTGTTCTGGGTATATTTTCCCAAGTATTTAGTGAGTCCTTTCAGTGTGTAGATTTGGGTATTTTCCTATTTCTGGAAAGTTTTCTTGGTTAAAAGTTCGAAATATTAGCTCCGCTCAATTTTTTTGTTTTTATATCAAGGACTCCAATAATAGGGATATTATTCCCTCTTTGTCTCCCATTTCCATATTTTCTTTCTGACCCTATTTGCTTCTTTCTTATGTCATTTCTCATTCTCTTCATTGTTTTCCTGATTTTCCTCAATACCCTCTATTAAATTTTTATTTGAATCTCTTCTCTCTTGGGTGCTTTGTGACTTATTTATTTCAGAGGTAATTTAACTGTTTTCTATTTCTTTCCCGAGTCCAATCAACAGTCTTTTCATTTCTCCCTGATTTTTATTCATTGCATTCTTGAATTTCTGATTCAAGGTGTTTTACATATGCTTGAATGCTTATTTAAGAATATTTAATTCTGTTTAGTGTATTGACTTATAATTTAGTTCTACTTAGTTTTTTGATGGTGTGGGAAAGATTTTCCCCAGGTGATATGTATAAAATGTTGTCTCCTGATTTTTTTGTTTTTGCAATAGCCCTGTATAGATTTGTTGACCTTCCTCTTGTCCATTTTTATAGCATCAGGTTGCTCTGCAGTATTCGTGGGTTAATAGTGCCCTGTTCTGTCTGTAGAGAGTCCACGTTTGGTGGGATAGGGTGGGGGAGTTTTTGTGAGTCCTCTGATTTTGTGGTTCTCTTTTTCTTGTCAGGCTCTAAATTTTCTCTTTTTCATTCTTTTCCCCATTCAATACCCAGCTGCCACAGAGTGCTTCTCCTGTGGTTTTTGATTTTTTTTTTTTTTGCCTGCCCCAGAGCAGTGCATTTGGAAGTGCAATGAATCATACCTGTCTCTTTAGATGTCCTGTGCTTTGAGGCCCTGCCCCTGTAGTCCAGGCTCTGACCTGCTCAGGCACCTTTTTTTTGTATTTTCTGATTTAAGGTGGACTTAATCATTCTGACAATAATTTCAGATCAACTTAAGCTTCCTTCTTCTGTCTTCTCTACCGTTTTACTAGTATCGATGAAAATGCTAATCAGTAGTCAATCTGAGAAAGAAATGGAAAATTTTGTTCCAGTCACGCTGAGGATTATAAGCTGGGAGACAGTCTCTCAGAGAGCTCTGAGAACTGTTCCGAAGAGGTAAAGGAAGAGGCCAACATATATGTGATTTTGGAGAAGGAGGTATGTGCAATCAGGCACACATTTCAGTGGAATTTTGCTGCTAGCCAGAGAAGCAGACATCTTAGTTAATGGTTTTAGTGCTTTTCTAAGTATGGGAAGATGCAAGAATCCAGGTTCATAAAAAATTTCTCCTGAAAATATCTAACTATTTGCAGACCTGTTCTGTCAGTTTCCCCAGAACACAGAGGGCCTCATCCTGATCTTTGCCCTGAATTCCTTTCAGGGTGTGTTGTACGTAGGTCAGTGACTGAGGTCGTGTTGTACGTAGGTCAGTGACTGAGGTTTTAATGATTCTTGTAGAACTGGACGGTGGGCAATGTTTCTTATTTTATAATCCCTTCCCTTTTGGAAGCACCTTAATGCCTCCCAAATTAGGCATTTCGTGACTAATTTGTCCCACTGCACTAGGAATGCTCATTCCTAGGTCAGGCGAGGATTTTGTTGACAGGCCACTCAATTCTCTATTACTGGACTGGGCCCTGTTAACAGTAGCCAGAAACCTCTGGGTCGCCTGTCCTGCTAGTCTGTTATGGTCCAGGAGACGGTTCCCTCTTGTTGCCTCTTCCCATATCTAGAAGTTAGACTATTACAACCGTTGGTCTTATAGAACTATATATTCGGCCAATTGTTTCAAGTCGCCAAATCATCGTTAATTTTATCTGAGGTTCAGTCACACATTTGGTAAAGCAAGAAACAATAATCTTGTAAAATAGGCAGAATACAAGTAATATAGCTAGTGACATTAATAAGGTCCTAACTAAGTATTTAAGATAAGAACTTCCATTAGGTGTGGCCCAGTACCTCCCCAGGAACTCTGACCGGTCTGTTCTGCACCAATCTCTCTCTTTAAGGGAAATGATATATCGCATTGTACATAAAGTTCACCAAAGATGTCTACACGTACAAGGCCAGTGGTGGGTCATTGTAACCCTTTACAGGCTTGACAAAGGAATGTTATCTTCTAAGGAGTTACATGGGTGGCGCCAGAAAGAGAAAAATTGATCTTTATGGTTGAGCAGGTATTTCTGCCATTGTGGGGTGAGGGTCTGCTTAAGGCATAGTGCAGATGTACTATGCACACCAGAGGGGAGGCAGGAGGCCCAAACGGACAGAGAAATTTTTATGTTTAAATTTTTCTTATCTTGCCTTAAAAGCTGAATTTTTATTTCTTCACTAGGTTACTACGTCTGTCTGCGCTTTTCACAAAGCTCTGTGGTGGGGTGAGGGTGGGAGCATGAGGAATTGTGCTCCAGGGCTGCCTGACTTTTCTCATTTTATTCACAGTTATTTTGACGAGTGCTTAAGCGTCTCTGTCTTTCTTTCTACCGAGGGCCTGGGTTTTGAGTACATTTTCTTTCTCCTTCTTGTTGTTTTATTTCGTTTGCGGAGGAAATATTGGGAGGCAGGTGGCTAGGATGCCTCTATTGTTTTTAGCTACCACCAAAGCTAACTTAAAAACAGGAAAATATGATTAAGATGTTCTTTTTGTTCTTGCTGAAAGAATGGTACTTAACAAAGTCTTATTTATAAGGACTTTTAAATTATATAACTATTGTTATCCTTAATTTTTTAAAGATAAATTTTCAATAAACTTATCTGAGGAACAGAGTTTTTAAAAAGCTATTTTCTTTATTTCTTTCTTTCCTATTTATTTTTATTTTGGCTGCGCCAGGTCTTAGTTGCAGCATGCGGGATCTTTAGTTGTGGCATGAGGACTCTTAGTTGTGGCATGCATGTGGGATCTAGTTCCCTGACCAGGGATCAAACCCGGGACCCCTGCACTGGGAATGTGCAGTCTTACCCACTGGACCACCGTGAAGTCCCCTTAAAAAGCTATTTTCGGGACTTCCCTGGTGACGCAGTGGTTGAGAGTCTGCCTGCCAGTGCAGGAGACACGGGTTCGAGCTCTGGTCCAGGAAGATCCCACATGCCACGGAGCAACTAAGCCCATGTGCCACAACTACTGAGCCTGCACTCTAGAGCCCGTGAGCCACAACTACTGAGCCCACGTGCCACAACTACTGAAGCCCACGCGCCTAGAGCCGGTGCTCTGCAACAAGAGAAGCCACCGCAATGAGAAGCCCGCATGCAGCACGTGAAGAGTGGCCCCCGCTCGCTGCAACTAGAGAAAGCCCGCGTGCAGCAACGAAGACCCAACGCAGCCAAAAAATAAATAAATAAAAAATTTAAAAAGCTACTTTCTATTTTACATAATAAAATTGCCTGATGTTAGCTGAAACTCTCTCTAAAGCTTAATAATTACATTTGCAAATTCTTACTATGTCATATAGAAGGCAAATATCTTCAGTTTCTTAGTTCGGCTCTAATACATGACGCATACGTAATAGTATCTTTGGCTCTGATGTGATTGGCACCAATATCCCATCTACACTCAAGATCTCTGTCGTGTTGTTTGTGTTGAAACAGCCTTCCCGCACCCCCAATTCCATCCTCCTTCCACCCACCCCTTAGCCCCCAGTTCCCAGTTAGGTTGATGTATTTGATTTCCAAAAATGACAGCACAGTTCAGCTTTTGGATTCGAACTGATGTCTGAATTTTTGTGGGTTTCAACAGCTTGTTTTCATAAGAAATAAGTTTTGCTAATATCCAGTCTGCAGAGAAGGACTATATGGAAATTGTGAGTAAGGGGAACCTTATATTTAAATGTATCAGCAAATATCTGTTTTGGCAGGAAAAAAAGAGACCCCATTCCTGCAAATCTATATGCAGCTTCATGTTTCCATTTTGGGCTGAGGGTCTATGCATGGTTTGTAACATGGGGTGCTCAGAGCATCACCCTCAGAGAGCTATAGGGTAATGACACTCAGTCTGGCATAGACCAAGGTGACACTAGGGGCCACCAGTCAAGGGGCTGTTCTTGTAAATTGTCATTTCACTGCTGCAGAGGGATTTGATCCATCTGTCAGTCCTCCCTCATGTGGCATCCTTTGTGATGTCTTCAAGATCTTCAAGATGGCCAGCCAGAGTTGGGTGCAGCCTGGTATGAAGGAAAGTTCTAAGGACCCTCCAGGGGAAATTTTATCATTTAGCTTTTACCATGTAATAAACCACCCCAAAACTTGGTGGTTTACAACAATAACCACTTACCTAGCTTCTGATTCTGTGGATTGGCAATTTTGGCTGGACTCAGCTGTGGTCCCTCAAGTGTCTGTGGTCACCTGTGGGCTGGCTAGCTGACCACAGCTACCACTCATCAGTCATGAAGATGAGAGAGGATGCTGATTCAACACAGTCCCAGAACAAGGCAAACTTAGGTTGGTGCTTGAGTAAAGGCTTGCAGCCCAGTCTAAGATGATGGTCCATAAAGTCAGCTAGATCGCCCATGTTGGTCCTCAGGCCTCACCACTGGCCATTGCCCAGCCCATGCCTAG
This sequence comes from Globicephala melas, assembly GCF_963455315.2. Classification (NCBI taxonomy): domain Eukaryota; kingdom Metazoa; phylum Chordata; class Mammalia; order Artiodactyla; family Delphinidae; genus Globicephala; species Globicephala melas. The sequence goes on along the minus strand of NC_083329.1, from coordinate 9,444,536 downwards.
TTGTAGTCACTATTGTCCAGAGCCGTTAGTTCAGCTCTCATGGAATCATGGGTGGGATCTAGACTATGGAGCAATAGAAATAACTTTCCAGTGATCCAGTACACCTCTCTCCAGAAAAGATGCCTCAGCTTCCCTGGTGGCGCAGTGGTTGAGAGTCCGCCTGCCGATGCAGGGGACGCGGGTTCGTGCCCCGGTTCGGGAAGATCCCACATGCCGCGGAGCAGCTGGGCCCGTGAGCCATGGCCGCTGAGCCTGCACGTCCGGAGCCTGTGCTCCGCAACGGGAGAGGCCACAACAGTGAGAGTCCCGCGTAAAAAAAAAAAAAAAAAAATCGTGCTAATAAAAGAAAAGATGCCTCAGGACGAAGTGAGTTTCCCATCACTGGAGGTATTCAAGCAGAGATTCCATGATTATTCACAGGTTCTGGTTTAGAGGTTCAAAACCTGGAGGGCATCACCACCACAGGTACCTGGCCTCTGTCCCAAAGAACCAGATTCCAGCTCATGAACTAAACCTATCAAGACCTGTCTCAAACATTGTAGGACGTGATTGCCAATGGAGACCCCAGGTCTCCCCATTTAAAAAGCAGCACAGGGAGGCAAAACTCGCCTCATACAAGAATCCTCCGCTCTCCATCCTGACTGCTTGCTCTGGCACAGTCCTTGCCCCCGTTTCTGATCCTGCCAACCTGATTGTGCCCGTAAGTTCATCTCCCATTCATAATTCTCTGGTTTCAATACCTTCCTGCTTGATCTAACCTGCGGCAGGTTTATGCTAAGTCCTACCCACCTCACTCTATAACTTCCTCCACTATCCCAGGCGGAGACAAGTTATACAAAATGAGAAATGTATTTTTAAACAGCTAAAACTTGGAGACAACTTAGTATCCACTGCAGCTATTAAATATGATGTTGTAGCCATGGGGAAATGTTTCTGATATGTTACTGTTAAATGGGAAAAAAGAAGCAGTTTCAAAAAGAGCACAAACAGTACGTATGATCTCCAATTTCGTTGTGTGGGTTTTATTTACGTTTACAAATATATGCTCACCCCAAGTGTCAAATGGGGTCTCCCTGACCTTTTACACTCAAGCTCAAGTCCATGACTGGGGATCTCCAAGTCTACCCCCAGATTTCTGTGAATTCCCCGAAGTTTATTTTACACTCTGGTCTCCTCTACATTCAGGTTCCTACTTTATGCTGTCTCTGTTCCATATTGTATTGACCCAAATAAGAATAAAGTGCAGCCCTTTCTTCAAGTTCCAAACCCCCAATCCCAGCCAAAAACCAAACAAAGCAAAACACAGTACTAGCGAAGCATTCATGAATGTAGCGTGAAGATCTGTGGGGAGAGAGGAGAGCTTCGCACTATAAGGACCGAAAACAACTTCAAAATGCCATTAGGCATTGTTGTTGTTCAAACGTCCCCGGTTCCTCATTTCAGGGGAAGCTCCACCGGCCCTTTACCTTATCATCCTCTATCTCACACCAAAGCCCAGGTTCATCTCCTCCAGCCCCCAATTCCTTTCTCTGACCCTGTGACCTCTTCTCTGACCTTCCACCTCTGGAACCAAACCCCAAATACTCTCATTTCACACGAGGAGCAATGTAACCAGCTCCTTTTACTGAGCTTCAGCTCCTGCCAATACTTTGTACCTACACAGATTACATCAAGCTCCTTTCCTAAATGAAGATTGTTCCTTCCCAAGAGGAGTTCTGTGCTAGGCTTAAGAAGCCCAGGCTGGCCTGCGGGAGGATGAAGGAGAGCTGAGACGCTCTAGCCAACAGCTGAGGCTCTTCACATTTGGGCCGGTTACCTAAACTCTCTGGCCTTAAGTCCATCACCTATAAAAGGAAAGCCTTAGATTAGGTCACTGCTTCTCCACCATAAGCCAGTGGCCCACTGCCGGGCAGACAGGTTACAAGATTTCGATATCCTCAACTCTTGGTGTAGCCAGGTCGGGCCTGGGCAGTGGGTGAGCCATACAGCAGCCTTGTCCCAAGTCAGAGTCTGTATTAATGTGATTGTATTATGTGTGTCACGATGTGAAAAGGTTGGGGAGCCTTATAAGTTAGAGCTGTATTCCCTCCCAATTCTAATAGCTCGTGATAGAGACTAACATCTGGATGACAGAAGGTCCAGGTTGTGATTGGGTGAGAGCTTGTTGTTGGTGATGGGGAATCCTAAACAACTTCTTTTTTTTTTGTTATGAATTTATTTATTTATTTTGGGCTTTGCTGTCTTCATAGCTGTGTGGTCTTTCTCTAGTTGCGGTGCGCGGGCTTCTCATTGCAGTGGCTTCTCTTGTTGCAGAGCATGTGCTCTAGGCACGCAGGCTTCAGTAGTTGTGGCACATGGGCTCAGTAGTTGTGGCTTGCGGGCTCCAGAGCGCAGGCTCAGTAGTTGTGGCGCATGGGCTTAGTTGCTCCACGGCACGTGAGATCATCTCAGACCAGGGCTTGAACCCATGTCCCCTGCATTGGCAGGTGCATTCTTAACCACTGCGCCACCAGGGAAGCCCTGAACAACTTCTTATTAAAGTTAAAGCTGATGAGGGACTGAACTCGCTTTACTCATTCATTTAACTGAACACATATTTATTGGGTTCCAATGCAGAGAGTCGTGAACCAGGAGAAAGAAGATTTGTATCCCAGTTCTGCCAGCATATCAGGCACGGTTAAGTCAGAAGACAGAAACGTCCCAGTTATTTTAACAGAGAGAATTTAATATAAACGATTGTTATCTAGGTAAATGCAAAGGCAAAAGGCAAACTCTACAGGATGATGGAAGGTAGCCACTGCAGGAAGCAGTTATCATACTTAGGACTTAGAGAGCAAAGGGAAGTGGGAATTATTATTTAGGAGCTTGGAGGGGGTTCCCCACAGAAGGGAAACTCAGACCTCTGTGGAGGGATTTGCAGTCAGCTGGGGCTGATGTCCACGAGGCTAGCTCTGTAAGAGTTGGGAGAATGGCAAACTGGACCCCACTGCTGCCCCGGGTGGGAACTGTTGCTGCCACAGGGGAGAAGTGAGGTTGGGGGTGATGCTCCCAGAAGCAGGAAGCAGCCAGCAAGGAGTGTGCCCTGCTTCCTCCTTCCTCCTCTGGCTTCCGCCTTCCCCTGGCAGAGCCTCACGAGGAGCAGTTGGCAAAGCAGAAATGGGGTTTTCAGAGCCTCCCAGCATCTGAATATAGTGGGTTTGGAGCTGAGAAACAAGAACTTAATAATTGACCTGGCCGCTCACCAGCAGTCTTGTGTCTGATCTCTATGGCATGAGAGCAGGTGATTTCTAAGTTCTGCGAGAGTGGACTTCTCACATCAAAGTTTCTCGGTGCCCTCAGAGATGGGAGAGGAAAGAAGACAAGCGGCTAAGGGGAGAGTATGAAGGAAGAGTTGTCATTTCACTTAAACCCCCTGGAGCAGCCATGTCCACAGTGCTCATGAAGGGCCCCTGCTGGAGCAGAAAGCAGGCGATGTCTCTTAATAAATCCCTTTCCCAGGCTACGGGTGTTTGTTTGTATTCAAACAGGAACATGATAACAGAGCTATAAGTAGCTCTGCGCTCAGCCGTTCAAGGTAGGGAGTTAGAACAACTGACTTCAGCCACTGGAGGGAGAAGCTGAGGCCTCCTGCCTGCCTGGGGTGAGAGTTGGCGCCATCTGTGGGAACAGCAGCTGACTTAGGTCACTGGGTTTGTCAAGCAGCCAAAGGAGCTGCTAGGTCAGGTGAACCCGAGCTCACCCCCAGAGCAAGCATAACCTCCCAGTCGGTGCCTCCCATATCCTCAGCTGACGCAGGACCTGAACGGCTGGAGGCCACTGTGACTGGAGAGCAATGCCGTGCAGGAAAGGTGGGTCTCATCTGATCTTGCTGGGCCAGTCTGGAGGCGACTCCGGAGCCTGCAGAGGTCTTGTCAGGGGAGGCTGCCTGTTGGAAGCAAGCCTGTCTGAGTCCAGTTCTGGTTCCAGCCCTTGCTTGCTGTGGGAGGATGGGCAGATCATCTCTACCCTCTGGCCTCCGCTTGCTCGTCTGTGCTGGAGAAGATGATCTCCGCGCTGCTTCCAGCACTAACAACCGAAATGACTCAACGCAGAAGAATCCAGACGTATTGAGTCTTTAAAACAGATACATTTTTCTCACGTACAGAAAAAGAGTCTTTAAGATAGAGAATTAAAAACCCTGAATAGAAAACTCAATGAGATTGTCTGATGTATCAACACATCCCAATAGATTGCTCACAGGACAGTGGGAGTTTGGCTGCAAAACCTCTCTGAGCCCACGTGTTACCATCGATGAAACGGGGCCTGCGTGATCTCGTCTTCGCTTCCGCAGCATCTTGTACCTCCCACCCCGTACACAGCAGGTAAAATGGGGCATCAGCTCAGACACCACAATCTGGGTTCTGAGGCACGTCCTCCACCCACATGCAGCTCTGCACAGTTTAGCTGCCGTGCTCGTTCTCCCAGCTCCATCCCCTCCTCTTTCAGACTTGGCTCCAGGCCCTGTTTCCCCAGCGGTGTTCCTGGCCCCTCTCAGCAATGCTTCTGGCTACCCAGCCCCATTAGGCTATCCCAGCCTCGGTGGTTCATCACCAGCCCAAACATTACCTCCTACCCTCTTCTAGATCAGCGAGGGGGATCCATAAGCTGGAGCCTTCCCAAGCAGCTTCAGTTGCCAACAGCTAGAAACCCCACGCTCTGCTATAGAGGTAGGTAAGCGACTGATCAAGGCAGTCATTACCTTTGAACACTTGCCAAAAGTTTTCCAAGGTGGCAGCATTGCACTGTTCATCGAATGCCAGGGTTGGGGCCATCAGGCTCCAGCCTTCCTTTTCCTCTCTCCTGGGCTTTGACCTCTCTGAGTTTCAACTGTTCATCCATAAAAAAAGAAAAAACCTACCTCATGGCTTTGCTGTAAGTGCAAGAGAACACAGGGACCTCAGGCTTGGCACGTAGAAAGAGCTCAGTATTTATGGAATAGACGCGTAAGTAAATGAATGAATCAAAGACTGTCCCAGTTTATATTTGCAGCTGTGATGATGTGACACCAATACACCAGTTGAAAAATAAAAATTCTCCCAAACAACTATCATTTAAAATGAATTTTATATTTGAATCTACTGGAGACTAGGTTGAGGTTTAGCTGGCTGTCTGGACTCTGTACACAGAACAAGTGGGTAGAGGAAACCTTTGTGGATTCAGTCTTGCTGTGGAAAACCCCCTTGAATTAATTAGAAGCCTAAACCATGGATCATTTTTGAAGAAGTACAGCTTCATCTGCCCGGGGATATAGTGCAACTCTAGCTAAATTAACATCGGATGCCCAGCAACGGCCATGTAGAGGGACAGGATTGGAATGATGGGTCACTTGCCCAGCAAATATTTTCATGTAAATTGCTTGGTCCAAGTTCTTGAAACCGTGAACTTCTTATTGAGCCTATGTTATAAATAGTCTTCAACAACATCTGTTTCTTTCGGTGCACAAGTCAGTTTAGCTGACGTACTGATTTCTAATCAGTAGCATCAGAATTCATGATTTTTCTGAAGGGATAAAAAAAGAAGGCAACCTAATCTTTGTGTCACTGCGGGATTTGCTTGTTGGGAGCTCCAAAGAGACCCACTGCCAGTAGTAATATAATAGGCAACGATCTATCTAGTGCTTAATCTATGGAAGAGCTTTATGGAAATTATCTCACCACAGTCACATGAGTTACGTATTGTTATGATTCCCATTTTATTTTATTTAATTATTTTTTGGCTGCATCGCACAGCATGTGGGATCTTACTTCCCCAACCGGGGACGGAACCCCTGCTTTGGAAGCGCGGGGTCTTGACCACTGGGCCGCTAGGGCAGTCCCTGATTCCTATTTTAAAGATGGCAAAACTGAGCACAGAGAAGTTAAACGATTTGCTAAAGTTTATACATCAGGCGGGTGGTGGAGTGGCGTTCACAGGGCAGCGGTCACGACCCCATCCTCCCTCCGAGGCGAGCGTGTCCCAGAGACAGATGAAGGAATTCACATACACGTGCGTTTAGCCGTCTGTGGCGGGAAGTGGAAAGCTGGTCCCTTGCTGGATGTCCGGCTTGGAAGAAGACAGCATGAAGAGAATGAGGCTGATCAGCGCAAACACATGCAGACAGTGGTAAGACTGCTGTTGGGGTCCCGTCAGAGTGGTGCCTCCAGGAAAGGGCGTCTTGACTAAGAAATATGGACACTCTGGATTCCGTGGTGCCCGGCCTCCGGGCCTGTCCCCTGTGCCTGGGGACTCTATCATTAAAAGAGACAGAGCACTAGGTCCTGGGCTGGAAGCTGAAAAGTCTGTGTATTCATTCACTCTCTTCCCCAGTGGCAGTGGCAGCCTCTGGTGCCCGTGGTGTCCAGGACAGCAGTGAGTGATGAGACAGGTGTCAACGACGATGCTCAGTGTTCAGCAGCCGTGGTAGTGGTGGTCCAGGGGCCAGTGGTGGCAGCAACAGGTGAGGCTGCAGAGCTGCCCGAGGGAGTGGTCCCTGGAGGGCATTTCACTGCTGAAATGTACACAACCGAACACGGAGCACTGAACATTCCCCACCTTCAAAGTCCTTACCCTTAAGGGACTCCGCCACTGTGGTTGGCCATCCTGTCTCCCTCCTTCGCCTCTCTCCTTAGGAGTGAGCCCCCGACTCTCTCGTTCTCTTTGTCAGGGTTTTTTGCTATGTTTGCTCACCTGTTGAAGACTTGCTTGGGACCTTTCTTCATTCCCAACTGGCTCATCCAAGATATTTTGCTTGAAAAGATTCTCTTCCCTAGAAAAATTCTCTTTTGATTTTGTGATGGGGGGGAGGGAAGGGGGCGAGGGTAGGCAAAGGTTCTTGTTTCGTATCCCTTTAATCCTCAACTTTACGGAAATCTAGTGTTAATAAACACAAAAGCAGTCATTTTCAAGCTTTTTCCCCCCAGTAGATTTATTTTTTCAAACAATATCTTATGCAGAATCTCAAGCTATGAAACATACTCACTTTAAAAACCTGAGTTGAAACTCACACAACACAAAATCAACCATTTTAAAGTGAGTAACTGAGTGGCATTTGATACGTTCACAATACTGGTATCTGTCTCTCTGGATTTACCTATTCTGGACATTTCATGTCAATAGAATCACACAGTATGTGACCTTTTGTGTCTGGCTTCTTTCACTTAACATATTTTCAAGGTTCATCCAAGTTGTAGTATGTCTTAGAATCTCACTGCTTTTTATGGCTGAATAATATTCCATTGTATGGATAGATCACAATTTGCTTATCCGTTGTCTGCTGAAACATACACACTTCTGTTCTATTTGAACTAGAAGTGGGGCACTGAGATCCCCCTCCACGTCCAACGTTCCCCTCCAAGGAGCCCCTGACACTCCTCTGAGCTTGGTAGGACATCTGGTCTCCAAGAAACCTTTGATGAAGTGCTAACTTTTTTCCCTGGAGGGCTGCACCGTGTGGCAGGCCTCTGCAGAATGAATGAAAGTCTCGGCCACTACAAAAAATATATGTATATATATAGAAATGGACTGCATTCGTGAGAAAGAGTGGCTAATTGTTAATGACTGGAAACCAGAGAGGAAGGAGACTGCTGACAGAAGGGTCTTTGGTGGCTGCCTTTCTTCAGTCCCACCTGAGAGCCGCAGGGCCTCCTCCACCTGGATGGGCAGGTCTGCCTACCAGCGAGCTGGGCAAGCCTGCTGCTTTTTACAACTTCACTTGCTGAAACTCAAGCCACGCCTGGGTAAGTACATTCTGCACATGCCACACCATAAACAGGTGCCAGACTGCTGCGTCATCATGTTTCCACAAGTTTTCTTGGTCTTTCCGTATTATTTACGGCAGAATTTTCCCAGGTGCAAACAGGAAGCCCTTGGAGCATTTTCCTCCTCTCTAGAAAGAAAGGTTTGTCTCCTGCTCTAAAGCATAAGGACAAGCGAGTGACTCATGGCACCCCTGCTCCGGGAGCAGGACAGTCCTGCTCCCCTAGGTGCGGCCAGTCAGATCACAGGGGCCGGTTTTAGTTTGTATAAGCCTTTTCTGAAAGGAGCCCCGCTAATGTACTAACAGGAAAATCCTCTGCGTGAAAGGCCCTGGCCTCGATGGGCTGGGAAATGCTGATTGCACGTTTGTGTATTCACTGCGGCTCTGCACTGGCGCTGCCCAGGTATGATGTGCAGCTGATTTGTGTCAGCGTCGTGGGTGGAGACTGGGCTGTTTTCCCAACTCGTTGAGGTGGGTCTGGGCCTCTGCTTAGACCTTGCTCGCTTCTGAATGGTGGAGGAGAAAGTCCAGTTGCTGACACACAGACTTTCCAGGGGCCTCGGCCTCCAAAGTCACAGACCGTCCCTGACTGTAAGTAGATGGCAGAGTCCTACAGAGCGGTACTTCCTCTCCGGTCTTGAGGAAGCCGGAGGAGGGCAGTTTTAAAGGTTACCAGGAGAGAGTTTTCAATGCAGCCAGGCCTTCCCTCTGGGGTTTTGAAATTTACAGTGAGCCAGAAGTAGTTTTAAAAGCCAGTTTAAAAATCTAGTTCAAGTGTTCTGATTCTTAAGAAAATTATTGAATTTTATTTGGTGAATGAGTTTCAAAAATTAATGTTACATCGAATCACATGTATTTCCAGCTGCGTGTGGTTCAGCCTGGCTGGTACAAGGAAGTTATGATAATGGATGAGGGCACAATGATTGTAACCCTCAACATTATTTCCTAATGAGGCATAATTTTGCAAATGAACAGAAAAAATAAACTGAAGTGATTGATTTTAAATAAATGAAAATTTTTACATTCTGTAAGTGAGTATATGATTCCTTTTTTTTTTTTGGCCATCTTATAAACAGCAAACGGCAGAAAGGATTGAACAATTGCAACTTTTTGATTAAAGGGTTAGGAGGGAGAGAATTGATCACTACAGTGACTTCACTCATAATTTTCTCAGTTTGGGGGCATTTTAATTAGGCCCGTTCAAAATACTTATATTTTATTTTCCCGTGACTGTTGATTACACGTAGTACATGGTAGCTACTCACTCAATTTTGGTTGAATGGCTAAACAAATCAATGGACACATTTTATTTTGAGTTAAGTCCATCACTGAAGTTTTCTGAGGAAATGCTATGATGACAGCCATCCTGCTGGGAAGAAATCTCTAATCAGAAGGCAGGAGACTGGGTTCTGTTTCCAACTCTGGCCTCCCCAAACTGGGTCTTTGGCAAGTCCCTGGCCTTCTCTGCAGCCTCAGTTTCCCCACCGGATTACACTGGTAATCTCTAAGGCTCCAGCTCGAAAAGTCTGTAATTTATTTTATTTATTTATTTATTTATTGAAGTATAGTTGATTTACAATGTTGTGGTAATTACTGCTGTACAACAAAGTGCTTCAGTTATACATATATATATATTCTTTTCTAAAATATGCTTTTCCATTACGGTTTATCATAGGATACTGAATATGGTTCCCTGTGCTATACAGCAGGGCCTTGTTGTTTATCCACTCTATATATAATAGCTTATATCTGCTGACCTCATCCGCCCACTCCATCCCTCCCCCAACCCCCTCCCCCTTGGCAACCACCAGTCTGTTCTCTATGTCCATGATTCTGTGTCTGTTTCATAGATGGGTTCATCTGTGGCATATTTTAGGTTCCACATATAAGTGATGTCATATGGTATTTGTCTTTTTCTGACTTACTTCACTTAGTATGATAATCTCTAGTTGCATCCATGTTGCTGCACATGGCATTATTTTGTTCTTTTCTATGGCTGAGTAGTACTCCTTTCTGCATATGTATCACATCTTCTTTATCCATTCATCTGTCGATGGACATTTAGGTAGCTTCCATGTCTTGGCTATTGTGAATAGCACTGCAATGAACATAGGGGTGCATGTATCGAAAAGTCTATTATTTTATTTATTTATTTTATATTTTGGCCACGCTGTGTGGCATGCGGAAATATTAGTTCCCCGACCCGGGATGGAACCTGTGCCCCCTACATTGGAAGCGCAGAGTCTTAACCCCTGGACTGCCAGGGAAGTCCCTGAGAAGTCTGTGGTTTATAAGCTTTCTGTAACTTAGTTTCTCCACCTAGATCAAGTGAACAAAGAGTCCTGATCCTGCTGTGCTATGGGGTCTCGTGGAACTCTGTTGGCGATGTCAGCAGATGTCCTGGGTTTCTCTGTGGGCTGTGTGGGAAACATCCTCATTATGATGACGATTAATAAACAACGTCACTAAGTAAGCCCAATGAAATGACGCTGGGTGTCCAGACAGCAAGCCGCTTTACATGATTATGTATTCCTTGTCTGGCTACAGCTACACATTTTCCTCAGCAAGAAAAACATGCCGCCTTCATTGAAATATGTGCAGAAGTGAAACTGATTTGATGAAACAAGTGTTTAGAGAAAAAAATATGAAAACCACATGTTTTTGAAGAGCAGTGGATTTCACACCTCCTAACATTGGACACCCAGCTCTGCTGTCCTCGACAGTGGGCAGCCAGCCACACTCTGGACTTCCAAACCGAACACAATTAGAAACAGAAAACACTCCAACAGCGGTGCTCCTCAAGCTGTCCTTGGCAAACGGGCCCCTTTAGTCACTCCGTTTGTAGGTATACATATACGTGCACATTGGCGTTAGGTCAGAGGCTCAGCAACAAACTCGTCTTACAGAAGTGTCTGCCAACCCGAGGGAATAAAGACTGGGAATAAAACACCAGCCTGTACTGCTGGGTGGCACGTCGCAAAGGAAAACCCTTCAAAAGCAATTTTCCATGTTGTGACTGCAGAGATAAACACTTCCCATCATCTGGCTTTTGAGTTTGGGGAAATGAGCAGGTGGAAAAATCCTCAGATCTTCTTCAATTTTACAGATGTATATACCCTTTTGTTTCTTCCAGTCACCACTGATCAAGTCCGAAGGGACGCTGGGCACCCTGAATCACCATGGGCAACGAGAACAGCACCTCGGGCAACCAGGTGGGTGTCACGGGGCTTCCCCTTAACCTACACGGGTCTCTTGAGTGACATTGACTAGACTTCTTTTTCAGCATCTCCTCTCTGCCCAGGAACGAGTGAACTAAAACTCAGATTGTGGCTAGATACATGTGGGCATATTCGTATCCATGTAGGCATTTTTCATTCCATTTTCAGAATTCTCATATTAAGTCTAGCCCTAATTTTATTTTATTTTTTAATTTATTTTAATTTTATTTTTGGCCATGTTGTGTCTTTGTTGCTGCGCGCAGACTTTCTCTAGTTGCGGCAAGCAGGGGCTACTCTTCGTTGCGGTGCGTCAGCTTCTCATTGTAGTGGCTTCTCTTGTTGCAGAGCACGGGCTCTAGGCGCGTGGGCTTCAGTAGTTGTGGCACACGGGCTCAGTAGTTGTGGCTCACAGGCTTAGTTGCCCTGCGGCGTGTGGGATCTTCCTGGACCAGGGCTCGAGCCCGTGTCCCCTACATTGGTAGGAGGATTCTTAACCACTGTGCCACCAGGGAAGCCCCCTAATTTTATAAACTATTTTATAGACTATAAACTATATATAAAAACTAGTTTTAATTCTTGTCCTATGCTTTTGAAAGTGACATATGAGAGTTCGGCACATTTTTCCTGGATTGTGCTCCCCACTCCATCTGCTTACCTACATGGATACATACCCTTCCCCCCAAAAAAAGTCATGGGCCTGAAAAAGTGGTTTTAAAAATCTATAAGTGTTGAGCAGATTAAATGTGAACTATCATTTCCACGTTAGGTAAGTTTTTCACAATTGAGGAATAGGCTTTTCTTGATTGTGTGTAATACTGGGATATTCAAATAAATTCAAATTTTATAGTTACCCATTTTAAGTTTGAGAGTTGCAATTCAATGTGCTGGAGAACAAAATTAGGGAAACACTTTCCCATTGATCTGAGACACAGTGGAAATTTTGGATTAATGGTATTGAGTTCTTTGAATGAGAAAATTCGACCTAAAGCCAGCCTAAGGCAATTCCTTTTCCCTCTGCTTTTTTCTTCTCCACAATCTTCTTTCCTCCCGCAGGAAAACAGGAATCATCAAAAGAAAAGATGGCAAAGTCCAATCTTTAGGGGCAGACAAGAAACAGTAATTGTGTTAAACAACTGGGTGGGAAAGTGTAAGGAGAGGTGGGAACCGTGGCACACAGAGGTGTCCTGTCCCACTGTCTAAAGGAGGCAGTCACCATCAACACCAGCTGATGGTTGCCAAGTAGAAATGTGGGTCCAGTGTTACAAGACCTTTCCATTTCTTCAAGAGAAGTCAGAAACCCATATTTTTATTTCCAAAACTCTTAAAGTTTTTAAAATTAAACTTTTTATGTTGAGATAATGGTTAGATTGGCATGTTGTTGGAAGAAATAATACAGAGAGATCCCACATACCCTTTACCTAGTTTCCCCCAGGGGAAACATTTTGCAAAACTAGAGTACAAAATCACAACCCACATACTGACATTGACACAGTCAAGATACAGAACATTTCCAGAGACAGTATTCCTTTTGTTGCCCTTACAGCCACACCCACCTCCCTCCGGTGCCCTGTTCCCAACCCCTGGCAATTTCTAATTTGTTCTCTATCACCATAGAGATGAGATAGAGAATGTTATACCATGTTATATAAATGCCATCATGCAGTAGGTGACCTTCTGGAATTGGCTTTTCTCACTCAGCATGATTTCCTCGAGATTCATCCAGATTGTTGCACGTGTCAATAGTTCATTCCTTTCTATTGCTGAGTAGTGTTCCCCAGCATAGATGTACTGCAGTTCATTGAACCATTCACTCAGTGAAGGACATCTGGGTTGTTTCCAGTTTGGGGCTATTACAAATAAAACTGTTATGGACATTTGTGTACAGGTTTTTTTGTGAACATAAGTTTTCATTTCTCTGACATAAAGCCCAAGAGTGTAGTTGCTGGATCTTATGGTAGTTGCATGTGTAGTTTTATAAGAACTGCCAGACTGTTTGCTAGAATCCCTGTACCCTTTTACATTCCCACCAGCAGTGCATGAGGGACCCAGCTTCTCTGCATTCTGGTCCTCGTTTGGTGCTGTCCCTATTTGGTGTTGCCATTCTGATGTGTGTGTTGTGACGTCTCATTATGGCTTTAGTTTGCATTTCCCTGATGATTAATGATGTTGAACATCTTTCACATGCTTATTGCCATCCGTATGTTCGCTTTGGTGAAATATCTGTGCGTGTCTTTGGCTCATTTTCTAACTGGATTTTTCTTACTGTTGATCTTGAGAATTTTTATATAGTCTAGATACTAATCCTTTGTCAAATTGTGGTCTGCAAGTATTTTCTCCCTTTGGTAGCTTGTCTTTTCATCCTCTTAACAGGGTCTTTTACAGAAAAGTTTCTACCAGGTACAATATATCAGTTTTTCTTTTTATAGATAGTGCTTTTTGTATCTTCCCTAAGTTGAGAACTCCTACCTGAATACAGACAATAAAGTAGGTTATATTTTCTCTCTATTACCTATACTAAACCACACTGTCCAGAATTGAAGGCCGGTTTATTTAGGATAGATGCACAGAAATCGAATTGGCACATCAAATGGATGGTAAGTATTTTTGAAAGGCTCTTGCTATATATCTATATCTATATACGAAACGCATTTCAGAAAGGTGATGACAATTTGTATGTCTCTCATCAGGATATGAGAGCCCATCTCACTATATCCTTTCAAGCAATGGATATTTTGGTGTCTCAGATCTTTATTGATTAGAAAGGTAAAAATACTTAAAGATTTAAAAACTCTCGCCCTACTATACCTTACGCCCATTTCTCATCTCCTGCCAGCTCCCAGCCCTAGCCTCCCTCCCCAGACCGCCCCTCCCCACTCCTGGAGCAGACAGGAGAGGTTTTCCCGGACCACAATTTTTCACATCTCCAACTTCAGCCAAACATGACCCAGTGGGGCATCACGGGGGTGCCTTTAGGATTCCAGAATCAGAACAAGGTTTGCCTTCCTTGGAGAAACAAATAGAAATGAAGCACAAGTACGTTTGGCTGTAGGACTCAGGGTCCCCCACGGGGCTGAGGCTCCAAACCTGTCTTTCCACCGTCTCCCGGATATCTCTGCCTGGATGACCCGCAGTCACCCTGAGCTCTTCAAACCTGAGCTCAACTGATCCTCTCCTTCTGTATTCCCCCTCTTGGGTACCAGGCCCTATCCTACCATTCAAGACAGAAACCTGGGGGTCACCTCTAACTCCACCCATTCCCATTCTCCATATTTAATAAATCACTCTATGATTGATTGATTGATTAATGGACTGGCCATTTAACTTTCCAAATTTCGGTTTAATCAGGACTGTTTTCAGTTGTGAGAGACAGAAGCCCATCTCCAATGGCCACAAGCAGAGAAGGGGCTCGTCTGGTTTATAGAATTGAGAAGTCCGCGGAGAGGGTTTAGCTGTAGTAAGTTACTGAGTCCAAAGGGTCAAAAGATGACGCTGGAGATCTCTCCTCCCTGGATGTCACTCTGCTTTCCTCCATGATACCCTAGTCCTTAGAGAGGTGCCCCAGCCCCACAGGCAGCTCCACGCTTCTTCCAGCTAATGGCCCGGCCTCTGATTAGCTCTCTCTAAGGAATCTGATGGGCCCTGATCTGTCATGTGCCCTCTCTTGAATCAATCACTGTGTCCCCAAATGTGGGACACTTTGATTAGCCAGCCTGAGCCACATCCCCATACCTGTAGGGGAAAGGTGGGCCCTGGGTGATGACGGTCCCATCAGTATGGCTTTAGAGCATTTTCTCAAAAGACAAAAATGTAGCACATATCCATGAAGTTTTTTCTGACAGCTTTTTTCCTCCACATCCCCATTGTCACAACCCTATTACCCCACACCTGGCTCACTTGCAGACACCTGCAAACTAGTTTCTCTGCCTCCACCCCCTCCCCCATCCCACCCACGCTCCCAGCCCTCTCTCTCAGAAGCTTTTTCTCTGCGAAGATGCACTTGGAGGTGCCTGCAACCTGCCTACAAGTGAACTCTTGGAAGGAAAGGTGCAGGTCTGAATGAACCTCTGTTCACAGATTAAGGACCAGGTGTTGAGAACCAGCCATGTCACTGGTGCAAAGGATGAGAGACAAGCCTGCCGAGTCCAGGCCCTTGCCACCTTCATACACCCTCGGGCTTCAGGTTCCTCTCCCTCTGTTGTCTGATTTCCCCTGGGTAGCCGTGGGGGAGGTAGGAGCACCCCCAGCAGGTTAGGCTCTCGCTCTGGTACTCGGGGGGGATACAGTTCACTGTGGCCTGTCCTAACAGCAAGACACTTTGCTTTCAGCAAGAGGACTCCGGCTTGAATAACATCATCCTTTGGCCTCCAAACCCTGAACCTCTGCAGGTACTGGGAGACGTGCTGTGCGTGGCTTGCTGTCAGCCCCCTTCCTACCTCCTAGATGGTTGCAGGCTTTGGGCGTGTGTGCTGTGTTCGTTTGCATTTTTAGTTTTTCTCCTCTTCCTCCTTCTCTCATCGCCTCCTCCCAGCCACCTCAAATAAGTGATAAAACACAGTAGAAATCTTCAATATATGTTTGGATTTTTAAAACTAACATTTTGGCGTGTCTACGCAAGACCTGGCTCGTTTGATATGCTTTGAGATGCTGAATAAGGCTTATGTGCTCAAGGTAACGCAGCTGCTAATACTTACCTTTCCAAACATTTCTACTTTGATTTCCTTTGTCCTGGACCGAAGCTGAGCATGGGATGGCGCCCACCCCCCGCCCCCGCTGTTGCCACCAGTGGGCAAAACTGATGTCGTAAGGAAGACTGATTCCCCAAGTGCTGCCAGTGTCGTTGTGCATAACACAGCTGGCTGTGAGTCCCCTAGTTTTAGCCCTGCTCAAAGTGTTTGCTGTCGGCTGGACAGGAGGGCAAATTGGGAGCTATGCATCCCTTTCAGGGAGATGTTTCCTGGAGACAACGTCAAGGTTGGTGTGTGCTGTGGGTGTGGTCAGGGTGAGGCAATAAAATGTGACTTGCTGTGAAATCCTGGCACACCCAGGAGGAAGAGGAGTGTTAGTCACCCACGATGTGTTCCTCGCCTTAAGGAAAGAGCGGCTCCACCCCAAGGGTGGCTGCCAGAAGGTCTGCTTGGTGCTGTTGATGAAAATACTCAAAACAATCAATAATAAGAATAGAAAAGAGTTTTATTTGAGGCAAACTGAGGACTATAGCCCAGAAGCCAGCTTCTTAGATTACTCTGAGAAAGTACTCCGGAGAGTTTTCAGCAGAGGAATGATATGAACTGAGGGGGTTGTGATTGCTTTGTTGAGAACAGTCTTTAGGGGGCAGAGGGCAGAGGCAGAGGAGGGACATTAGTTAAGATGCTATTTAGAAGTCAAAAGATAGATGATTATGGCTTGGAATGAGGTGGCAGGGAAGGGGGTTACTGGACTGGGGATATATTTTGAAGGCAGAGAGAAGAGGCTTAATGATGGATTGAATTTGGTGGTAGGGAAAAGAGCAGACTCAAGAATGAACCCTAGGTGTTGGGCCTGAGCCACTGAGTAGATGGGAATGTCATTTCCTGAGATGGGGAGGATTGGAGGAGGGGAAATTTTAGGGGGAAGGGAGAGAATCAAAGGTTCTGGTTCGGTCATAAAATCTGAATGCCTATTGGGAGCTGCAATGAAGACATCTAATAGGTATTTGGATACACAACAGGTGGGGCTTGAGATGTATATTTGAGTCATCAGCACAGGTATTTAAACCCACGTGACTGGATGAGACCACCTGGGCGAGAGTAAGAGAGTTGGAAAAGGGGACCCAGTTCTAATTCCTGAGATGCTCCAACATTTAGACATAAGCCCAGGGGGAAGTGTGGGAAAATCTTTGAAGAAGTTGGAGATGGCTGAAGACAAGGGAAAATGAGGGACCTAAGAGATCATGAGAGTATCAAGAAACAGAGAGTGTACAGTGGCATCAGATGCTCCTGGGCTATAAGGAGCAGACACCTGTCCACCGATGTGACAATATGGCAGCCTTTGGTGACCAGGAAAACTTCATATTTCCCTGCAGGCCCCTGACAAGCACAGTTGCAGTGGAATAACAGTGACGCGGGTTGCATGGGGAAGGAATGATGAGGGAAATGGAGATAAGGAAGTAGAGAGAGGTGTGTACATCATCCAAGAAGTTTTCCTAAGAAAGAGAGCAGAATATTGGGACAGTAGCTAGTGGAGAGAGTTGCATGGAAGCTTTAATTAAAGACTGAAGATACTAGATGCCTGCATGGTGATGGGCTTGAGGGAGAGAGACAGGGAATCATTGGAAGACGGAAGAGAGAAGGGTCAACTGAAGGAAGGCTGACCTTGAACGTTTGCGAGGGAATGGGATTGGAGCAGAAGTGGGCTTAGAGGAGAGACATTTCCACCACTGTGGACTGGGGGAGGGAAGACAGAAGCTGATACCCCTCAGAATCGAGGGGGGGAGGGGGAGGAGCTGAGGGAGCTCTCTTCCCATGGCTGATAAGGATGCAGAGAAAGGGGTGCATGTGTGCGGGGGTGGAAATGAGGTCAGATGAGGAAGGGTGTGTACTAAGCATGGAAGTTGGGGGGATAACAGGTACTTGGGGAGACTGGGCCCTGAAACCAGGGTACGAGGCATGGTAGGACCTCTCATCATAGTCTCTTGGCAGTGGGCCAGCAAATTAGCTTTAATGATTTTTGCTTTTGAAATTTTTTGGCAGCAACTGATTTGTCGAATTAATTAATGACCAATTTTACCTTAAGAAGTCAAGTTTACTAACATCACAATAGTCCTATATCTGGATCCTGCTGACAAGTCACAGTTATTTCTACTTTCATCAGCGCAAACTCTATTTAAACGGAAATTTAGTGGCGTGGCCTTGGTTTCTTGTCTGTATTGCCAAGGGAAGAGGAGTCATTGAGGGGGAAATTCACACACACAGGCTGGACCAACTCCATCCATTTATTGAAGGTTCCTTAGCGACTGAGGCCTTTTGACCTCAGACCCACCCCCTCGTGGATGCCTGTTGCTGCATGCTGGGTCCTACTTGTTACTCCTGCTGCTTCCCTCCACTGACTGACTCACTGAGGTCTCCTGGCAGGCAGGCTTCTCTCAGGGAGCACAGAGCAGCCTCAGTTACTAGAATGCACAGTGGTGACTTACAGCCAAACCCCAGGCCTTTCCTTCCTGGTGATTTCTCTTCCTGAAGGCATCATATATGTTGGCTGCAAATGAGAAGAAAGTCTTATGTGTAACCAAGGCTGTGGAGGGTGACTGGCTTGGGCATGGGAGGGCACAGTCCAGTGAGAGGTCAGTAGACGAGCACTGAGCCAAGGGGAGCCTGAGCTGTCTCTGGGAGTGTCAGGGTCCTAGCTTGTGTGCCCTCTTTGGAACAGAGGTGGAGGTGACATAGTAATGAGAGGTTTCATGAGCCCTTTCTGGGGTTTCATGCATCGTGACTTGCATGGATTTATGGTGAAATAAGGGACGTGTCAGCCCACATCCCCATCCTGAAAGTGGGCATGACAGTGGTTCAGTGTTCTTGCCTGAGTGCTCAGTTCTGGGTAGCCGTCCAGAGGGCACCTGAGCTCTGAGCACATGGATTCCAGAGCACAAGGGCAACACCTATCCTTCGGTGGCCGCTTTACCACCTCTGAACTTCCCCTTGGCCATTGGGTTGTCATGATACCCGTTTACGGCTCTGACAGTGTGGAGAGGGAAAGAAAGACAGTCAATCCTATTACTATAATGGCCTGACTTTAAAATACATGATCATTAAAAAAAACTCTTTTAAAGCAATTCCATTGTCTTGATGTTTCTGTAGTTTGAGTCCCGGGGTGGGGCGGGGAGGATTTTCAACTATTGAAAGTGTGGTCAATGCTGTGAAGCAAGAAGACAGACGCACAGACATCTGACGTAGCACTGGGTGTCCGACAAGGCGCTTTGGGGGAGCTGAAGGACGAGCAGGAAACCAGAGGGAGAACCAGATGACTGAGGGCAGGTCACTGGGTGCGGCGCCCCCTGCAGCTCGGACCTCATCAGGGCAGGTCTTTCTGGTTCCGGCTCAGTGTTAAAGAGAGAGCTGGGCCTGAGGTTCGTCCCTGAAGGCGACCTCAGCACTGTGGTTTCAGACTGTGGACTTCTCTGACATCCAAGGGACAGAGGACCAGGAGGACAGGGGAATCTGTTCTGAGTGAGCCGTCCCTGGGCACGTTTCTGCAGGCTGAGGTCTGTAGAAAACCTTAGGCACTGTGTGATTTCATTTTGCTTCTAGATAAACGTCCCCTGAATATGTGCATAGGTTGTTTAAATCTACAGATGCTTGGGGTCCCAAGTTCAGCTTGGCGGTAGTTTCTCTATTTCCTGAGGAACCCGAGGAACTCAGCATTACGACAGCCTCAGACCAGTGCCGGCAGATACAGCATCCTCTAATATTCTACAGGCAGTAGGTGGGCACCTGGGATGATTTAACTGTGTTTAATGAGAAAGAAATTGAACAAAGACAATTAAACAGCATGAACTCAATGCTGATGACAGTGGGGAGAGCTCTTTTATTATGACGTCTGATGGCGCAGCCTGGAGGGTTGATGCTAATTTTCGCTGGAGTGATTATCGAAGTTTGTGAACTGCCTGGCTCCACGTCTGGCCAGACGCATCTTCTGAAGAATCTGATTAACTATGTTAGCTTTAAGCTGAGATGGGCACTGGGGTTCTTGGTTAAGGAGTTTTGAATCGGTTTCTTCTCTGTCATCATAATAACTAGAATACGTGTGTCCACTGTGATCTAGCCTTGTGTTTTGTGTTTCACAGGTATTATTTTATTTAACCTTCAAATCAACCTTGTAAATATGATCCCCCGTTCTCCAGATATGAGACTAGAAGGCTTATGGCTGAGTAAACAAAAAAGCTTGGCTTTGAACCCACTACACCTAGCTTCCTGCACCCTTATTCTTTTGCCTTTTTTTAACATCTTTATTGGAGTATAATTGCTTTGCAATGTTGTGTTAGTTTCTGCTGTATAACAAAGTGAATCAGCTATATGTATACCTATATCCCCATATGCCCTCCCTCTTCCTGCGCCCTTATTCTTGAATCAAGCCTCATGCTGCTTTAGCATGAAAATGAATAGTTGTAGAAAAATTCTACAGGAGCAAAAAATAAGGTTTATATCTGCATTTCAAGAGCAATCAAGTAAAAGAAATCACAGGATGTTACAGGCCGTCCTGACAACCCGTACTCTTTGCATAGAGACTCTGTTCCATTTGGACAGTTTTTTGCCATATTAACAAATTGCTTTAATCGCCCACTGAGGCAGGCAGGCCAGGGGTTGGGGTCCCCATTTTATAGACAAAGAAATAGGTTCCAGGGAATTCCCTGGCGGTCCAGTGGGTGGTAATTGGCGCTTTCACGGCTGTGGTCTGGATTCAATCCCTGGTCAGGGGACTGAGATCCTGCAAGCTACGAGGCACGGCCAAAAGAAAACAAAAACAAAAAAAAGAAAGAAAAAATAAATAAGTAGGCTCCAAAAGGTGAAATGATTTGGGTTTTCTGAACTTATCCAGCCCTCTTTAAACCATATTGCTTCTAAAATATTAAATACAGACAGGATGTTAATATTAAGAGTGGTCTTGAAGTCTCAGAGGTTTTCCTTTCCCCACAAACTCCAGACGTCAGAACTTGTCAACTCTGGCATCTCTGAGGTTCCTGGGTCCTTTGAGGGTAATTCCTACCACTTTCAATGCCGATGCTTTTGAGGAAGGGAAGGTAGATATCATTTATTGAATGTTATCTCTCATTCATTCACTAAACTCTAAGTTCCATGAGGGTAGGAACCATGACTCTTTTATTCTAATTAAACCTTTTATTTGGGAATATTTTCAGATTTAGAGAAAAGTTGCAAAGATAGTCCAGAGAATTCCCCTACTCCTCCCCCAGCTTCCCCTAAAGTTAGTATCTTATACCATGTCTTTTAAAATCTTCTGTGTCAACCTAAAGCCTAGACCAAGCCCTTCCTGAACATGAGGCAGCATCACCCAAACCCCAGTGCAAACTCAATTCTCTTATTTTCTCCATCTTCTAAAGGAAGAGTGGGGCTTCAAACCCAGCTCTCACTGACTCCAAAGCTTGTTCATTTTTCCTACCACGTCATACCACGTTACGTGAGAAACCGTTCCATATGGGGAAGCCTAAAATTCCACCTTGGAGCCTCCCCCTTCTGGGCCTGACAAAGCGCCTGTGAGGAGAGCTCGGGAGGTGAAGAAATGTTTGGGATGATCTAGCAGAACTGGCCTAAGCATTTGCCTTCCCTTGGCAGGGAGCGTGGGCAGCCCACTGGCCCGAGCACAGAACATGTGTTCGTCCTCCATGTTTGGCAGCCTGGTAGTTGTTTCTGAAATCCGACTCCTAATGCCATGGGGATGACCTTTGGTCTACTTCCCATCATTCACCTGCAGTCACACTGCTCCCAAGAAGCTCATTCCAAGAGTGGGCGACTTGGCAAGACACTCTGGGCCTGATCTAACCATGTTCATTAAATCTCTTTATTGGCATGACCGGTAAGCAGTGGTCTAGAGAGGTGGGGCGCATTTAAGAGGTAAGGTCTGGGGAATTTTTCTTTTTTAATGAGGAAACACTGTAGCTCTTGATAAAGTGTATTTTCCAGGACTGGAAAGTTGCTGCAACTGTTTGAAAATTGCTTTAAAATAAACGCAGAGCTCTGGAGTATTCCTGAGCCAAAGAAAGACTGTTTGTTTACTCAAGCAGTGGCAGCAAAGGAAAGATTTGAAGAAGCGGTTTGAAGAGTCAGTTTGTCACGTGGAGGACTGCCGATTTTTTTTTCCAGGCGCTATTTAGCAGTGCAAGGGGTAACTTTAGAAATGTACGCTATTTGTAGTGACACCTGTTGACACAGCAGACCCCTTGGGATCCTGTAAACAACAGGGCTTAGTACTGTTGCTAGGATGGGGAAACTGGACAGGGGTTGGCTGGGTGGGGGGGTGGGGGGTGTGGGGGGTGTGGGTGGGGGGGTGTGGGGGTGGGGGGTGGGGGTGTGGGGGGTGGGGGTGTGGGGGTGGGGTGTGGGGTGTGTGGGGGGTGTGGGGTGTGGGTGGGGTGGGGTGTGGGGGGTGGGGGTGGGGTGTGGGGTGTGGGGTGTGGGGGGTGGGGGTGGGGTGTGGGGTGTGGGGTGTGGCGTGGGGGTGGGGTGTGGGGGTGGGTGTGAGGGTGGGGTGGGGGTGGGGGTGGGGGTGGGGGTTTGGGGTGGGGGGTGGGGGGGGTGCGGGGTGGACTCTAAGACACTGTAGGAAATGTGGCAGAAGCAAGAGCTCCAAGGACTGAGTGTGCTTCCCTCGATTTGCAGGAGTGGCTACCAGAGTAAACGGGAATAATCTACTTTTCATACATTCAACAAGTATTTCTAGAATGCCTGTCTGTGCCAGGGCTATTCTAGGCATTGACTCTAGGCCTCTGTATCACATTGTTCATAAACGCCCAGTTGTTTTAGTTCCTCTGAGCATGGCAGGAAGATGGCAGGAATCACAGGCAACTATTTCCACTGCTTGGTGAGGCAGCATAAAGTAGGGAGGGGTCAAGGGCACAGATTCTAGAGCCAAACCGTCTGGGTCCAAGTCCTGGCTTCACCACTTCCAAGCTGTGTGATTTCGGGCAAGTGGCTTAACCTCTCTGTGCTGTGATCTTATCAGTAAAATAGGATTGTTGTAAGAATTGAAGGAGTTTAGAAATATGTTAAACACTTAAAAGAATAGGACAGATTTCCCCGGCTACCTGCTATCTGAAAGTAGAGCATTCTTAGGAAACCTTTTGTAAGCTGAAATGGCTTAAAGCAAAGAAGCGATTACCTTAGGACATTTCTTGCTAATGGATGCACAGAATAAATTGAATAAAGCACAGACGCTCACAGGCACATTTCAAAGCTATGGCGACTTGATGCTGTGATGCTGAGTGTGGTTCCCGGGGAAGGAGCTTGGCGGGGCCCCTCTTGCTGCTGCTGGGGGTTCTCGCTGCCTCCATACCGGCTTTGCTGCAAAGCAAACACTGAATGCTGTTTTTGCTTTTTGCCTCTTTTCATAAAAGCAAAAATCCTCTTGGGATCTCTTTTGGTTAGCGAAAACAGGTACAGGTCTTTTGTAATAAAAAAATTACATAAAGCAAACATGAAAAGCAGCGGTTACCTGTACGTGGCACATAGAAAGTGTTTACAGTGATAAGTTTGCTACTATTGTTATACCAGAAAATGTACTATGTAGGCGTTGGGTGTCATTATTACTGTGCAAAGAGTATTGGACTTCAAGGCCGGAGACCTGGCCAAGCCACTTAACTTTCTGTTTCTCATCTGAAAAAATGGAAAGCATTATTTTACCTGCCTGTCTAGCACACAGGGATTTTGTAAGACTCAGAGGATGTGAAATAACTTTGCAAAGTGCAGCGTGCCATTCCCATGGGTAGTGCTATTGCCTTTATTTTGACTCCATCCAGGGATGTTTTTGCTGGAGAGAACTGCAGATTAGCTCTTTATTAGAAGGAGAGGTGGCCCTGAAAAGTGAGAAAGGTCTATCCTATTTCGTTCTTCAAAGACAAATCTGAGCCCTTGTTATACTTCCTTTGCCTGAGGAAGTTCAGCACGTGGTTCCCTCCCCCCTTTAGTCAGAGCAAAGATCTGCCCCCCTATTCCATCTGTTGTTTGCATCTGTCTGAGCTGTTAGACATGTCAGTGTGTTTCCAGAATTTCTTCACCTTGATCGTGGAATAAAGAGCAGGAGATTTATCTGTTAAATTATTTGCAGATAACGGGGTGATTGAAAGGGAAGGCTGGCTGCGGAAGGTATTTGGAGCTGAGGCCTGCATGACAGTCAGACAAGTAGGAACTGGGTTACAATTTTAAAAATTCAGGACCCTGATATGAAAATGTCACTCACTCTGTGCTGTGATTCTGGAGTTATCAAAGGAAAAATTGTAAACCATGAACCCCAAGGTAGTAATATTGTACAGATAAAGAACCTTCCTCAGAAGAGTCAGGAACACTTGGAGTTTGAATTTACCGTGATTTGAAGTTTGTACTGTCTTGATACTGCCCTAGAGGATAATTGCTGTCCTGGAGTCACAGATCAGGAGACTGAGGCCCACAGGACAGGGCAGCGGCGCTCGTTACAGGGAAGGGTTCAGCCAGCATGGAGATCAAGCCAGCCTGGGGTCCGCAGGCCCCCCTTAGGTGAGGAATCAACCCCAGTTGTTTGCCTCCATTGAAGGCATAGAATAGAGATGCCTTTCCTTGGCTTTGGGCTCAGAGAGAATTAGGTCCATCCAGACTCCACTGCCGTGTGATCTTGGCCAAATACTTAACCTCTCAAAGCCTCTGCTCTAAAACAGGGACACAAATAGCATCTTCCTCATCAGGTTGTGGTGAAGATTGAATAGAAGGCTCCTGGCCCAGCGCCTGGTACATGCTCAGTAAACAGATGCTATTATTATTGTTGTGTTATTATTTTCCCCCCATTCTGTCTCAGCAAAAGTGAATGAAGATTTTTCTAATTGTGGTATTCCTGTTAGCACTGGAATATATGGGTCCCTGAGAGCTGAAGCATCTTTTATATCTTCCCTCTGGACACAGCTGGGTGAACACAAACAGTCAGCTGTTCAGAGAAATGCACCAGGTGGGGAAGCATCTCATCTCGGCTTTTCTCTACCTGCTGGCTCTGCTTTCCTGCTACAGGCTGCCGGCCTCCACAATGGCTAGGGACAGACTGCCGGTAACCCTTGCATTCATGTTCTACAGAACCAGCCACCAGATTTCCGTCCCTCTTGTTCTTTGGGAGTCCTGAGGAAGGGCCTGTTCTTAATTTGAGTCTTGTGTGCATCCCGATAGGCAGGGGTGTGGAGCAGTAGGCTGGCGTTTCCGTGAGAACCTCAGGGATGGAGGGTATGCGTGGAACAGGTCTCTAGAAGAAGGCAGATCTGGCCCCAAAGAAAGATGTGTGTGTTGTTTCAGGGAGGGGGGTTCAGGAACACTGCTGGGAAGACAAATAAAAGACAACCGCGGGGCTTCCCTGGTGGCGCAGTGGTTGGGAGTCCGCCTGCAGATGCAGGGGACACGGGTTGGTGCCCTGGTCCGGGGGGATCCCACATGCTGCGGAGCGGCTGGGCCCATGAGCCATGGCCGCTGAGCCTGCGCGTCCGGAGCCTGTGCTCCGCAACTGAAGAGGCCACAGCAGTGAGAGCCCCACGTACCGCAAAAAAAAAAAAAAAAAAGACAACCACTGCTTTGGGGAATACGTCTGGGGGTTCCTAAAAGTCCTTTCCCCATTTCTGATATTTGTATCTGACTTAAATGAGCACAATTTAAATTGAGTTTTAAAAACATCTCATCTCTTTCTGTCCTGTGATTTGAAGTTTTGACTGTGCTCTAAATGTTTGCATCTTGCTTTTAAAAATCAACTGAACAGCAGACAAGCTTATTGCGGGGGTTTAAGAAAAGACGACCAACTCTCAGAATGGTCAGGACCTCAGTGAGGGGCCCTAAGATTCCCAGGGTCCCTCATTTTCTTCCTTCAGTTTTTTTTTTTTTTTTTTTTCAGGTTTCCAGCTGAATTCTGGTGTGCAAAACCATGAGGCAGGGGAAGGAATTGTGTTTTCATCTAGGCAGTGCCCCAGACGAGACAGTTGAAGATCTCAGATTCAATATCCCACTTTCTTCAGGGAGCAGACGACCCCCAAAGTATAATGTGTTTCCTAGTCTCAGTTTCTTACTAAAACAGTTAACCTAGTCAGCTGGAAACCTCTGGTTTACTGTGTTTCTCCTCCATTGGGTGGGGGCAGGGCCACGTTCGCTTTGCCCACCGTGTATCCCCAAAGCCTTGCTCAGCGCCTGGCACAGAGTTGGTGCTCAGATGGGCGGTAAAGCAAACCAGAAACCTGGCCCTTGGAATGTTGTGGTCAGTGGACCATTGATAAAGTCTCTGTGTTTTCAAAGAGTCTTGTTTGATTTCCTTTCCAATTTCTCTTTCTTGTCGCTCAGAGGACTTCCTTGGCTCGGAGTCCAGGATCCGTGGAACGGCCTGGGAATGGTCAGAGTGCAGAAACGAAGCCGGAGGAGAAGCCCAGAAGCAATGACCGCAGAGATCTGCCCAGGTAGGACCAGGTCTGGAGGACTGACCCAGCCCAAGGCATGGCCAACTCGCTGCCTGTTCAGAGTTTGTTTTGCTCTATTTACTTTGGAAAATTTACCCTAAAATCCATGATGTGGTCCTTGGTGGTGAGGTGCTCCAGGCTGTGGTTCCTAGACCTCTTTGTGATTGCCTAGATGCATGATGGGAAAAGTAATGTTTTCCTGCCCAGGGATGAAATTAGTAATGATAGGCTTCCATTCCACAGCACGCCAGGTCTTTTATCCTCATTGTCAGAATTTACAATAAACAAGATCAAGGCTGCCAAGGGGCTTAACAGGGGTGACTAATCTGTGGCAAAGTTGGGGTCTGTATTCTAGCGCGGAAGCCGAGGTGGGCACCGGAGGGTGAGACAGAGGATTCAAAGAACAATCGCTGAGTCTCAGGGAGACTGTGCATGAATTTCAGAAATCAACAAGGCCACACCGCCACAGTGGAACGTGGCCAGTGCAGGTGCGGCCCACTGGTCAGTAGTCCCTCGTTTCGACCCGCAGTCAGGTCCTGATTTCCCCGCTAGGGCTACTGGGAAGGAATCCAATCGACTCTCCCCATGTAGTGTTCAGCAGCCACAGTTTTGGGGTCAGTCACAAGCAGAGGGTGAGCAGAGGTGAACATTCTGTCCCCAGAACGGACACTGGTCAGGAACACTGGTGTCAATTAATAATTGCCTGTGGGTTCAGCACATGATCTGGTCAGAAAAACCCTCCTGAACAAATAAATTGAAGCCCAGCGTCTGGGAGGCTGTAGTTACAGGCCTTAAAGGAACAAATGAACAAAAGCTTCAAGGAGCAAAAATGCAAAATTGAGTGGTACACACCCCGTCCCCCAAATCCCCCATCATTGACTTCAGGTCTCAAACGCTTTGCAATCACTTTTCACGTCAAGAGTTTAAGCAATATTTTTTGCTTTGAGGATCACGGGTGAGTAAGAGCGGCCCCTGGTGGCAGGAATTTCCACGCCGGCTGGTGTCATTTTCTGGGGGGGGTCTTCAGTTAATGCGGTTTCCAGAGGAGAGGCTCTTTGAACCTCTTAGCATGAACACTGGATTTCTTTAGGGCAATGCTGATCCTGCGGGGCAGATGATTCTTTTTTGTGGAGAGAAGCACAGACTATGCCTTGAATGGCACCTTTGATCTCAGTTCTTTGTAAAATGGGGGCTTCCTTTCCCTCCCAGAACCCCATGGCTGCTCCACCTTCATGAACTTTTCTATCAGGGTAGCAGGACAAAGGGTTTAATATTTGGCTCTAACTAGACTGGATGACAGTCTAAACTGGCTCCCGGTGATATGAATCTAATGATCTGGAATCCTACACAAGCGAAGTCACTGCTGGCTGAGACCCAAGGTCCAGCTCTTCCATCCCCATCCTTGTGAGGTTCTGGGATTC
The DNA here is from genome assembly GCF_963455315.2 of Globicephala melas. Lineage (NCBI taxonomy): Eukaryota > Metazoa > Chordata > Mammalia > Artiodactyla > Delphinidae > Globicephala > Globicephala melas. The sequence goes on along the minus strand of NC_083329.1, from coordinate 9,416,972 downwards.
CTGGACAGGTTTGGGAATTACTTGGGGCCGGTGTCCCAGCTGGCCTGGGGAGTAACAGCAGCTCAAAGTTCTTTCGTTTCTTGTTCCTCAGCTTAAATCAATTATCTTTCCCTTGAAGAAGAATTGTCTCTCATTGGCAGGAAAATTGCACATGAGGTGCCTTCTAAGAGCAAGTTCAAAAAAGCAACTTCCTGTTCACAGTTAAAAACATGATTCTCCTCCGTAAATGTGCCCATGTCTATTGTGCAAGGCCCTGCACTAACTAACTCAGAAAGTAGCAAGAGGAGGCCGGGGAGTCAGGATGTTTACAGGAAGAGAGAGCGAGCATGGGGTCCCCTGTGTGCTATTTCAGTGGGGCACGCCACCCTTGGCATCCACAACAATGATAGCATTTGACTAGGATTTGACGTTTATTTTGCAGACGGGCACTAGAAACTATGCCAAATGCTCTATGCCTGCAAAATAAAATTTTATTTTCTTTAAATCAATTCATTTCTGATTCTGAGTCCTTACTTGGCCAGGCTGGCGGGAATGCCCATGTCAGCCATCCTTGGGAACCCCTCTCCTGACCTGGTGTATCGAGGCCATCATCTGTCCCCTCCTCACTCCATCACCACTGAGATGTGCACGTCTCAGGCCACACTGTCTCTCCGGCCCTATGACTGTGCTGCTTTCACGATACACTTGGCACATGGGGTCTTTGGTGAGGCTGGGAGCCCATGGTCATTCCCTTCAGTCCTCTGGGATCATCTCCCCCGTGAGCCTGAGCACGCGCTCAGGAAGCAGGGAGGGAGTCCCGGACGTTCCCTACTTCCTAGGACCCTTCCATGCTCTCTCCTCATCATCCTAAAATGCGCTTGTGGCCTCCTTTTGCCTCAACGGATAGCTAGCATTTTCTCTTCAAAGGACGTACTACATATTTTTACAAAAGATGGAAAGACCCATTGCCCTCAAACTGTTTCTGTTTTCTACTTGGAAAAGCTCCAGAGAGAGAACACAGAAAGGCCTGCAGTGGGCCTGCTGGACCGGGAGGCAAGGGAAGAATATAAGGAGAAAGGCGCGTGTTAATACTGCCAAAGATTGTCCCTCTGCGCAGGTGTGATCTCTACTCTCCAGAGGAGGAAACCGAGGCTTGGAGCACTATGCCATCAAAGCCCTAGTGGGGAAAAGTCCATCGTTTCCCCCCGGAAGCTCCTCTTCCCTCTGAACACACAAGAACAGGCTTCGTACATCCCCAAAGAGGTTAGCTCTTCATCCAGTAGGGAGTCCCCTCAGTTTAGCTGCTTTGCTTTCCAGTTGCCACACGGTGTCGCTGTTGTAACTTAGCCCTGCATTGGCCAAACCCGTGCAGAGGCTGAGCAGTGCCTCCCAGGTGCCCCGCCTTCCCGGTGCCCCACCCTGCGCAAGGCCCTGGGCTCCTGCGAGAGTATCACCCCGCCCTCCTCTGACAAGCTTCGCCCGAGTTTGCACCTCTCACTGCTCAGCGATGTCCACCCTCGAGCACAGCTGCCCTGGAAACTTGCGACTGGACTGGTTCCAGCTCCACTGTCCAGTCTCCCGGAGCCTTTCCCTCCTTGGATACCAACAGCCCTTGCCTTTTTTTTTTTTTTCAATGGATCTTTATTGGAGTATAATTGCTTCACAATACTGTGTTAGATCCTGTTGTACACCAAAGTGAATCAGCCATATGCATGCATGTGTCCCCATATCCCCTCCCCCTTGAGCCTCCCTCCCACCCTCCCTGTCCCACCCCTCTAGGTCATCACAAAGCACCGAGCTGATGTCCCTGTGGTATGCTGCTGCTGCCCTTGCCTTTTAAACCCTCAGAACAAAATGGATCTTATCATACAACCTTTCCCCAGTTAATGAAGCCATTAGGTTGCACCAGAGGAAATTACTGTTTTTGTAGGTTAAAAAAATGTCAGATAGGGCTTCCCTGGTGGCGCAAGTGGTTGAGAGTCCGCCTGCCGATGCAGGGGACACGGGTTCGTGCCCAGGTCCGGGAAGATCCCACATGCCGCGGAGCGGCTGGGCCCGTGAGCCATGGCCGCTGAGCCTGCGCGTCCGGAGCCTGTGCTCTGCAACGGGAGAGGCCACAACGGTGAAAGGCCCACGTACCACAAAAAAAAAAAAAAAAAAAAGTCAGATCGTGGCCATTTCCTGTGCTTCAATATCGTACTTGCTCATTCTCTCAAGGAGGGTACCAGGCGATACTTCAGAGATGACAGCCCTTTCTCAGGGAGTGACCCTAAGTGATTCGTGGGTGAATTTCTGGCACCCTTGTCACTGAAGGAGGAGTGGAAACTCAACAGCCAAGTCTTAACTGTTCTCCACTGGCTGTCAGAGGCGAGCAGGCATCAGGATCACCTGCAAGGCTGGTTAATACACAGATCGCCGGACCCGTCCTCTAGAGATTCTGATTTGGTAGGTCTGGGGCCAGGCCCGAGAATGAGAATTTCTGATGAGTTCCCAGGTGACGCTGATGCTGCTTTGTCCAGGGACCACGCTTGAGAAGCACTGCATTATGCCAGAGAGCTGCGTGAGTGCCAGGGCTCCATGCTGTTGGGGTCCAGAGGAAGACACCTTTGCTGAGGGCTGGGTTAGACAGGAGAGTCTCCTGGGGGTCGGTGGGGGTGGGACTTGAACCAAAGGGGATGGCTGTAGAGGCCGTTCCAGGTAGGGGCAGGATTCCTGAACTGGACCTCTCTGGAGCAGAGCGGGAAGTGAGTCCAGGCCTGGTGGTGGACGTTCAGTAAAAACAAGGTTGGAGAAGTGAGACCAGGTTGAGAACTTGGAGGTCAGGGAAGGGACTGAGATTTTATCCTGCAGGTAACAGGAAGCTGGGGAAGTACTTTGTGGTTGGCTTGTTTGTATTTAAACAAGGGTTTATGAGGGAACTTAGAGCCTGAATTAATGTGCTGGAGCAGATAGGCTGGAAGGACAGTAAGGGATGCTCTTGTAGTAGAAGGATGGTGGCTGGGAAATCACCCCAAGGTAGAACCTGTTACGGAACTGAACTCCGGTCCGCTTGCCCACGTGCAGCAAAGCCAATCTACTGACACTGGGTTGTGGTGAAGGAAAGAACAGCGTTTGTTGCAGGGCACCAAGCAAGGAGAACAGGCAGCTCATGCTCAAAACCTCTGAACTCCCTGATGGCTTTCAGAGAAGGGTTTTTAAAGACAATATTAGGGGTAAGGGTTGCAGGGTGTCTGATCAGCTCATGAACACTTTTTTCATTGGTTGGTGGTAAGGTAACAGGGTGATGTTCGTGGAATCTCAATCCTCAACCTTCTGGTTCCAACCAGTCTGGGGTCTACATGCTTGTGGTCAGCATGTGGTCACCAACCTCCACCAGGATATTGTTATTTATATCCCTTCAGGAGGAACCAGGAGTCCTGTGACTCTATTGTCCTAATCATTAACTTCTTGAGTCTGCTCTTTGGAACTCAGGGAAGGTCAAACAAGAAGTGGGGACAAGGGAGGGGCTTGTACCTTGGAAGGGCCCACAGGGTCCTCCTCAGTTTCAAACCTGCAGAACCTGGGGATGGCCTGGGTGCAGGCAGAGGAGATGGAGTCTAAGGAGATGCTAAGGTTCTGGACCAAGAACCCAAAAGAAAGGTCCAATATTAGAAACTGGGACGTCCAAAGTGAGAGCTGCTATAGGGAAACTGTGATCAATTTTAGGCACATTGAAGGAAAGACCATCAAACTTACTGGGAACCCTGCTGGTATGGTCTTTATGTAAGCTGACCCCTGGCATGGGGAGGAGTGACAGTTTAATGGCATGATGATGGAGCCTTATGGCCCCAAATGCTATGATATCCTCGTGGAGGTTTCAGTTATTTACACAAGTTATTCTCAGATAGATTGGCTCATTCCAGTGCTGCTGCTGCTGTGTGTGTGTGTGTGTGTGTGTGTGTGTGTGTGTGTGTGTGTGTGTGTGTGTGACTTTAAAACTACATTTAAGAACACAGAAACAGGGCTTCCCTGGTGGCGCAGTGGTTGAGAATCCGCCTGCCGATGCAGGGGACACGGGTTCGTGCCCCGGTCCAGGAAGATCCCACATGCCGCGGAGCGGCTGGGCCCGTGAGCCATGGCCGCTGAGCCTGCGCGTCCGGAGCCTGTGCTCCGCAACGGAAGAGGCCACAACGGTGAGAGGCCCGCGTAGCGCAAAAAAAAAAAAAAAAAAAGTGAAAAAATAAGAACGCAGGAACAGATCGGGGTTGGGGTGAAGGACAGTAAATGAAATCATATGGGACAGTGTTTCCCACAGTTCCCAGATCATAAGATTTACCCGGATGTCCGTTAACTATATAAATTCTTAGGCCCCTTCCTGGTCCATCAGAATCACGAGATGTGGAGCCAAGGAGTCTATGTTTTTAATAAACACCCAGGGTGAGTCTTTCCAGCGGGGACATTGTGAATAGTGATCGACTGCCAGGTTCACCTTATCACGTGCTAAAATACCCCATTTCCTGACCCCTCCCTGATCCAGTAGACTTGGGGTGAGACCACAAAATCTGTTTTTAATAAGAAGACCACGTGACTCTCACGATAAAGTGTGGGAAGCACTGACCCAGGGCTTACCCTCAGGCCAATAACCATAGCTACCTTTTGTTTGCTAGTCTGTGAAGTTTAGAGTGAAGGCTCAGAAATCAGGGATAATTAGCATACGTTAAACTCCTGCCCCCTCCCTTTCTCTCATCTATGTTTTTCTTTCAATAAATATCTATTGGGAATCCATTGTGCGAGGCACTGGGAACACAGCCAATAACACCAGAAGCCCTGGGGCTTCTGCTCCAGCTGGTAAGTAGGTTGTAGTGAGGAAGACAGACATGGAACAGAAGGAAGACAGACACTTTCAGGTGATGTCACGGCTCTGAAAGACACCAACCTGGTGTTGTGATTGACAAGAACAGAGAAGGGAGTGACTAGTTTGGATTAGATCAGTGGTTCTCAAAGTGGGGTTCCCAGATCTGCAGGCGGAGCACCAAATGGGAACTTGACAGAAATGCTAAGTCTTGGGCCCTTCCCCAGACTTTGGGGTGAGCCCTCCAGGTGTTCCGTTACACACTAAGGTTTGAGAACCATTGGATTAGATGGTCAAGCAAGGGAGTGATATTTGCACTAAGTCTGGAATGACAAAAAGGAGGCAGGCATGGGAAGATCCAGGTAGAGGGACAGGAAGTGCACAGGACGAGGGAGGAATGAATTTAGTGTGTTAGAGAAACAGGAGGAGACTGGTGAGTGAGCGAGAGGTGCGCAGGGGTCAGATCAGCCAGACCGGGGCCTTGAGGGCTGGCCATGGTAAGACACCCAGATTTAGGTGACGTGAGTCGATATGTGTTGAAACAGGACCTCTCTGGTTGCTGTATGGAGAATGCAAGGGAGAAAGACTGGAGGCCAGGAAGTCAGAGGAGAGGTCATTGCAGGTCCCTGAAAGACGAAGGGGTGCCTGGAGCTAGGGCAGGGATTCCCAACCTTGTTTTCATTATCTTCCTTTCCCTGCCCTCCCACAGGAACCTTTGTAGATATTTTATTCCAGATTGCCTGCCCCTCCCCAAGAAATTTCAGTACCATAGATACAGTGCATATGTTTACGTATTGTGGTCTTTGGAGGGCCACGAACCATTGTAATATGTATGGTTTTCTTCTTCTGCCTCCTGAGAGCCAATTTTCACCCCTCTGGGGGTGATACTGGCCCACTGATGATGCAAGGACTGAGGTGATAACAGTGGAGACGGAGAAACATATGCAGCTTTGAGTATTTTGGATATTTTGGAGCTAGAGATGCCAGAACTTGTGGATGGATGGGATTTAGAAGGAGGGAGAGAAGAATCAAGGAAGACTCCCAAAGTCTGGGCTTGAGCAATTGGGTAAAGGGGGCCATTTGCCGAGATATGAAAAACTGGCCTGAACAGGTCTATCTGCTGAGTTCCACAAGTCACAGACCCAGTGTCCAGGAGGAAATCCTGTTGCTACCAGGTACCAATCTGGCAAGATAGCGTGGTGACCATCACACACGCTGTGTCAAACTGGGGGAAACGTAGGATGGCCCACCGTCTTTGAGAGAAAAGCACGGTTCTCCTTTGCGCTTCAGGGATAGCTCATTTCCCGCTATATACCTGTGATACTGTGATTTATAATAAGGAACATATAGTTGGTCTTCATTCCAGTCCTGGCACTGAGCTCCTAAAACCTTGGGAGTTTCCTAAGCGACGAGAGCAATAAAGGTGTCTTTTGTTATGCTAATGACGTGACTTTTGGAAAAAGCACTAAAAATGGGGGCCGGTTACCAGGGGAACCAACCCTGCGATTGGAGGGTTGGAACTTTCAGTCCTACCTCCCTGACCTCTGTGTGTGGGGGGCGGGTGTGTGTGGAGAGGGGCTGGAGGTTGAATTGATCACCAATGGCCAATGATTTTAATCAGTCATGCCTGTGGAATGAAGCCTCCTTAAAACCCCACAAAGACAGGGTTCAGAGGGCCTCTGGGGTGGTGGACACATGGATTCAAAGCGAGTGCGAAGCTCAGAGGGCATGGAGGCCCCTCACTCTCTCCCCATACCTTGCTTTATGCATGTCCTCCCTTGGGCTGTTCCTTTTGTAATAAACTGGTGATCTAGGAAGTAAAATGTTTCTCTGAGTTCTGTGAACCACTCTAGCAAATTAATTAAACCCGAGGAGGGGGTCATGGGAACCTCTGATTTATAGCCAGTTCGTCGGAAGCTCAGGTAACAATCTGGACTTATTGGGGTGGCGGGAGCAGTCCTGTGGGACGGAGCCCTTAGCCTGTGTGGTCTGATGCTATGTAATGTACCTCCAGGTCATGTCAGAATGGAGCTGAATTGTAGGACTCCCAGCTAGTATTGGAGAACTGCTTGTCAGTGTGGGGAAAAAATACCCACACCTCAGAATTTTTGGTGCAGAATCTTAACACCCAACACCTTAAACGCCTGAATTTCCTCGGAGGAGGGACAGGTTTCTTAGTCCATTTAACAAACATGGACCCACAGCTCACCACAGGGCAAGCTCTGGGCTTGAGGCCAGAGGTACAAAGATGAACAGGACATGTTGGTCCAGTTGTAGAGAAAGACATGTAGATGAATAATTCTAGAAGAAGCTAAATGCTATAGGCAGACTCTGTGGGAGCACAGGGACAGGAGAGAGGCCAGACTCGCTGAGGAAAAAAGGAGCATCCTCCAGAGGAGATGGCCTTGCAGCTGGGGCTTCAAAACTGAGTAGAAGTAGGGGATTGTGGGGAAAGAAGGTGGTCCCAGGCAGAAGGAAGAGGTATAATTATAGATCTATAAGAAACAGGATTCAGGAAGCACTAGACTTACTAGCCTCTTAAATCTCAGAACTTCTTTAAATGTGGAAAATAGGAGACGTAGCACATTCATTAAGCTCAACCTCTTGGATCTTTCAAAACTACAAACTTAGAAGAAAAAATCCTTGGTGTTTGGGTAGGGAACACCTAGGGAAGGGTAGAAAAACCATTCGAAAAAAAAGAAATGGTGGGCTGCAAATGACAGGTAAGGATGTTTCTTATACCTTGCCTCCCATAGTCATCTTTTTCTTTTATTTTATTTTTAGTTTATAAAGGTACCGACTTCTTTAAAAAAATTATTTTTATTTTATTTTTTGTTGAAGTGTAGTTGATTTACAATGTTGTGTTAGTTTCAGGTGTACAGCAAAGTGACTCAGAATATATATATATTCAGAATATATATATTCTTTTTCAGATTCTTTTCCCTTGTCAGTTATTTTCAAACTAAGTCCACTGCATGCTGGACATTGGACTCAGGGCTGAAACACATACCTCATTCTAGCAGCTCTGTGTGGATGAATGCAGATGACCTGAGGGGCTATATAAGGAAACTGAGGTTCTGGGAGGTTAAGGAACCAGCCCCAGGTCACACAGACAAAAGGTAGCATGGTGGGAACTAGAATCCAACTTGGTTTGATGCCACCCAAAGCCCAGGCCCGTAGCCATTACGCTGAGTCCTTACAGATGCCTGAAAAGATTTGCCTTGTGGTCTTCCATAGAGACACATTAGAAAGCAAACCCCAGTCTGTTTTCAAAGTTTAATTTCCCTATAAAGAAGGTCAGTTCTCAGACCCAGAAAAAAGAAGAAGCAAGAAGATCTGATCGGTTTTATGAGCAGTGGCCGGGGCCAGCGCTTCAGGTCTGGGCCCTATGTTTCCCAAGCAGTAGATGCTGTTTCTTCCAAACAAAGCATTGTGAAGTCCGGGTTCTGTTCACAGGCTCCTGCCAAGCAAGGCAGGGTGTGTCAGGCAGCGCCGGTTGCAGCTTCCACCAGCCTGTCCTGCTTCTCACTCATTATTTATCTCTGGCAGGAAGTAAACACGGAGAGGAGAGTGGGAGGGAGGGAGAAAAGGAGGAGCTCCCTGACTTTTGACACTGGCTGGAAAAGAAGGTCATGCGCTGAATTAGGTGTGTGTCTGCTTTCTGCTCCTCTGGTTTCAACAGAACCTTTAAGAAGTGGAGAAGAGGAGCATTGTTCCATTCAGAGACAGTACTTGGAAAATAGAGAAAAGTAGAAAGTAGAGGGGGAGAAAGTCACTGATACTCCCACCGTCTACAGACAACTGTTTTTAAAATATTAGTGTGTTTCCCTCAGACTTTTCTATTTTTTCTAGTTCTTTATTGATTATCATAGCTCTGTGCATATATACATATATTTTTATATATTTAAATACAAAAAACATTTAAATAACTTATTTGTATAAATATAATATAAATATATAATATATTTAAATAATTAATGAACAATTTTTGGAGTGGTTTTACAGAAAAACTTAGTACAGAGAGCTCCCCAAATCTCTCCCTCCTCTGTACAGTAGTTTCCCCTATTATTAAGATTTTGCATTAGTGTGGTACATTCGTTACAATTAATGTACCAATATCGATACATTATTAACTAAAATCTATACTTTACATTAAGGTTCACTCATCATATTATACATTCTATGGGTTTGAAAAATGCATAATGTCATGTATCCACCATTACAATATCATACAGCATAGTTTCACTGCCTTAAAAATCTCCCGTGTTCCACCTATTCATCCCTCCCTCCTTCTCTCCAGGGGCAACCATGAGTCTTTTAACTGTCTTCATAGTTGTTTTTTTTTCTATTACCTTTTTTAAATTGGTATAAAATACGTACCATAAGCTTATAAATCTGAACTTGTTGAATGTTTACACGCCTATACCCCTGTGTAATCACGCCCAGATCTATTTCCATTACCCCAGAACATTCTCTCATGTCACTTCCCAGTCCGTACCTCTGCCCAAGAATAACAACTATTCTGACTTCTACCACCACTGATTAGTCTTGCCAGTTCTTGAATTTCATATAAATGGTATACTTTGGTATTTGTTTTCTTTTAATCAACACTGCTACTTGTTTTTTTAAATTATTTTTTATTGGGTTTAAAAAGGCAAAGCATACAATTTACCATCTTAACCAATTTTAAGTACAGTTCAGTGGTGTTAGGTATCACCACTTAACTGTTGTGTAACCAGTGTTTCTATAGTTTCTTAAGGTAGAAGTTGAGGTCATTTATTTGAGTCCTTTTTTAATACAGGTATTTTAGGGCATTAAAAGTCACTCTAAATCTTGCTTTAACTGCATCTGACACATTTTGATATTTGTGTTTTCATTTTCATTTTGTTCAAATACTTTCTAATTATCCGTTTAATTTGTTCTTTGATTCACAGGCTATTTAGAAATGTATTATTTAATTTCCAAATAGTTGAGGATTTTCCAGATATCTTTCTCTTATTGATTTCTAATTTAATTCTATTGTAGCCAGATAATGCACTCTGAATAATTTAATATTTTAAAATTTATTGAGGTTTTTTTAATGTGTAGAATATGGTCTGTCTTATAAATGTTTCATTTGCAATTGAAAAGAATGTAATTCTGCCACTATTGAATAGTGTTTAATAAATGTCAATTAGGTCAGGTTGGTTGATAGTGTAGTTCCAGTCTTCTATATCTGTACTGATTTTCTGTCTACTTGTTGAATAAATTATTGAGAAAAGGGTATGGAATCATTAGGTTATAATTGTAGATTTGTCCACTTCCGTTTTTATCAGTTTTTGCATTTTATATATATATATATTTTTTAATTTATTTATTTAATTTATTTATTTTTGGCTGAGTTGGGTCTCCGTTGCTGCGCAGGGGCTTTCTCTAGTTGAGGTGAGCGGGGGCTATTCTTTGTTGCGGTGCGCGGGCTTCTCATTACGGTGGCTTCTCTTGTTGTGGAGCACAGGCTCTAGGTGTCTGGGCTTCAGTAGTTGTGGCACATGGGCTCAGTAGTTGTGGCTCGCAGGCTCTAGAGCACAGGCTCAGTAGTTGTGGCACACGGGCTTAGTTGCTCCGCAGCATGTGGGATCCTCCCAGACCAGGGCTTGAACCCGTGTCCCCTGCAATGGCAGGCAGATTCTTAACCACTGAGCCCCCAGGGAAGCCTGCACTATGTATTTTGAAGCTCTGTTGTTAGATAAACTTTCAGAATGGTTACATCCTCTTGATGAATTGAACATTTTATCATTATGATGATCTACTTTATGCCTGGTAATATTTTTTGCTCTAAAATTGACTTTGTCTGATATAATATAGACACAACAGCTTTCTTTTGATTAGTATTTTCATGGTATACCTTTTCCCCCCTCATTTTCTTACTTTTAACCTATTTGTGCTTGTTAAGCAAAGTTCAAAGTGCCTTTTTTGTAGGAAGCATATAGTTGGATCTTGATTTTTTAATCCATTCTGAATACCTCTGCATGTTAACTGGAGTGTTTATAACATTTACATTTAATGTGATTATTAATATAGTTGGCTTAAATCTACGGTCCTGTTGTTTTCTCTGTACATCTATTTTTTTGTTCCTTTTTCCCTCCTTTTTCTCCTTTTTAAAAAAAATTTATTTTTATGATTCTACTTTACCGCCCTTTTGACTTATTACAATTATTTGTGTTATTTTAAGCGGTTGCTTTAGGATCTATAGTATATACATCTTTAAAGTATCACAATCTACTGTCAAGTGGTGTTGTACCACTTCACGTATATTAGAAGACTCTTGCACAGTATACTTCCATTTCTCCACTTTTGGCCTTTGTGCTATTGCGGACATACATTTTACCACTACATGTTACAAATCCCACAGTATATGGTATTTTTGCTTTACATAGCCAATTATCTTCTAAAAGAGATTTAAATAGTGAGGAAAAATGACTTTATATTTACCTGCATAGTTACCATTTCTAGTGCTCTTTATTCTTTTATATAGATCCTGACGGCCCTCTGGTATTATTTTCTGTTGGTTTGAGGGACTGTCTTCAGTATTTCTTGAAATACTGGTTTGCTGGTGATGAATTCTTTTAGCTTTTGCATGTCTGAAAAATAATCTTTTCTTTAAAAATAAATTTATTTATTTTTGGCTGCACTGGCTCTTCGTTGCTGCGCACAGGCTTTCTCTAGTTGCGGCGAGCGGGGTCTGCTCTTCATTGCGGTGCACAGGCTTCTCATTGCGGTGCTTCTCTTGTTGCCGAGCACGGGCTCTAGGCTCACGGGCTTCAGTAGTTGTGGCGCACAGGCTTAGTTGCTCCACAGCATGTGGGATCTTCCCGGACCAGAGCTGAAACCCATGGCCCCTGCGTTGGCAAGCGGATTCTTAACTGTGCCACTAGGGAAGTCCCTGAAAAAAAATCTTCATTTCATCTGTGCTTTAGAAAGATATTTTCACTGTGCAAAGAGTCCTTAGTTGGACAGGTTTTTTTTTCTTTTATTGCTTTAAAGATATCCCACTGTATTCTAGCTTGCATTGTTTCCAAAATCTGATGTCATCCTTAAGTTTGTTCTTCTGTTTTTTTCCTCCAGCTGATTTTAATGTTTTTTACTTTTTCACTGGTTTTAAGCAATTTGGTTATGATATGCCTTGGTGTAAGTTTCTTCTTGTTTCCTGTGCTAGAAGTTAGATTCTTGGATTTGTGGGTTTACAGTTTGCATCATAGCTGGAAATTTTGCAACCATTATTTCTTCAACTGTTTTTTGTAATGTCTCTGCCGCCTTTGGGGACTCTGACTACACATACGTTCAGCTGCTTGAAGTTGTCTGACAGCTCACTGATGACCTGTTCTTTTTTTTTTTTTTTAAGTCTTTTTCTCTTTGTGTTTCCTTTTGGGGAGTTTCTACTGCTATGTCTTCAAGTTCACTAATCTTTTTCTCTGTAATGACTAATCTGTTATTAATCCCTCCCAGTGTGTTTTTCATTTCAGGCATTGTAGTTTTCATCTCTAGAATGTTTATGTGGTCTTTTTATATCTTCCATGTCTGTACTTATCATGCTCAATCCTTCCTCTAGCCTCCTGAACATATGGAATACAGTTATATTACTTTTTAAAAAGTCCTTGTGTACTACTTCTGTTATCTGCACAATTTCTGGGTTGACTTTGATTAACTGAGTTTTCTTTTCAGTCTGGGTCTATTTTCCTGCTTCTTTGAATGCCAGGCACTGTGGACTTTAAGCTTTCAGATGCTGGATATTTTTGTATTCCTATAAATATTCTTGAACTTTGCTCTGGGATGCAGTTATTTGGATCAGCTTAATCCTTTTGGGTTTTGCTTTCAAGGTGAGACCAGAGCAGCGTTTAGTCTAGGGTTAATTTTCTCCACTACTGAGGCAAGACCCTTCTTAGTACTCTAACAGACATCTGATGAATTATGAGGTTTTCCACTGTGGTTGGTAGGAATGGGAACTATTCCCAGCTCTGTATTAGCTTTAAGGATTCTTCCCTATAAGCTTTTCAGGTGGTCTGTACCTAGTCCCACGTGGTTTCCATACATACATGTGCCGATCAGTGTTTTGTACAACTCCAAGTTCTCTCTTTGCCCAGCTTTCACTTCTTGGTGCTCTGCCTTGGGAACTTTACATGCCTTGGTCAGCACCACCACCCCCCCAGCACCCAGCTCAATCTCCTTAAGTCAGGGAGACTATCTGGCTCCAGCTGGGGTCCCCCACCCTGGGCCACTTTCTCCAGGCCTTAAGCGGGGGCAAGAGCAGGGCTTACTCTGTTACTTTCCATCTCCAGGGATCACTGCCCTTCATTTCCCACATCTCCTGTAGAAGCCAATCCCCCATCAGCCCAACCTCCTGTTAGTTACTAATTCTATATATGAAATTTTCCAACCCTGGCTCCCTGAAAACTTTGAAAAACCACCATATCAAATTTTTTTCTTTAAATGGAAATGCAGCAAAAAACACCTGGCATTTATTTTGGGAGAGGTGGCGAGACCCTTCTAGAAAAAAAATTATAGTAAGAGAGAGGATGCTAGGGGCAAGAGTTGTTTCTCTTTTCTCTTCAAGAGCAGCTTGTATCACAGCCACTTGCTGTCTCTTGTGTCTTTTTACAGCCTCAAATGCCAACTTTGACAGCAGTTAATCTTCCCAAATGCGTCACTGCAGCTGTGTCAGAGCTGGGAAGGAGCCTAGGATGGTCTTTATGTCTTTGACATTGAACCAGCTTGGCCACCACTAATGTTGACTCATCACCACCACCCCCACCACCATGTAGACCAGTGGGATCACAGAGAGACAGATCTCAGCAAAATGGATCATCCCTGGGACTTGCTCTAACAAGAGACACTTAGTCACATTTTGGAGCTCAGTCTCACGTAGGTGATACTGGTAACATCTTCTTTTTCAGAGAGTGGCCCAAATCCGCTGAAAGATTTTTCAGTCATCAAGGGAAAATTCCAGTGTGTTCTCTGTTTTGCACTTTGTTGACTAAGGGAGGGAAATTATTCTAATGTATGTTAGAAGTCTTATCAAGAAGGAATATAAGAAAAACATGTTTCCCACTATTTCTTGTCCAAAATACCCTTGTGGTGTCAAAATAAAATAAAAACACCCCCATAATCCGAGCACATGGACAAAACTGTCGTTTGCATTTTTCCATGGATGAGTAGTGGGATTTAATTTACAATTCAGGAAATCTTCATATTCTCAGTTAAACATTCTACCCAATTCCTTTTTTTTTCATATTTATTTTTATTTATTTATTTAGCCTGCACCAGGTCTTAGTTGCAGCATGCAAGATCTTTTAGTTGCGGCATGCGGACTCTTAGTTGTGGCATGCGTGCGGGATCTATTTCCCCGACCTGGGAGTGAACCTGGGGGCATTGGGAGTGCACAGTCTCACCCACTGGACCTCCAGGGAAGTCCCTCTACCCAATTCCTTGATTCGTGCTTATTAGAATTTTAAAAATCTTTACTGTGAATAAAAGCAGATGCCTCTAGAAAACAAATTTATGGTTACCAAAGAGGATACCGGGGGGCGGGGAGGGTGGATAAATTAGGAATTTGGGGTTAACGTATACACACTACTATATATAAAGTAAGGAAACGACAAGGACCTACTGTATATCACAGTGAAATCTACTCAGTATCTTATAATAACCAATAATGGAAAAGAATCTGAAAACGAATATATATAAATGTAAAAAATGAACCAACCAAACAAACAAACAAAAAAACTACCTGTATACAACATTAGAGACATTTGATTACTTATTGTGAATAACATTTATGGAAATCTCACTTTGTGATCACATCTTACTTATCTTCTTCAAGAAATATCTTATTAGATTAAAAACAGACAAGCAGAAAACCCAGATGCCTCCTCTAATGGGATTGTAGTTTTAGTTTTGGTAATTGATCATTAAGAAACATCCAAATGATCAAAAGTAATTATTATGCCAGAAATGCATTTAAATGAATTTCTGTTTTCTTGTGATAATATCTACATACATTTGAAGTACAGTGACAGACAGACAGAAGGAGGAGACACCGAGTTCATTCCAGCTACAGGGAAGGCTTGGGGGTCACACCCCAAGCCCAGCACTGAGGCTGGGAACCACACAGTTTGGTCAACACCCACATGAGGGTTGCTGAAAAAAATTGGTTACAGGACAGTTTTTGAATTTTCTTTGGAATTCAGTTGCCTGTGCCCTCCCCTCCTTATGCTGGTTAAT
Source organism: Globicephala melas (assembly GCF_963455315.2). Classification (NCBI taxonomy): domain Eukaryota; kingdom Metazoa; phylum Chordata; class Mammalia; order Artiodactyla; family Delphinidae; genus Globicephala; species Globicephala melas. The sequence goes on along the minus strand of NC_083329.1, from coordinate 9,401,905 downwards.
GAAGTCTCATGAGTGGACCAACACCTTGACCTTGAAGTCAAATAAAAGTTCATGTGGCAAAGTACAGGCTGAATACTAAGGATGCTTTGGTGTTTTATCCAACCCCCAACACACACACACCCTTTTCCCCAATAACTCTTTAGAACCTACTAATAATTTTCTTTCGTTTATTGCGTGGATTGCTTAAGCATTGTGGTCTTTCTTTTTTCTAATGCAGAACGAGCCAGAGAAGAGTTAACACTGGATTTAAAATACAAAGTTGAGTCTGACAGGGCTGCCAAGGTCAGCAGGCTCGCTGGCATCCATATAGGGAGCATTGTTTGGACAAGTTAGGGCTGTGAGTGTGGATTGGACTTAATCTGCTCGGACCACAAAGAAGTTTCTGAGGAGGTGCCTTTCTCTGTGAAATACCATGTTACAGTTGTTAAAGCATGGCGGTTGTCATATCCTTATTAACTTGAGAGTCTTTGCTCTGCACAGATCACTCACCATGTAAATTCCTTCACTGAAGGCTCTGGAATGGTGATCTATCTCACAGTGCAGGAGTCAACCTAAGTGAGCAGTTATGGCGTCCGTTAAAAATATATTTTTTATTCATCTCATTGTTGACTTAAAGAAAATGCACAACGTGAGAGTTGTGGGTTAGGTTTTTTGTTGTTGTTTTTAATTATTTTTATAATTTTTAAAAATTTATTTATTTTATTATTTATTTATTTTTGGCAGTGTTGGGTTTTCGTTGCTGTGCGCGGGCTTTCTCTAGTTGCGGCGAGCGGGGGCTACTCTTCATTGTGGTGCACAGGCTTCTCATTGCGGTGGCTTCTCTCATTGCGGAGTACGGGCTCTAGGTGTGCGGGCTTCAGTAGTTGTAGCGGATGGGCTCAGTAGTTGTGGCTTGCGGGCTCTAGAGCGCAGGCTCAGTAGTTGTGGCGCACGGGCTTAGTTGCTCCACGGCATGTGGGATCTTCCTGGAGCAGGGCTCGAACCCGTGTCCCCTGCATTGGCAGGCGGATTCTTAACCACTGCACCACCAGGGAAGTCCCGTGGGTTAGGTTTTATTTGGGGCAAAATGAGGACGACAGCCTGGGAGACAGCCTCTCAGAGAGCTCTGAGGAACTGCTCCGAAGGGGTGGGGGGAAGGTCAGTGTTACACAGGATTTTGGTGAAGGGGGTGCGTGCAGTCAAGCGCACGTCTCAGCAGAAGGCCGCTGCTGGTCACGAGGAGCAGATGTCTCCGTTCATGATCTTAGTGCTTTTCTAGATCTGAGGAGGTGCAAGACATGGGCTCATAAAACCTCCTCCTGAAAAATATCTCAGTCTCTGGAGGCCTGTTCTGCCAGTTTTCCCCAGAGCACAGAGGGTCTCATTCCTGATCTCCACCCTGAACTCCTTTCAGCGGGTGTCGAAGGTCAGTGGTCGCAGCAGATTCTGAATCAATTGTGAAGGAGGTGGCTGGAGTCAGAGAGGGAGAAGGAAGCCAGCTTGATCCCTGGCGAGGCTGGACTGGAGGAAGAGCCAACCAGGGGCTTGGCATACTGTGCCTGGAATCAAGTCCCACCAGCGCCAGGCTGTGTGCAAGGGCAGGCTGCCCTGAAGGGCGGGGAGGCAGGCAGCGGGGAGAGGGGCTGCACTGTGGGTGAGCTCATCTCAGTGACCCTGAACACCTTAACTCCCACCCATGGGAAGACTGAACCTACGGGGGGCTGCCTTCCCCATCTAACCAATCAGAGAAGCCTTGCTTCCTGGGGCGACGACCCGAAAGGAGTGGAGAATAGGGCAGAAGTGTCAGACTTCTCTGAGAACTCAGAAGTGTCAGAAAAGCCCCTAATTTGTGGGCCACGGCATGGTGCAGAAGCCGAGGGGCACCCACAGCCCCCGTGCCCCTCACCCCAGCCCCAGCCGTTAGCCGTGCTTGAGGACAGGTAGTCCCCGGGGTCTGTGGTCTAACTTGCTGGATCTCCCTCGGCCCCATGCTTTCCTTTTCCAGAAACTGCAGCAGAATGCAGAATGAGTAACAGAGACGATGTTCTGTGGGGACACCTTATCATCTTTTGAATTAGGCTAATTTATGAAAATTACAAATCATTCGCGGACTTCTGTGCTTTATAATTAATAACAAATCACTTGCAGTGCACCCCCTAACTTATCAGACCCACCAGTGAGCAAAGGGACCTGTGGTTGAGGAGTGCTGCCTTAACCTCATTTCTTTGGCAGAGGTATTTAAACAAAAGTACTTTGCCTTTCCTGGGCCTCAGTTTCTTCATTCCTGTCAAATGAGAGGTTTGGACTCATAGATCACTAGAGTGCTGTGACTGTATGGAAGAAAAGAACTTTCCTCATCTTCAAGTCAAACAACCAGGATTTGGGAGCATTTCTGCATATCTAGTATCCTTGATTTGCGTTTAGTTGTATTTGTCCATCCGTCCATCCATCCATCCATCCATCCATCCATCCATCCATCCATCCACTCATGCATTCATATATTCAATGTTTGCAGTATGGCAAGCACTGGAGATACAATATTGAAAAGAGGCAAGACCCAGTCTCCATTATACTCCAGTGGGAGAAATGGTCATCCTTTCTGATGGCAGCTGTGACTAGTGCCCTCACTGTGTAGGGCTGTAGAAGGAGAGCTGATCCCAGAGGCCAGTCCAGGGAGGTTTCATCGAAAAGTGAAGATTGGGGCTGAGATATGCAGGGAGAAGCAGGAGGGCTCCAGCTCCAGGAAAATGCACGGATGGGGAGCTCTGCGTGGGACGAAGCCGGAGAGGTAGGCTGGGGGCACAGCTGATTGCAAAGTGAAGCCACCACCGGAGAGTCTTCCCATGAGGGTGACAGGGTCAGGCTTTCATTTCTAAGCCATTGCTCTGCCTGCAGCCTGGAGAAGAGAATGCAGGGGCCAGAGTGGGTGGGAGAAGAGGCTGCTGCATCGGTCCAGGAGAGGCGAGGCCAGCAAGCACAGGGAAGCAGGAGACAGCAGGGTCCTGGAGCCAGGCGGGGCTCGATCTTGCTTTGCCGTGGGAGCTCCGCGTGCGACCCGGGTCTGGTCTTGAACCTCTCTGTGAATATTTCCTCATTTGTGCAGTGGGGGGCATCCGCTCTGCCTGGCTACTGTGTGGATTAAATGTAATCATAACTGAAGCGCTCAGCACGGGCTTGGCCTTAGTAAGTGCTCAGTCAGCGGCGACTCTCCATCCTGACGACTTTGCTTTACGGTTTTGCTGCTTCCCTTAAAGCCTGGTAGTGCAGGGGCATGCTTGTTTTTCCCTCCACCAGCCTCCTTCCCCTTTTTAAGCATTCCTACTTGGCCTGAGTGTGTGTCTTCAGAGCTATTCATTCAGGAACCCATCTGGATGTGATTGTCTCCAGCTAGGATGGTGGGGAGGACATTTTCTGCATCTCCATCCTCTGCTTAGACCTTCGCTGCAGCAAATCACCCCTCCTCCCAGGTCTCTGCACCCCATGCCTCTCGCTTTCTTGGCTGGGGACGGCTGGTCGGCACCGGGGAGGCTGTGCCCTCCCCTCCTCAATTCAAAGGCTGTGCCCACTTTGGGCTGAAAGCCTTCCACTGAGAACACGCTGCCCAGCCCACAAGAGCTCGCCTTTGGATTCTGAGCTGAACCTCCATCCTACACATTGTGATTCAATCTTGAAGCACAAAAGGACATTATGGAAGCTTCCATTAACGCAGAGCCCTCACAGATGAGTTCTTAGAATTTTTCCTGCCCTTGGGCAAATCTGCTCCTGGTGAGTGGCTTTAATCTAGTTTTAAAAATTGGCTTCTGATGGGCAATCACAGAGATTGCTGGTGGCCAGCTTAGGCGAAATAAACCAAGGCTGGGTCCTTATTTTGAATGGAGTCGTATGCTCACACTCTGGGAGATGTGTTCCTGGTTGCTGTCTCCAAAGACCTGCAGGTTTTCAAGGTGCCCAGATTGAGTGAATTTGTCATCTCGTCCCCAGATGGTCCTGACTTCAGGCAGCCTGAAGGGAAGCCGCACACTCTCCTGAGCTAGCAGCTGCTTTGTCTGTTTTGTTACCAGCGCAGCGGGGCTGTGTTCTGCGCTTCCTGAGCAAGCAGGCATCAACAGGACCCCTTCATTTATGAATTACACACCATTGATCTCATCAGCTACTAAACCGTTTGACACCCTAGTTAAAGATTGGGACACAATTCAGTGTAAAGCGCTTATTAAAAGGAAAATGGCCAGATTCAAGAGTGCAGAGTTGCTGGTTCTGGAACAATCCATTGATTTCCAGAAATGCTGCTCTGCAGAGGCCAGGCCAAGGCACGTTACCTGCACACCTGGTGGTTTCACACATGTCAGTCAGCATGGGGCCAGGGCTCTCCGTGGGTGCGTCCGTCCTCATGACCATGTGAGGATTGGAGGGATTCCCATAACTTGCCCTCTGGGTTTTCTCTTCTTTGCTCTTGTCAGCCTTGCTTTTGGTCTGAAAATGCTAATCTGGTTGAGATAGTAGCCAACTCTCTCTCTTGGGTCCATCTGAAATTTTTTCAATGTCATATGTGCAGGAACAAGCATTAAGTCAGGACAACTAGTGTGGTGACATGTGTACACACCTCCTTCAAGGATGTCATGTGATGTCATGTACATTTCATAGGTGAGGGGCTTGGCGAGAGGCTGGAATGGAGCCAGGTAAAGAGCCTTTTGCCCTCTGTCTCAGTTTGTTCAGCCTGCTATAAAAATACCATAGACTGGATGGCTTAACGACAGACATTTATTTCTTGTGGTTCTGGAGGCTGGAAATCTAACATCAAGGTGCCAGCAGATTCTATGTCTGGTGAGGGTCCATTTTCGAGTTCACAGATTGGACGCCACCTCTCTGCGTCCTTACAAGGCAGAAGGGGCAAGGAAACTCTCTCGGGTCTCTTCTATAAGGGCACTAATCCCTTCACGGGGGCTCTACCTTCATGACTTAATCACCTCCCAAAGACCCCATCTCCTAATACCATCACCTTGGGGATTAGTTTTCAACATTTGAATTTTGGGGACACAAACATTGTCCCCCTCCATGGAAGTTTTTATTTTTGGAGGCAGCATAGAGTGAATAAGAAGATTATGGCCCAACAGATTCAAGCTTAACCCCTCTGTTCTCGGGGTTCTTATCTGCAAAATGGCAGTGATAATATCCATCTTGCGTGGCTATGGGTAGGGCTGAATGACATAATCCATGTCAAGCACTGATGTCCAATAAATTTCATCCATTATTATTTTCCCAGCTTTTCATTTTGGAAATTTTGAAACCTTAAAAATGTTGAAAGGATGGTACAATAAATGCCCAATACACCTATTGTATTAGTCTGTTCACACTGCCATAAGAGAAGACCACAGACTGGGTGGCTTCAATGACAGAAATGTATTTTTTCAGTTAGGGAATTCCAAGGTTAGGGGCTGGAGGGTTGGTTTCTGGGAGACCTTTCTTCCTGGCTTGCAGATGGGACCTTCTTGCTGCATCTGCTCATGGCCTTCTTGTCTATGTGAGCGACTCCTGGTGTCCCTGCCTCTTCTTATAAGGACTTCAGTCTTACTGGATTAGGACCTCCCTCTTATGACCTCACTTAACCGTAATTAACCTCCTTAAAGGCCCCGTGTCCAAATACAGTCACATGATAGATTAGGACTTCAACATATGGATTTTTAGATGGACACAATTCAGTCCATAACACATATTTCTAAATTTGAACAGAAATGTACTTCATCTTCCCACTATATGCATCTCTCATAAGCGAACGTATATGCGTTGCCCTGCACGGAAAGATAGGATTTTGGTAGTGGACACATAGAATAAAATCTTTCCTCTGGTCGTATCCAAAACACTGTGGGTCTATGAATATGTGAATGTGTGTGTATGTAATAGTTACAAGAAGATGCCATAAATTTTCCTCCCTGTAATAATTTCAAAGAACATGGTAAAAGCCTTAGAAAAGCCATACTTCTGTTAACTTTGCCTTGAGCAATTTCTTTTGATACTGAAAGACACATGATCATAAAAGTATATAGAATCACAGCTATGTAAAAATAACAAAAATTGCACCCCCTAAAGAGTTGCGTAGGAAGAAAAGGAAATTCACTAGAACACTTCAGGTGGCAAGCATTTTTTCTACATCTTCAAATTTTTGTCTTGGCCGTATATTGCTTTTAAATTTAAAAAATACACCTAATTAAAACTATACAGAATTGAGAAACACAGTCTAAATATGGGATGTGATAAGCTATTTTACAGTAACTGGATAGTTAATGATCTATAGCAAGTCCCTGACTCTGAGCCATATTCCCCCAAGTTTCCTGCATGTTCACAGTTTTTCTTTACACACTGTACAGCAAAGTAATTTCAAGCTGAGACACATATGGGTATGAAGGTAGTTCAGCTCCCAGGAATTTTATATGTAGTTCATATGCAGAAATTCCACAGCTAAATAGAATTGATTTTTGGATTATGCCTCACAGTACCACCCGCTGAATGTAAAGAATTGAGTTAACTTTTTGCAAGAATAGCTCTTGATTTCAAAGCTTGGCTTTCCCCATTTTTGCCTTTCTCCTGAACATCTAAGGATCCGCAGAAGTGTTCAGGACCTCTCTGTAAACTACAGAGAGCTCATCCAAATTCTCTACCATGGTTTATATTTATTCAAAACCTTCTGAGTTTCCTGCATTGTAGACAATTATGAATTAGTTTCCATATTTCCCCATTCTCTACTGACCAGCATGGAAAGCCTCAGATCGAATGTTTGAGATTTTCTGCACTAATTTTTGCAGAGAGTGAGGGCACGTGTCATGGTTACAGGTGGGGTGGGATTGGGGGGTGTCTCTTCATGGAGAGGAATGAGATGCACGAGGCTGGTGTGTGTTGTGGCCTTTGGTGGGGAGAGGTGTGCAGTGATTCTGCCTGGGCTGTGGCTCTGTCCTTGGCATCCATGAGAACTGATAAAACAACAAATGTTTTCATTGTTGGCAGCGTCGGGCATGGAGGTTCCTGCTCCACTTCTGAAGGTGCTGCCAGCCGGTATCCCTGCATCATGTCCCCAGAGGTGACTGAGCCGAAGCACCCACAGGAAGCCATGGGCCAAGAAGATTCTCCACTGCCCAGCCCGCCGGAGCCCTGGGAGCAGGGGAGTCCCTTGGCCTCCGTGCCCTTTGCTGAGGGCGCCCCGGAAGGTTGCTTGGCAAGCCCAGCAGCGGAACCTGAAGATTGTCCCCTGGCTCAACACCCCCAGAGGGAACCTTCCCCAAATGCCCCAGGATACGCCCCAGCAGCCTTTGTCCCTGGGATGGACAGCTCTACTCAGCGCAGGGTGGTTGCAATCGCCCCCAGCGCCGGAAGAGAGAGAGGACTGAAGGAAGAGGAGGGGCAGAAACTGTCTTCCTCCAGTTCCATTGGCCAGGTGCCGGGAATTTCAGCAGCTGATCCTCGAGAGCCGATGACGGTGCAGCTGTGTGGAGAGGATGGCTGGACTGGTGGTTTTGAGTCCCAAGGGAAAGAGGCTGCAGGTGGCTTTCCCCTGCCAGAGTCTGCGCGGGGAGCCCCCATGGCCCCTGCTGCAGCCCGACCAGGCCAAGAGAGCTCAGCCGGCCCGGAAGAGTCCCCCCCAGAACCCGAGAACCCGACCCCGCAAGATCCAGCCCCTAAATGCCAAGTGGAGGGGCCGCCTCAGGACTTCACCGATGACTCGGGGGCGCTCAGGGCCTGCCCTCCCAGCGGGAGTGCTCCAGGGGCAACCCAAGGAGCAGGAGCGAAGGTCGCTGCCCGGGAAAGCTGTCCGCGGCAAGTGGGAGCGCATCCGCCGCCCACAGAGCTGCCCTGGGAGTCACTGGGTCCTGCCCTGGCACCGGGGGCCAAGGACTCTTGGGAGGAGACTCTGGTTGCCCCTGATGCTCGGGGTCACTCGCAGACAGGGAGGCAAGGAGCTGAGCCCCGTCAGGCCGTCTGTGTGACGGCAGATGACCAGCCCGAGGGGGGCCTGCTTGTGAGCCCCGAGCCCGCCCCACACGCGGCGACTGAGGAAACGGACCCAGCTTCAAGCCTCACTTCACAGCCAGCTGCTCGGGCCTCTGCTGCTGCTGCAGAACAGCCCAGAGAGATGATTTCCGATGCTGAGAGGCCCGTTCCTACAGAGCGGGCAGAAGCAGGGTTGGCAGGACAGGAGAAGCACGCATCAGACCTCGGAGGAGAGGGAGCGGGTCCCGAAGGCGGCCCCGGAGAGGGTCCTCTCCCTTCACCCCCGGAGGAGAGGGAAGAGCTCTGGAATAGGGAGCAAAGCCATGAGGTCCAGCAAGGGCTTCTGCCTCTTCCCCCTCCCGGCGCATCAGATGAAAATGCCAGAAGGTCACTGGGGCCAAAGGATGAAGGCAAAGCCCCCGAGGGTCCAGCTGTGGCTACGGAAAGCAGACAACCTGGGGCCGACCCTAGAGGACAGGAGGCAGCCCCAGAGCCCCCCGAGGGTGCAGATCCTGGGAACCTTCAGGCAGAGCAACCCGAAGCCTGTGGCTGCAAGCCTGACCCAAAGGGGGAAAAGGACGAGGTTTCACAGCTAACTGGTGAGGTGGAGAGCAACAGCCTTCCCAGCATGGCCTCAGCACAGCCACTCAGAAAGGAGGCCCCTGGGCACGTGGACAGGCCCAGCTCTCCATCAGAAGATGCAGCTTGGAGCTCGGCAGCCTGTGGAATGATGGGAGAAGCCCAAGTGGTCCATGCATCTGCTTCACTGCACCAGCTCCACGAGCAGGATCCCATCCCCCCCTCTGGGCCGGATGGAGCCGGTAAACATGTTTTTCCCGAGGGAGCTGTCTGGGAGGGGCCAGGACTGCAGACCAAGTATCCTGACACCTTTCAGGATGTGGGGGCATTGGGAAGAATGGACCCTCTTCCTGCTTTAGAATCAGAGAAATCGGATTTCCTGTCAACTCCTGCTACAGAGGTCGTCCCCAAAGCCCAGGAGGCGGAGGGCAAATCTGAAATAAAGACGAGGAGCCACCCATCCGCGCAGAGGCTGGGCAGCTGTGATGCGGAGGGTTCGGTGACACCACCCAACGCCCATGGGCTGGGGCGTGATGCAACTGGACAGGAAGTCCACACCGATGGGCCACCTCCCCCTGAGGAGGAGAACTTGGCAGTGGACTGTGGGCTCACGACCCTCAGCCTGGAGCTAGATCAGCAGGAAACCCTGTCCTGCCCAGGGGACAGCGGGATACGAGTGGCTGCAACCGAGAGGCCCTCACTGTATTCTGAGAACCGTCTCCAGCAGTCCCAAACGGACCCAGAAGCATCCACCTCCGAAACGCTCAGGGAGAAGTCCCAACGGTGCGAAAGCGAGAAAGAGACTTACCCAGGTGATGCAGAGCTTAAGAACCTGGGTGCAGATTCTCCCCAGATCCACACACCTGTGGAACCTCGGGAAGATGTGAGCTTGCCCGCTCATGGAGCAGAGGAACAGGCTTCTGAATCAGAACTTCAGAGCGAGCTCCCCAAGGGCAGTCCGTCTGCTGCTCCAAGTTCACCTCCCGGGCACACGGTTCCGGAGAATTGTACGACAGAGCCGCTGGAGTTGTCAGCACCAAAGAGACCGGAGTTGCCTGCACTAGGGGGGAACGGGCAAGAGGGGGAATGCAGTGGCAGTCAGCTGTCCAGGGGCCCACCTCCTGCCGCAGACACCTTACAAGACTCTTCTCTTGCATGTAGCTTGAGCAGAAAGGAAAGTTGCTGTGCTGGACAGGGGCCAAACAAGTCCCAGCAGGAGCTGGTTGATGGGCGGAAAGCTGGCAGCCAGCATGAAGAGGCATGTCTCGGGGATGCAGGCATTTCGGAAGCAGCTGACGCTTGGCCCCCGCTCCAGGACTTGGGTGAGACAGAGAAGGCAAGTGGGAACACAGTGGGGGCCCCGCCTTGTCGGCCTGATTCAGTAGCTCTCCTGAAGGCAGCTCGCTGCCCACCAGCTCCAGCACCTGCCGGCCCCAGAGTCACACCCACCCAGGAGGCCCCAGAGAGAGAGGCCGGTGATGAAACCCAGGAGGGCAGGCGGCAGTCGGGGTTAGCCCCACACAAGGAAATGGAGCATCCCGCTGCCACGGATGCAGAGCCCCAGAAGCTTCTTGAAAGTTTCCCATCGGCCGAGGATCAAGGTGCGGGTGGTGGGACGGCTGGGATTGGTGGGAACGCTGACGGAGGAGACCTGGGGACACAGCGGGCTCCGGGGGAGCCAGGAGAAGCTGCTCGGAGTGGGGGCTTCCTCCCAACAGAGCAGTGCCCCTCCCCTGGGGAGGAAGCTTCTACCTGTGCCCTAGGTGAGCCCTGCCGAGCTGGGCAGCCCTCCGCCAGCTGCCAGGGTGCCTTGCCGCCAGCCAGCGCGCTGGGCGGGAGTCCCAGGAGCGAGGTGGGTATTTCTGCAGCCCAGGCTGTCCCTGACTCAAAGAGGCTCCTGTGGTCCAGGCCACCAGAAGAGGCTGCCCCTGACACTCCTTACCTGCATATGGAGGGTGCTGCCAGGAAAGGGGCAGAAGACAGTGGCGTGGAAGCTGTTTCACCTCAAGGCCTCAGAGCTCCTGGCGAAAGCCCTTGTCCCACACGGGAGCCCCTGCTTGTCTTGGAAAATGCCTCCTCCACGAAGGTACCGTGTGGCTCCCCTGCCTCCCTCTGGCAACCAGGAGCTGCAGGTGAGGAACTCTCTGCCGTGCCAGCCAGCAGCGGAAGCCCCCAAGCTGGGACCTTTGAGGGACCTGTGGACTCCATACCCTACCTGGACAGGGTGCCACTTCTGGCCAAGGGAAAGCAGACCGCAGAGGAACAGAAAGGCTCAAGAACTCCCGGGGCAAGTGCCAAGCCCAGTGAACTTTCGGCACACCTTGCCAGTGAGGGGAGCACAGCAGGTCATGCGGCAGGGGGTAGAGAGCGCAGTGGGGAGAGGATGGTAGGCCCTTCCAGGGATCCCAGGAAGGGAGCATCAGCTGGTGTAGACGCAAGCTCCAGGCACACCAGTATGATCGCTGGGCTCCCTGACTTCAGAGAGCACATCACCAAGATCTTTGAGAAGTCTGTGCTTGGAGCCCTGACCGCCGATCGGCCCCAGAGCACACTGGGAGAAAAGGCAGGAGCTGGGAAGAGTGTGATGGGCAAGGACCTCGCCACGCCAAGCCCGGAGAAGCTTCCAGATGGGACTCAAGGAGTGGCCATCGCCCCTCTCCCCACCACTCCTGCCGGACTCTGGATGCAGTCAAAGGAGGAGAAGCAAGAGCTGACTGTAGAGGCTGAGATTTCTCGTCTGGGTCCCCAGGATCCAGCTCCGGAAAAGCTGCCGGGGCCGGCACGGCCAGCTGCAGAGCAGAGCCTGCCAGGTGCCAGCGTGGGGAAGGAAACGAGTGGGCCTCCACAGATGCTGACAGAAAGCAAGAAGCCAGAGGGGTCTGGGGAAGGCTGGCCGGGGCTTGGGAGTCAGGCCCTCTCCCAGCAGGAAAGCGGCCGGCAGGAAGCAGCTTCGGGTCTGTCTTCACAGGTGACTTCTCCAGAGATTCCCGATGCTGACTTGCAGGTGGTTCCCCAGAGCCGTGGAGAAGGGGACGCAGTTCAAGATGACAGAATTCCTCCTGGAAAACAGCACCAGGAGACATCTAGCCGAGACAGTCAACCCAGAGAAGATGGTGCCCAGGGCTTTTCTCATCCAGGGGCTCTGGGTGACATGTCGGTGCCCACCTCTGCCCAGGGAGCATCTTCTCCCCATGGGATTGTTCCGACTGTGGCCGAGGCCATCAGTGAGGCCTGTACCCCAGACACACTTAGGGGTGAGAGGAGGCATGAAGGTGCTGCTGGGATCTCGGAAACACAGAACGCCCTGGGCACCCAGAGCACCCTGGAGCCACCAGCTGGGGAAGTGGTGGATACTCCCCTGGAGCCCGGCTTGGGAGCAGGAGCTGCTAGGGAAGCAGAGGATGACGTCACTTTGAGCACAGCTGAGACCGGGGCACGTGTGTGTGCTCACCTGCCTGAAGCAGGTACTACGACAACATTCTCCGGTGCGGCTTGTGCCTCGGCTCTGCCAGGAAGCCTTGGGGACCCCAGCTGCTGTGAAGGGGCTCTGAGGATGGAGGCTGCAGCCGTCCCGAGCGGGGACAGCCCGGCCGGGTACCCGCAGGCTGAGGGGCAGCCCGGGCCTGAGCCCCCCACTCCTGCTGGCGATGGGAAGGTGCCTGTCTCCTCACCTGCAGAACCTGACGAGATTCGGGACCTGAAGCTGCAAAGCCTGGATCCAGAAGCGCTCGACGCCGAGAGGTACTTACAAGAATAAATTCCTACGGGAATACGGGGTCAGCCTCAAAAGTGGTTCCCACTTGGTTTTAAAAAGTCAATCAAAGAGATGGGTGGTTAGAAGAAGGTAAATTTTCCATATCTAATTGTTGAAATTTACCTGCTCACAATCTCTGGATGTGCTGTGATTCTGAAAAATGTGAGAAGTGCTTTGGAGGCATGGGAGCTGTGTCTGTTTAACGTGTCTTATTCCTTGCCTTGTGTTCTTTTAATTCTTCTAACTGAAACTGTTCGCAAAGCATGAAATGTTTACAGGCTGGCAGTGCACTATAAGGTCACAGGTTATGGTCAATCAGAAGTTTTTCTGGCGTCCAAATACATCTGCCTTTGAATCTGGATTTATTTATGCAGAGTTATGCAGAGAGACCTAACTGATCCCAAGGCATCTCAAAGCCATTTGCTGCCTGAAGCTAATTTTTTCCTGAGATTTTGGTGAAGTAGACACTTAAAGCTTTAATTGGGAAATGGGCTTTTCAGTAGGACATGGAGAAAAATGCCTTTTAAAATATTTATTGCTTCTTTTACTCTATCCCAGAAAGAGCTCTGGGCTCGGCCCATCCACCTTACCTTCGGTTCCTGAGGAGGATGCTCCAACTGTCATGGGCGAGGTCATTTCAGACGAGACCCGAAGTGCGGGCGGAGCAGAAAGGTCAGTGAAAAGGTAGCAGCCTTTGGAGAACCATGATACGTGCCTTTGGCAGAGACATGCTGGATGTTTTGCAAAGGAGGGTACTGCTAATACATGAGTCTTTATCTAAGAAAGAAACACCTAGTCACTCCCGTTCTCTGTACAGGTAAAGCAGTGGCTAAGATAACTACAAGCTCCATTGCTGTGAAAGGAATTGAGTGAGTTGCTTTCATATCTGAGCTTATCTTTGTTTTCCTTAACAGCTTTATTGAGATGTAATTCACAAAGCATATAATTTGCTCATTTAAGGTGTACAATTCAGTGGCTTTTAATATATTCACAGAGTTGTGCAATTATCCCTACAGTCAATTTTAGAACATGGTCATCCCCCACCCCGCCAAAGAAACCCTGCACCCCTTAGACAGCACACCTCACGACTCCCAACCCCCTGAGCCCGACACCTCCTAATCTAGTTCATTACCTTTTGAGGCAAATGGGCTCAATTTTGCTTAATCTCAAGCAGGAATGTCTAATCACCAGCAGCAGTCACACCCCTCTCAAGATTAGAGGAGGTTCTTCATGACATTTTTTTTTTCTTAAATTCCATATATATGTGTTAGCATATGGTATTTGTCTTTTTCTTTCTGACTTACTTCACTCTGTATGACAGACTCTAGGTCTATCCACCTCATTACAAATAGCTCAATTTCGTTTCTTTTTATGGCTGAGTACCTAGGGGTAAGGCAGAAATAAAGATGCAGACCTCCTAGAGAACGGACTTGAGGTTATGGGGAGGGGGAAGGGTGAGCTGTGACAGGGCGAGAGAGAGTCATGGACATGTACACAGTAACAAACGTAGTAAGGTAGATAGCTAGTGGGAAGCAGCCGCATGGCACAGGGATATTGGCTCGGTGCTTTGTGACAGCCTGGAGGGGTGGGATAGTGAGGGTGGGAGGGAGGGAGACGCAAGAGGGAAGACATATGGGAACATATGTTTATGTATGACTGATTCACTTTGTTATAAAGCAGAAACTAACACACCATTGTAAAGCAATTATACCCCAATAAAGATGTTAAAAAAACAAAAAGATTAGAGGAGGACAAATGATAGATGCAACTGCGAATCCCAGACCTTCACACTTTGCAGCACACCTGCCTGTTCTTTTCCTAAGTGAAATGCCACCCTGTTGTCAACAGCAGCTTCTGGGAGATTTCATCCTTTGGGGGAGAGGGAGATACTGTGGCAAAGACACATTCTGACCAAGCTGTGCAGCATCCTTCGATCTTTGGCTATTCCAGAGCTTTCCGTGGGTATGTGTGCGTGTCTGTGTATGTGTGTGCAGGCACACGCTTGTGTGAAGCGGAGCAGGGTTGGACTTTAAATTAGTACCTGTGGCTGGCCAGTGTAGCCTACCAAACAGCTGCAGGCATTTTGTAAATGATTTATTGCATATTCTACACATGCTGAAAGAATGCATGATCACCTGTTTTTCGAGTCTGAGCACTTCCACTGACACCCAGCTGCCTTTCCTGCCCTTCGAGAGCGACTCTCATAACTCTGGGCCAGTGAGATACGGACGCTGCTGCCGAGACAGATGCAGTTTTAATCTGCATTCGACACTTGTCTCCACTGCTGACTTAGCACAAAATTCCCTGCAGCCTCTGCTCGTATGTATTTTTGACGTTCCCAGTTAAAGCGTAGGAAAAAATGTCTGACTGGAAAATCCTCCCCTTCCCTCCCCTCCCCTCCCCTCCCCATAAATGTCATATTAGCTCCTTCTTCAGTCCCTAGATGTTTTATCACCTTCTTGGAGAACAAGAAGATCTCAGGACCAGGCATATAGTAGTAGTTCAATAAGTATTTCATGGCTCTTTGTTTTAATCACTTTAAATTTTAAAATTATAATTTCTAAATTAATATTAGAAACTTCGTAAGGTATAGAAGAGTATAAAGAAAAGGAGAAGAATCCACAACCACACCAACTAACGATGACTGGTGTTCGTTATGTTAGTGTCGCGTCATCCACTGTCTTCTCCTGTTTACATTCTGAGTCCTTTTTCTCTGCTGCCATCAGAACTCTTTGCAAACATAAATCTTAGTGGCTGGAGTTGTGTGACTTATCACAGTTTACAGAGCAGTAGACATTTACATGATAATGGGTGTTCTGTGCGCTTCGCTCTGGTTGAGGATTTGTTGGGTGGTAGACTTTTAGATTCTTGAGTTGTGCTGTCCAGTTTGGCAGCCACTGGTCACATGTGAATGGAGGTGTGCTCTAAGGGTAAAACACACCCCAGAGGTTGAAGATTTAGTGTGAAGAAAAGAACGCAGGGAATTCCCTGGCGGTCCAGCGGTTAGGACTCTGCGCTTTGAACTCGGATCCCACAAGCCGTGCAGTGCGGCCAAAGAAAAAGAATACAAAATACATCGTTAATAATTTTTATATTGTTATATGTTAAAATGATAATATTTAGGATGTACTTGGTTAGAATATGTTACTGAAATTAATTTCACCTTTTTTTCTTGTTTTTAATGCGGCTGCCAACCTTTTAAAATTACCTACGTAGCTTTTGCATTCCGGGCTTGCATTTGTGGCCCATGGTCTACTTCTATTTAGATCACTGGGCTCCAGAACCTGCCTTGCCCTGGTCCTTGAAGGAAATGAGGATGGAAAAGGGCTGACCTTTCCTGTGCTTTGGGTTCTTAGGAAAAAGGGCTGCCACTCTCCCATTGGCTAAGGATTTCCAGAAAGAATTCTGAATGGACCCTCCCCTCCAGCTTGCCAGGCGGGGTGACCTCTGTCTCTTAGTAGACAGTCAAAGGTCTCTGGAAGGTATAGACCAGCTCTGTCCAAAAGAAATAGAACATAACATAGCACAGGGAGATCAGCTCGGTGCTTTGTGACCACCTAGAGGGGTGGGATAGGGAGGGTGGGAGGGAGGCGCAAGAGGGAAGAGATATGGGGATATATGTATATGTATAGCTGATTCACTTTGTTATACAGCAGAAACTAACACACCATTGTAAAGCAATTATACTCCAATAAAGATGTTAAAAAAAAAAGAAATAGAACGTAAGCCATAAATGCAATCCTAAATTTTCTAGTAGCCACATTCAAAACTAAATAGAAACAGGTAAAATTAATTTCAATAATACATTTTATGTAACCCAGTGTAACACAAATATTATCATTTCAACATGCAATCAATATATAAATTATTAATCTGATATCCTACATTCTTGCTTTCATATGAAGTCTTTGCAAGCTGGGCTGTATTTTGTACCCACAGTGCATCTCAGTTTGGACCGGCCACACTCCAAGCCCTCAACAGTTCCACATGGTGAGTAGCTGCCCCCTGGAGCACCCCAGCTCCTCACAGAGCTCTCACAGCTATCGAATGATCCAGAAGGCCAAGACTTCCCACGGTGACCCTCATGTCTCAGCCCGGCAACTCCATTCCTACTGTAACACAAACGTAGGGAATGCTTTGTCTTGGGGGTAGGCTCAGTAGCTCCAGTGGACCTTTCACCAGGAGGGAGCTGTGCCGTGGACCTGGGCAGGCCTCAGAGAAAGTCCGGCCAAGGTCAGAAGTGCATGTCCTGGGAACAGGAGGTGTTGCACGTGAAGGTGAATTTTGGCAGTGGTCTGGGGGAGGTTGGGTGGCCACACTGAGGCAGACACTGCTAGAAGCTAGGGTGGTGGTGAAGTTTGGATTCACACCCAGCTGTGCACCTTACAGGTTACGTACCTAACCTCGGTTTGCCAATCTGTAGAATGGGGAGGTCACAACTATACTTGCCTCGCTGAGTTGCAGTAAGGGCTGAGATATCTGATCAAATGCAATTCCAGTGCATTCCAACCCCTGGCAGGGGTTAGGTATCCTATTACAGTTCTGTGGCACGGGCTTTTCTCCTGCAGTGAACTGAGCGGTAACTGTTCATCTTCTTGAGGTTGAGGTTCCAGCCCAGCCATCTTTCTTTTCCAGGGCTGACTTCCTTGTCTGCTAAAATGTCTTCACGGCTGAAGAGAGCGAACTCTTTCTTACCCCCTACTGGGTAGCCCACAGCGATCTGCTTCAAGTTAAAAAATTTTGAGATCTTGTTTTATTGTAAAACTTTATGTGTATCTTTTATTGTATACCATATCGTATTGTATTTCAACATAAAAATAATGCTTTGAGTTGCCACGAGAAGAGCAAAGCAAGTCAAAACCATGTTTTCTACTCTCTTGGTTATCAGGTGACGTGCTTCTGTTGAATCTATTGAATTTTGAGATTCTGCTAACTTGAATGGGGCTGATATCACGGATCAGATTCAATATCTAAGAAATGTCTCTTTTCTGTCTTGGTGACAGGATAGTTTAATAACCCAATCTCATATCCAGGTAGATGCCGGGAGCACAAATATTTTGCTGCTTAGTTTCCCATCTTTTGACGTCAAATTGGCCCTGCTGGTGGATGTGCCGTGGGTATCTTGTGGCTTTGCTCACCTCCACCCAAGGGGTACATGTACACCCAACTCTAAGAAATAGGAGTCTGTTGACAGATGGCTTGGCTGTGGATTTCTATATACAACGACTGTCTTCCGTGGATGGAAAGTCTAGAATTTGGCATTTTGCTTTCACACCACTGATGATCAGATGTGTAGTTCTGAATCCATCGTGGACATCACGAAGTTTGTTTTTGCTGAATATTTATTTAAAGGGGTCTCTTTTTTTTTTCCATTTGGGGAAATGGTTGGAAAGGTATCGTTTTCAATTACTAGTGCATTTGAGAGAATTAAATTATTCCCAGGTGCTTTGGGTCTTTGCGTACACCTAGGCTAAACCACAAAGGGCAGTTGGGTTGAGGCGTTGAGGGGTAGAAGGAGGAAGCAGCGAGGGGCAGCCGGCATCTTGTCCCGGAAGCCCCGGCTGGACTTAAAGGCAGGGCTGGAGCGACTTCCTGCCCTTCCTCCCACTGGATCTGTTTCTTCCTTCTCTCTCCTCCTCCTTCTAAAATTACCAGCTGTGACACCATGTTTTTGAGTTTCAGAATAAAGTTTTGAGGAGGGCTACAGCTGTATGAATTAAGGAAAAGAAAAGAAGCTACCAAGCCTAGGTCTTTTAGCAGATAAAGCCAGGATGACAGATCTCCGTCCCCACCCCCATCCTTCTGGGTTCGATTTTCGGTTACATTGCTTGGATTATTTTAAACTTCCTTTTGAGAAGTATTGGGCTATTACAGGGCTATTACAGAGCTACAATGCTGACACTTCTTTCCCTCGGAGCAATTTTCTTCCCAAAAGGGAGACAATGGAGTAAGATGGAGGGTTTATATCCCAGAGACCTCTTACTGGCTGGGTGATGCCTTGGAGAAGCTGCTTAACTTTTCAATCCTGTTTCCATATCTATAAAATGGGAAAAATAATACTTCCCTGTTAGGGTTGGAATTAAGATTAAAATGGAATGTTTCCAAAGCCACCTAGTATAATGCCTGATATATGGTAAGTGTAAAATACAAATGGTAACCACTATTATCATTTTAAACGTCTTTATTCAAAAACATCCTGGGAATTAAGCAAACAAAGAAAATAACCCAAGGTGTCCAAATGATATAGTAACAGACCCCACAGGAATGGGAGACATGAGGCTGGATGAGTCTTTCTCCAGCCGGTTGACCTCTCTACGCCTCTGCTTCCGTCATACGCGAGCTCTGCTAACCCTGCTCGGCTCACAGGAGCTTGTTACGTGGTTCAAAAGTACCTCAGGACTAACGACTCTACAGATGACGTGGATTTACATTACGAGCCACAGCTTCAATCATTGTGAACCATCGTATTGTAAAAGTCAAAGGACCTTTAAAAATGTGGGCTTTATGTTCTGAAGCTTTTGTGTTCCACAATTAAAACACATTTTGTTAGAGGTGAATCTGTCCTTGGGAATAATGCCAAGTCCCTTTGGAAAGCTGAATGATGAGGCAGCCACACCAAAGGTGGCAGCCGCCCTGAAGGCAAGGGGCTGGTTCCCTCCCTCCAGGTGCCTGTGACGGGAACGCCACTACTTTGGTCTAGCCCTTCTGGGTTTCTGAGCCCCTCAGCCCTGAGGCCTCTGCTATGCCACATCTGGATCTGATGCAGGAAGAGCCACTTAAGAATTGCAGGCCAGTTTCAGGGCAAGGTGGTGATTTTCCAAATGAATGTGTCCAAACTCATCCGCTCCTCTTCCTGGAACCTCTCATTACCGCCACTGTTTTAGACCAGGATGCAGGTTCGTTTCAGTAGGTGTGACTGAGAAATGGGTATTTTAGACTCTAGCTGGATATCTGGAAGGAAACTTGGGCGCATTCTTGTCGAGACTCGGAATAGGAATGGGACGAGGGAGCTACCTGACAGCAGAACCAGAATCAGAATCTGGCCCCTGACGATATGCTTCCCCTTGATGCCTGAGCTGAACCGAGGACCTGCCCCAGGGCATGGAGCCATTCTTCCCCGCCACACCGCCCCAAACCTGCTTCTGGGCTTTAGAGAGAAGACTGTCGAATTGAGTTCTATTGTGTGAGACCAGCATAGGCCTGGAGGTCGACAGATAAGTTCCAGGCCGAGTTCTAGTTCTGTGTGACCTTGGGGGCATCACCTTTGATGAAACTGTTTGCCCACCTGTAAAGTGGGGGTATATACTACCTAGGATTAAACGAGCCACTTTATTTAGAGTGCCCAACACAAAGTAAGTCCTCAGTGTAAGTTCCCTTTCACTTATTCCTCCTCCTGGGCCAAAGTACGCCCACATCTAGCATCTTATTTCCACCGCACCTTAACCCTTAGTAGGTACCACTTGTGTGCCCCTTGTGCAAAGGAGGAAGGGGAGGCTGGGACAGGTGACATGGCTTGCTCAAGACCAGTGGTTTAATGAGAGTTAGGGCTAGGGCTGGAACCTCTCTTCTGGAGAATGCTTCAGACATCAAATCCATGTTTGGATCCCTGATCAGTAACTTATTAGCCAGAAGGAATCTTGGGGAGGTTATCCTCTAAGACATTCTGTCCACCGGAGCTTTCTACGATGATGGAAATGTTCTATATCTCCGCTATCCAGTATGGCAGCCCCTAGCCACGTGTGGCTACTACACACCTGAAATGAGGCCACTCGAAAATCTGGGGCCGGTTTCAGGGTGATGTGGTTTAGGGTTAGGGAGGAACTGAACTGTGAATTTTATTTAACTTTGATTCATTAAAACTGAAAATGAAATAGCCACGTGGGGTAGCAGGCTCTGCATGGGACAGCCCAACCTGAAGACATAGTTCCTTCATGTGTACATAAGAGGTGAACCGTGCCCGTCAGCAGCATGGATTCCGAGAGGTTCTGTGTGAAGCCCTTGCAGAGCTCAGATGCCTGGTGGTGCTCAGTGAGCGCTGGGTTCCTCCTGGACACCCCTTGACTCTGCCAGTGGGCAAGTCAGGCAGCTGTGCCTGCAGAGCGGAGTCTGGGCTGTATTCGTGGCACAAGCGCCTGGCGACACGGATCAGCAGAAGGCGTCTCTGGCACCTGAACCAAGGATGTTCACCACCGGGCCGACCGGAGGCCTTGGCTAAGCCAGTGCAACCTCACACACAGGCCTGGTAAGGAGGCCTGGGTAACCTGGTCAACTGGCTCCAAACACTTAATCTAGAGCTCTCTGTGCCTACCCATCCCCACTGGCCACACCTGCAAGGGTGCCCATCTGGGCTGGGAGGGAGCTGACGTGGGTCCACAGCAGAGAAGTGTTTGCCAATTGCCGTCTCTGTACCGATCTTGTCCCAAGAAACTGGCAGGGTGGGAAAGAAGCTTACTGTGGGGTGTGCAAGGTCAGAGGCCGCAGCTAACTGCATCTCGGCCTCCCCTTTCTTCTCAAGCATGTTAAGTCGTCAGGTGTTAAATATTTTAGCAGCCTGCTGAATCAGAGGTAGACCGTGCAAGTGTTTCTTTGTTTCCAGGGAAGGCACTGTAAGGGGTCTGATTACTGAGACTTTTAATGCCTTTTCCTTTTGTAAGGTGGTCAGAGGGTGTCTGGGAAGAAAAACCTCAGGGGAGGGGTGCACCTGTGCCCTGGGAGTGGGCGGGGTGCGCAGAGAGAGGACCGCAGTGTGCAGCGGACACGGTCAGCACTGAGTCCTCAGGCCAGGAGCACCCGTAGGTGGAGGGAAGCAGGGCCCCGAGACATGGGCATGGAGGACGGGGGGGAGGACGTGGGGCTGAGGGTGAAATCAGGCTGGAGGGAGGGGAGCGTTAGGTCCTGGAGTTCAAATCCTGATCGCCCGCTCTTGGGCCTTGTTGGGTGATTGGGCCACTTCTCCAAGCCTCAGCTTCTTCACGGATAGATGGCCAATGATGTCTCCTGGGGCTTAAAGGAAGGTTAAAGGTGATTCGAGGAGGCAAGATACAGAGTACCCTGCACAAGCCAGCTTCCCATAGCCAGGAGCTGTGACGGCAGAGCTGTAGACAAGGTCCCTGAGCTGCGGGGCCTCCTGAAGGCAGCTCCATCCCCATAGCGGGCTCAGGCCCCCAGCAGGTGTGCAGCCAGGCCAGGTGCTTAGAAGGCAAGCCAAGGTCTCCCCCTTAGGGAGGAGCTAGGACACTGGGCACCCCTCTTCCCTTGGATAGAGGGCTGGGGTGAATCGGCAGGTGGGCAGTCGGTGGGCAGACACTGCGGGGGAGTGACGCGTGCGGTTTGCTGACTCCCAGCCCGGTGCTCGGCACCCTCCCTCCGGAGGGATCAGGTGGTTCACTGGTTCCCGCCACTCACTGTGCGCCTTCACGCCTTTGCCAAGCGACTGCACTTCCTTCCCCTCCCTGCGCCGCAGTGTCCTCTGACGCTAGATCAGGAGGTGGGTGTCATGAGCCTGAATTCCCCGTCTAGAAATGTTTGGTGGGACACATGGTGATGGTCACCTCTATAGAAAGTGGGTGTCGGCCTCTGGCCAAGAGAAGAAGTCAGGATCTTGTTTCTTTGGGAAGGTCAGACTTGCAGATGCGGCTCTCGGTTACCCAGCACCCGATACTCTGCGTGGCACACAGTGGGCGCTCCGTGAGCCTTTGCTGAATAATTCATGTCAACTCACTATCTGTTGGAGGCTTTCTGTCTGGGAAAACCAGATCAGGTGGTACTCCAGGAGGCAGATGGACAGGTCTAACTTCTGAATCTGCCATTAGACTCTCCAACCTCAAGCAAATTCCTTAGCTACTCTAAGCCTCAGTTTCCTCACCTGTAAAATGTGTATAATGCTACACTACAGACAGATATTAGGGAGATCACATAAAAATAATGTGTGTTAAAAGCTTAGCCGAGTGCCTGTCTGGCATGCAGTAAGGACTTAATCAGGGGTAATTTTTGTTATTACTGCTGCTTTTACTACTATCATCATTTGTGCTTTTTTATTTTTTACATCTTTATTGGAGTATAATTGCTTTACAATGGTGTGTTAGTTTCTGCTTTATAACAAAGTGAATCAGTTATACATATACATATGTTCCCATATCTCTTCCCTCTTGCGTCTCCCTCCCTCCACCCTCCCTATCCCACCCCTCTAGGTGGTCACAAAGCACCGAGCTGATCTCCCTGTGCTATGCGGCTGCTTCCCACTAGCTATCTATTTTATGTTTGGTAGTGTATATATGTCCATGCCACTCTCTCACTTTGTCACAGCTAGACACAGACCTACTAAAGAATGGACTTGAGGATATGGGGAGGGGGAAGGGTAAACATTTGTGCTTTGACACAAGGACTCCTGGAAATTTGCTGAAGTTCATTTGCATCTCCCCTGGATTCTTTGGAAGGTGTCATGACCCATTAAAGCTACCTCTCAAACTGTGGCTGACATCCTCCCCACTGGAGTGGCCCTCAGTGTTGCAACATTGTATTTGATGCAAGGTCAAGCCATCAGGCACACGTGGGGAATGCCTTCTCTCCCTAGGGGAAGCTAGGGCTTTGTGGTTAACCTCTTGCCAAGAATGGCTGCAAAGAGGCTGAAACCTAACATTTGTGGCAGGGATGGAGCGCCTGTGTGGGTGAGCCCAGCGGAGGCTGCACCAGCTGAACGCAAGCTCTGAGTGTGTCTTATGGGTCAAACTGCCCGACTACTTAGTACGACGTTTTGAGCTGCTGGCCCATCCCAGACTCCTAGAGGAAGGGGCAGGGATGAAAGTTGTCTGGCCGCCTGACTTCCAGATGCTGCAGCACAGGAGCTGGGGAAGGAGACCCCCTCCTGGCAGGTGACCAAGCGGCTGGTATTTCAGTGGGCGTGGCCAGAGTTGTCAGAAAGTGAGGATTTGGATGAGGGGAGAGTGCCAAGCTTGGGCTTGAGGTCTCAGTTTAGGCCAGACTGCCTTTCAGGGCCACCTTTGAAGGATGTCTGGGGCACAGTCCCTGGCTCCTGAGGCCTGGCTGCGGGGATGCTCATCCTTTGAGACAGGTACCACCCATGCCTGGCTCAGGCATTCGTAGTCCTGAAACAACTGAACCAGAGGGATCTTCAGGCTCCTCATTTTACAGGTGAGAAACTTGAGACCTCGAGAGGGTGTGTGACTTCCGGAAGGCCACGCAGCTTGTCAGGGGGCCACTGGTCTGACTCGTATTGAATGCAGTCCTTCTGGCCTCGAGACCAGTGCTCTTTCCAACAAATCCGCTGCCATTCTAGAGAGCAGGCATCACCTTTCCTGTACACAGCAAGCACCCCAGGTGGGCCTGGTATGAACTGGCGTTATAGATTGTTTTCTGGAGGTGGTGGTAGCGATCTAAAGTAATCTTGTCCTTGGGTTGTATCCAAGAAAGTTGCATATGCAGGCTTCCTCCAGCTATTTTGTGAAATGAGTTAAACTGCAGCCTCTGCACTCTGCTGACCCTGGCTTTCCTTTGATTGTGGCCAGTACCATTTGCAGTAGGATTGCAGGAAAACCATTATGAGGAGCTGGTTGGACAAGAGCTGCAGATTCTCTAATTCACCAGGATTTGGGGAGTGTGCAGATACTGGTGGGGAGGGAAGTCTGATTAGAGTTAACTCGGAGAAGGTTCTGCTGAAACTTGAGTTCACCTCCTTCCAGCCCAGTGTGTCTATGTGAGCGGTTTGCTGAGGAAACCCTCAGACGATGCTGCAGTCTGTTTCAGGTTTCTTTACAAACAGCTGGGCCATGAATCCTTGGGAGATAAAACACTCTTGATGATCACTGCAGGGTCTAGTGTTGCTTTTGCACGAAGATGGGAAGCTTATGTTAGAAACCACCAGGCTCCCTGCTGAGTCGCTGTCTGTACCTGTTCTGTGGTTCGTATTTGATCTTCAGTGGAGAGAAATTATTCTGTAGAAACGGCCTCACCCGGGAGCGGCGGCATCTTTGCTTTCAGAAACCCCCTTTGCATTTTGCACTCGGGAGCTAGGACTGACCCCAATGGGACAGTGTTACAATTCCCTGCTTCTTCCTGGGAGTCCTCAAAAGCCACTGGCTCACAAGTCTAACGAAGGGCATTCTATGTCTTCTCTTCTAAATTCCTTTTCCTCTGGTATAAGAACTGGAGAAATGTGTAAAGGCAGAGGCAGGCCCAGACTTTAAAGGCATGAGCAGAAGGAACTCTAGCATGGCTGAGAGAGGCTGGCCAGACTCAGACACCCTTGACCTTGGGTGACCCCTCTGCCTGCCTTGCCGCGCCCCCTACTTCTCCACCCTCTGGGGAACCGCACTCTGGTTCATGAGACCATAGAGGCTCAGGCGAATGTAGTGACTGTGAAGCCTTCTCAACCCTCCAACTCCCCAGGAGCACCCCCGCCCCCGGCCCTGCCCAAGAATCGAGAGTTCTTTCTGTTACCTGACCACAATTTTAAGACAGAAGCAAATGTATTATAGTTCGTATAGGATTTCACACTTTGCAGAAGAGGTTGGGTGTTTTCAGCTGGACAGATCTGGGTTCAAATTTGTCACTTATTCACTGTAGGACATCGGTCCAGTTACTTACTTGCTTGAGGCCTCAGTTTCCTCATCTGTAAAGTGTGTATGAAGTCAGCACCTACCTCCGGAGGACTGTGTGATAGTGTGAGGGAAGTGCTAGCTCGGGGCTGGCACAGGCAAGCACCCAAAATACGTCTGTCTCCGTTTGAGGGCGAGGCCTCTGACGGCAGGGTCTGCGCTGGTCCTAGTCTTCAGCACAATGGGCTACACATAGTAGGTCCTCAACAAATGTTTGTAGGTTGATTGTGCGTTGTCCAGCGGATAGAGGGTGGGTCTGTTTGGTGCTTCCCTCAAAAGAGAAATACAAATCTACTGGCCAGGTTAGTTCAATAACACAATAACAAAATCATTGTAGTTGTACATCATACATTCATTCATGTATTCATTCACTCAGACTGAGGGCCTCCTACATAAAGGTCAAGCTAGGGGCTCTAGGCAGGGTTTCCGATCCTCAACACTATTGGCATTTTGGGCTGGGTAATTGTTGGGGACGGCTGTCCCGCACATAGTAGGATGGATGCCAGTAGCATCCCCCAGGTCATGACAATCAAAAATGCCCCCAGATACTGCCAAATGTCCCCTGGTGGGCACAACTGCCCCTGGAGAGCCACTGCTCTAGGGCTGTGCTACTCAAGGTGTGGCTCTCTAGACCAGCAGCCTTGGCATCACCTGGGAGCCTGTTAGACAGTGGTTGTTTCATCAAGTAGTTTATTTTCCACCATCGTGTCAGATGGGACACAGACATCTGACTCTGACTCCTCGAGAACACTGTTTTTCTGTTCAGGAAGAGGGTACAGCCAGCGGAGCTTGCTTTGTATTTGGTCAGACTTACTTAAAATTAGGACGAGGTCAAGATCAAATACAGGTTCAGCCGAGTACACGTTCAAGCGAGGCGGGCCCTTGTGTGAAGAGGGCTTTGTGTGCACTCAAGGAAAATTCCAAGGCCGCGGCTGGAAATCCTGGAGGAGACTCCGAAGTCACGGGACTGCCCCACACATTTTCTGTGTGTATTTTGGGTTCAGGCTGACATTTCATCTTAGCGTGGGTGGAGGCAATGGCTGAATATTTTGAAGGCCTGAACCCCGCCTACCAGTATTACTCTTTGCCCTTACAACTACATTTTGCTGGGTTGCAATTCAGGAACGTACCTCCCTGCTTGGACAGCCATTCATGGAATGTGAGAACTTAGCTCAGAAGCCCAAAGCAGTGATTCCTTCTAAAAAAAAAAAAAAAAAAATTCCCCAGAAGTCACTAACGAAGTGGATCTTATTAGTGTGAGAGCTGAACTCACATGCTAAAGGCGGGCACTGGTCCTGGGTTCCTCATGGCATATTCTTCTGCTGATGTGTTCAGAGTATATAAAAATAAGCTGAAGTTAGCCCTTTGTCACTGTGGACTGGTTAGGAGTTTGGGTTCGTAGACACGCAGCCTGTGTGTGCACCTGCCTCTGCTTGGTTGGTGGGACCCTGGGTAAGGGGTTTCACCACTCCAAGTCTGTTTTCTCCTTTGTCTGCTAAGGACAACAGCAGTGCCCACCTCATAGGCTCATGTGAGGATTAAGTCAGAGGAGGGATGGAAGCCACTTAGCAGAGTGCTGGCTCTGCAGCAAATGCTCACAAATGTTAGCTAATATTAGAGTGGTCATTTAAAAAAGTTTTTTGTTTTTTGGTTTTTTTTGCGGTACGCGGGCCTCTCACTGTTGTGGCCTCTTCCGTTGCGGGAGCACAGGCTCCGGACGCGCAGGCTCAGCGGCCATGGCTCATGGGCCCAGCCGCTCCGCGGCATGTGGGATCTTCCCGGACCGGGGCACGAACCCGTGTCCCCTGCATCGGCAGGCGGACTCTCAACCACTGCGCCACCAGGGAAGCCCTAAAAAAGTTTTTAAATTGCCTTTTGGTTTTCCTGATCTGATAATTAAATGGGGACAGCAGAGTGCAGGCTGTCTTATGGGTGGTATTTTGTCACCCTTCATAGCTGGCAGATGACAGGATAATCTTCTAGGCAAAAATGCCCTATCGGCTCGGGTTTCTGGGGGTTGGGTGAAGCCCTGAGACACCACCACATTGGAGAAGAAGGGCTTCAGGGAACAGGGAGGTAGGGAGGGCTGGGGAAGGCGGGCCCCGGAGGAGAGACTCCTGCCAGGAGAGCGATGAGCGCTGGGCTGAGAGTCAGCACAGCTGTCAGGTGGGCACGGGGAAGGCTTGCTGTCCTGCCCTTGAGCTGACAGTCTGGTTCAAGAGGCAGCACACGAGCATTAAAGAGTTAAAACAGCTCACAGCCCTAATTGTCTTCGCCTCTCATTGGGTAATTAAGGTAGGCAGCCGTTAATACTTACCTAGAAAGTATTCTCCACGAGGGCAGATATTTTGTCTCTTCTGTTCACCCCTATCTCCCAGCACCCGGAAGTAGCTAACACATTGTAGGTGCCCAAGAAATACTTGTTGAATGGCTTAGTCGTATGCTTCCTTATCACAACCAGTTACTGGTTATACTCAAGAAGAGATTTCATTCCCACGCCCCAGAACATTGTTTCTCTGCTCCACGTCCATTTCCCCTCTTTTTTTGGCTCAGTGTTTCATCAATGTCTACCACCCTGTAACCACTTTCAAGAGTTTTACCCTATCTGTATACCACCGTATTATTATCTACTTATTATTTTTCTTTACAGCGATTCATTTTTATTTCAATATATTACTTTTGTTTTAGGTAATGTCTGTGAAGTTATGGATTTGATGTGCTAATTAGAACTTCTTCCTCATATGCTTCAAATGTATAACTATTTAAAATACCCTCATATGAGAAACCTTACTATGGTAACACCTCCTTACCCTATAAAAGTCAGCTTAAGTATTCCCTCTTCTGGAAAATCTCCCCATGCCTCTTCCAAGGCTGATTGAAATACTGCTTTTATGTTTCTGTCATGTGGTGGCCATTCCATGAACCATCTGTAGAAGTGGGCAAGGGACCACGAGGCATCTGACATTGCACAGGGCCAGGAATGCAGTAGATACTCAATACGTGATTTTGAAAGACTGAATGAAACCTCTTGGGTCCAGGAGAGTTTGTGCTGTCTGGCCACGTATGGGTGTCCTGGGCGGACGCCCTAGGATTCTCTGAAGACAATGTGCTGTAACCAACCTTCCATTTGGGCGCCCATAAACAAGGCAGATATGTGAACTTCCATGCAGACTCACTTCCGCAGGGAGCTAGTGTGTTCTTCGTTTAGGGAGAGTTTGACCTCTGTTCTTCAGCATCACACACTCCCTACCAGTTAACCAGCCAGCCTTGCATGTTTCCAGTCTCTGGCCTTGTTTCCCAGGTTTCTTCACGTATGAAGTTATGGCATTGGCAGTTCAGGGAGGTGCCCATGGTCCAGTGGGGCAGAAGCAAGTCACATAGTTAGAATGAATAGAATTGGATAGAATGAAGGTTCCTTTCAGTCTCCTGAATAACTTCTCCTAATACACCTGCTGTACCCTCGGTTCTTCCCGCTCCGAAGGCCGACGGCACCTGGTGTCTGCTGGTGTTCTTGGTCCCATCCTCCTGCTTCTTGCCCCTCCAGCATGAGTCTGTCTGCCCAGGCAGGGTCCTGTCTTATGCACTCTTACACCCGCATGGGCACTTGGAATAGTGGTCAGTGAATATTTGATTAGTTCATGGTTATTTAGGTATCAGGCAAATTTGGACACGGGTTTCCCGTTTGGCTTCCCATTTTCATGTGGCTTGCCACCTCTCAGCCAAAGAAAAGTATCATTGCCACAACAGCGTGTAAAGGAAGCTGCAAACACAGAACAGAGCAGTACTCGGTGGACAGAGCTGGGGGTGTCTCCTAGGCACTGATTTGCCTTTTGTTTTCCAGGAGACTCCACTGGCAAAGAATCTTTGATTTGCTTTGTGGTTTTAGAGCCTTAGGTCTAGTATGGACCAAATGAAAGCTTCTCAACATCACGGTTGACAGCCTTTTCACGATGCTTTTGGTTGCAAGTAACAGACAACCCAATACAAGAAAACAACAATACTAGGTCCATCATTTCTCCTGGCAGGAAATCCAGAGGCAGGGCACTTCCAAGGTTGAGTAATTCATTAGCCCTTTTCATCTTCCTCTCTACCTGAATTTAGTGTGCTGGTTAATGTTCCCCTTCATTGTTTCAAACTGGCTGCAGAAGCTCTAAGCAACAGGCCCCATATGACAATGTCGAGAGGCAGGAAGACATCTGAAGACACAAGATTTGCAGTCTTGTATCTCCTCTGAAGAGTGAGGAGAATGTCTCCAGAAATACAACAGAGTTTCCTTTCCGTTTCATTGGCCAAGGGTGTGTCACATGACCATACCTAAACTAATTATTTAAACATTAGTAAGTAAGTAAACAGGAGAGGGAACATCACTTTTGGAGGCAACCAATGACTCCTGCCACAAAAGTTCAGATTCAGAGTTTCTCCCAGTGTGGTTTGGAAAGCATCTCCACCAGAATTATCCAGAATATGCTAAAATGCTCATTCCTGAGCCCCTTCCTGACTTCCTGAATCACAATCGCTGGGAACATTTTAAAAATAACCCAGGGGGTCTGACATGCACCAAGTTTTGGACCCATGGTGCCTGTGGTTGTTACCTACTAATATTTAGGTTGTAGATCATCCTTCAGCTGTGCTGACCCTCTTGAGGGGAGGCTGAGGGAGCGAAGAGAATACAGAGTCAGCCTTCAAAATTCCCTTCCCAGTCCTTGCCTTTTGGAGATTCAAACAGGAATATTAACTGATACAGTGATGATATCCGGGATTTGGTTTAAAATAATCTGAGTAACAAGTGAGAAGTGAGCATGTGAATACAACAGAGTTAGCCATGATTTGATAATATTGAAACTGTTTGATATAATAGAGTTCATTATACTGTTCTCTTCACTTAAGTTTAAAAAAATCTCCCTTCCTGGGCTTCCCTGGTGGCGCAGTGGTTGAGAGTCCGCCTGCCGATGTAGGGGACACGAGTTCATGCCCCGGTCCAGGAAGATCCCACATGCCACGGAGCGGCTGGGCCCGTGAGCCATGGCCGCTGAGCCCGCACGTCCGGAGCCTGTGCTCCCGCAACGGGAGAGGCCACAACAGTGAGAGGCCCGCGTGCCGCAAAAAAAAAAAAAAAATATTCCTACAGTTCTGTAGGTAAAACATCTCACATTGGTCTCAGTGGGCTAAAATCAGTAGGGCTGTGTTCCTTTCTGGAAGCCCTAGGGGAAAAACCTATCTCCTTGCTTTTCCAGCTTCTAGAGTCTGCCCACATTTATTGTCTTGTGATGTCCATCCTCCATCTTCAAAGACAGCAACACAGCATCTTCAAATCTCTCTCTGACTCTGCTTCCACTATCAGTTCTTTTTTTCTCTGACTCTCTTCTTCCTCCCTCTTCCACTTATAAGGACCCTTGCGATTATACTGGGCCCACCCGGATAATCCAGGATAATCTCTCTATTTTATGGTCAGATGATTAGCAACCTTAATTCCCCTTTGCCCTATAAATTAATATACTCACGGACATCTTTGTGGACATCCTTGAGGAGGGCATCATTCTCCTGGCCACACCAGTAGGTTTCAAAGCATAGTGGTACCTTCCTGTGTCATGAAGGATATGCCTCCGGCAACTGGGGAGGGGCTATTTCACTTGAAAGGGATGTTATCTCAAAATCATGTTAGCTCTTTGCCTAATTGGAATGCTCAAGCTTAGGAGGTGGTGAGTGGAGCATTTTTTTTTTTTTTTTTTTTTTACCGTGAGTGGGTATGACCTCGGATCAGGGCACAAGGGCACAGAAGACTGGGCATTCCAATTCTCATGTCACGAACAGCTGATGGTATACATTTGAACAAATTAGCCTATTTGAGTGTCAGTTATCACATTAGTGAAATAGGCACTTTAATACTAAACCCCTGAGCCCATGATAAGCATGTGAAGGAGGAATCTATTTAAATTTCCGTCAGAAATGTGATTCTTAGAAGCATGGTGTTTTTAAAAAAACAGTATTTTAGTGGAAGGCAATAAAAGTCTACTTCTTTATTCTACAGAGAATTCCCATTTGGGGACATCGAGCCTTGGGCATCTGTTTCTTTAAGAGGAGGAAATGAAGCCTTGAGTCATTTGTGAGTCTCTTACCCTTTGGTCCCAGAGGATATAAAACACAGCAATGTTTTCTTGACACTAAACTTAAAATAGGAAGCCTGGCGCCCACGTATAGCCACA
This sequence comes from Globicephala melas, assembly GCF_963455315.2. NCBI lineage: Eukaryota > Metazoa > Chordata > Mammalia > Artiodactyla > Delphinidae > Globicephala > Globicephala melas. The sequence continues at coordinate 9,370,799 of NC_083329.1, read as the reverse complement.
GGCTCTTCTCCATTGCGGCCTAGATGCAGAAATTTCCAGAGAAAAGGTGATACGTTTCACTGGTGCAGGCAGGTAAGCGCCACTCTGGGGGTGAGGTCTGTGTTAGCGAAGGAGTTGATCTGGGGTCCTATGAGAAAAACAAAAAACCGAAATCCACAACGCACAAATAGAAACTCAAATGCTTCCCGGAAATACGGCCGCGGGAAGGGGTTTGGATTTAGCCTCTGCCCAATTTGGAGGGCACATCAGCCCAGGAGAAGGCATAGGCAACAGGTTTTGCAAACTGTAGAGCGCAGTGCGCTCTAAGGCTCCGTGGTTAAGCAGAGTTAGGACTAGGCAGGTGAAGAAAGAAGGGCCAAAATTTGGCTCCCGGAACCAACGAGCCACCACATCAGTCCCAGCTTCTTTCTGAGGCTCCGGAGGCCAGCGGGCCGGCATTCCCCTCCTCCCCTCCGTCTCCACACCTCCCCCCCCGCTCCCCCGCCCCGGGCTCGGCGGAGGCGGAGGCGAAGGAAGCGCGCGTGGACCGCAGAGTTGGGGCACCGGCCTGTACTTGGCCTTCTCAGTGGTTCACACGCCGGTGCCTTCCCCGCGTTGTCATGAGTAGTGGAAAGCGCCGTGTAAAAACTAAGAGCTGTAGCAAGTTGTCATGACTCAGAGACTCCTGGAGGAAGTCTGCAGCGCATTCGCGAGCAGCGCCCGAGCCGCGCGTCCGTCTGTCCGACTGTCTCTCTGTCCCCTGCGCGCTCGGCGGCCGCGGGGCGAGTGGGCGCGCCGCCGCGTGGGCCCCTCGGTGGCCTGGGCGCGCCGCGACCGGCCCCGCGCATTCCTGGCCCGTGAGGAGAGCGCGGCGGGCGCCCAGCGCGAGCAGCTGGCTGCGCGCTGGCCGGCCAGGAGCGCCGAGAGCTGGGGGAGGAGCCTGGCCCGGCCGCCGCCGCTCTCCCACTCATTGGCCTTTTGTGCTGCAACTTTGCCCGAGCCCTTCGGGGAGCCGCGCCGCCCCGCGCCCGCCCCGCGCAGTTGCCCCAGGAAAGTTTGCGTCCCCGGCCGGGCCGGGCCGTGAGACTCCGCGCGCCGCGCCGCCGCCGGGCTCGGAAATCTCAGCCTCTCGGGGGCTCTTGGACAGTTGCGTCCCCGAAGGAAGGCGGCTCCGTGGTAAGTGCGCCGCGGGCAAGGGCGGGCGGGAGGGCGAGCGCCCGGAGTCGGGGAGGAGACCCGCGTCCCCAGGACCTTGGCCGCCAGACAAAGGCGTGCTAGAAGTAGCCGAAGCTCATTTTATCTTTCCCCAACGGGGACTGGCTAAGGGGAGGAAACTGGCTGAACACACATGTGTGTCACTTGCTGGCAGAGGAGTGTGTCTGCGGGGGAGTCGGCGGGGCCCGCGGCTTCTGCCCGGGAAGCTCGTTCCGTCGGGTGAGGCGGGTCGGGATCCGCGCCCGAGGTCGGGGCGCATGCCCGAGGCTGGGATCCCGCTCACGGTGGAGGTACCCGCCCGCGGTTGGGGTTCGTGCCGGTGGCCCGGGTCCCCGCCCGCCTCCCGGCTCCGCGCCATCCCCGCTGGGGTCCTTGCGGGCTGGTGTGGTCCCACCCGGTAGCGTGGGGGCTCCCCCGGCGGGCCACAGCGGCGCGTGGATTAGCCCTAAAACTCTGCACTGGACTTCTTCCGAGTTTGGGACTTTTAAATTCTCGAATAGTTACGTCAGCGGGGCTAGTGCACTTCAGGGCTCGGACGCACCACGTGACCAGCCCTTGATTTTTTTTTTTTTTTCTTTTTTCTCTTTCTCCTTGGCGTCCTTGGCTCCCGCGGCCTCGGGCCGTGTCTTCCCCGCGACCTCCGAGCGCTTTCTGCTGCAAGCTGTTGCATGGTGTTCCTGCGACGTTTGTTGTCCTCCTCGGTGCTTGTCTTTTCTTAAATGGCATCGTCATCAGCGTGATATTATTATTGTTGTTATCTTTTGCCTCCGTCAAATGCTAGGACAGGAAAATGTGGGAGTGGGTTGAGATACAAGTGAAATAGACATTGTGAGAAAAATGTGTCTCCAAGGTGTACTGGGGGGATGGAAATAGAAGCTGAGCCTAGGGAAGGGTAGCCAGGGTGTTTGGTTGGTGCGGGAGTGTGTGTGTGCCTGCGCACGTCTTCATATGTGTGTGTGCATGTGTACACATGTCTGTCCCAAGCCTTTTCTATCACAGTACATGGAATAGCAGGGGTCCCAGTGCAATTTCCTATCTGTTTTATGCCAGAGGAAGGTTCAGCTCTGTTATTAGGTGGAGAACTTCTTATTTCTCTAGGATTCCCTATTGAGGCCACATTTCAAAGACTGTTTCCATTGTATTTAGAAATGACTTTGTCTGGGGCCTTGTCCTGAGACTGGGTTTCATCTGTGGTTTTCATCCATGGTTTTCATCCATCCAGATTCACTTATATATTTCAAAGTTAGTCTTCACTAATGTTTTTAGGGGGTCCATTTGGATAAGTGATGGAACTCAGAGGAAGGATTTGGTTGGGAATTGTGGAGTGAGTTACCTCTTAGAATGTTCGGTTTTCCTGTTCTGAGGTCGAGCTGGGAGCTCCTCCAGAGAATGGGGCCAGTTGTGCTGGGCACGTGAATGGAAGGGAGTGGATTCCCACGGGGCTTCTCATAGGCTGTGCCTGGGGCTTGGGCATTCTCTTCAGAGGAGAGTTGCAGGAAATAGGTCAGGGACTGCCCTCCTTGTGCAGACACCACAGCCAACTCTCAGCTACCCAGAGCCTCTTTTTTGGTTCTTACATTGTCACTGGCCCCTCATCAAAAGTTAACTTCCCAAGTCTCAGGGAGGCCAGCACCACAGAGTACAACCTATGCATAGGCAGTACTGCTCATGGAGCCAACGCACCCCTCCTGGTCCCCTCTGGGAGAGCTAGACACAACTGGCCTCTGGGGCCTCTGTTCACATGCATCCCTTTTGTCTCTCTGAGCTTGGGCACTTAGAATATCTTAGCTGGAAGGAAACCTAAAAATCAAGATTTCATTTTACAGATGTGAAAAGGGAGACTCAGAGAAGTCCGGGGTCTTGCTCAGGGTCACATGTGAAGGTGGGACTCAAACCCAGGACCCCAGACACCTGGCCTGGCAGCGGCCTCTTTGGTTTCCCGCCATGTACCGTGGTTATTTACATTTGTCGTTTCTATGGAGACAGACAGTGCTTCCCGGAAGGCTACGGTACCACTCCACAAGTGTGACGAGGGGCCGGGGGTCGGGGTAAATGGTAGTTGAAGTCAGTAAGGCCACCCTTGCTCTCAGGGAGGGGTGTGTGTGTGTGTGTGTGTGAGAGAGAGAGAGAGAGAGAGAGAGAAAGAGATACCTGAACGGACACACACTGGGCAAACTTTATGGTGAGGATAGTGCCCCAGGAGGGGATGTGTGCATATGCATGAGGATGTTTGGTCGTCCCAGGGACTGGAGCGGGCAATATCTAGTAAGGGCCAGGGATGCTATGCATGGGACGGTCCTGTCCAACCAAGAACCGCTTCACCCTAAATGCCAATAGCGCCCCCTGTAGAGGACACTGCAAGGGTTTGAGGAGTTGGGAGAGACCAGTTCTAATTGGGAAGATGAGAGATGGGGATCTATGGGCTCACTAGACGCCAGGCTTCAGGTTTGAATGAGGCTGGGAGAGACTGAGGGTGAGGTCAAGAGCCGTGTGTGTGTGTGTGTGTGTGTGTGTGTGTGTGTGTGTGTGTGTGTGTGTGTGTGTGTGTGTGTGTGTGTGTGTGTGTGTGTGTGTGTGTGTGTTCTCCTGGTACTCAGTTCCACAGCCAAAAGCAGATGGTTCTTGAATTAACTACGGTTTGAGTCGAGCAAGCCCTGACACCTTTTGCATAACCAGGAGAAGGTTTAGGAAGCTGGTGGTGGTGTCCCTGACTAGTCCTGGTGGGAGAAGCAAGTCTAAGGAGGAGAACTGGGTGCCCTGGTCTCTCTCCTGTGACCTGTGGCCACGGCACGCGAAATCTGTCCTGGAGGCTGGGCTTTGTCTCCCTTGCCCCCGCTGAGGTCACAGTCCTTTGTTCACAACCTCAATAACCATTTCCACAGCAACTCACCGTGATGACAAAACAGGCCAAGGATTATGAAATCATTCCAGAGAAAGGAAGCCATGAAAAAGAAGAGCTGGGGAAACAAGTTTGTAGGGAATTGCCTCTAAAAATAGAGTAGAGGGCAGGCAAAATTCTCGGGGGACTGCAGAGCCATGACCTGTGACGGGGCTTTCGTTTCAGATACATTGGGTATCAGCTGCGTCCCCCTCCCTTTCCTGTCTGGTCCACTCTGGTGTATGGTTTCAGTCTGTCATTTAGCAAATGTATTCAGGCTACCACTTAAAAGAAAGCAAAGTTCCCAAGACTGTTTTTCCGTGGCTTGGAGAAAGGCGGTCTAGAGAGAGCTCCAAATTCAGAGACAGAGATTTTGTATTAGAATCCCTGCCCCACTCTTAACCAGCTCTGTGACCTTGAACAAGTCACTAACCGTGTCTGTGAATCATGATTTCCATCTCATTAACAGTGGGGGTAGTCACGGTGCCCGCCTGGCTCACAGAGCTGTAGGGGCAAGTGAAATCATGTGCATGAAAATACTTGGCAAACTGTGAAGTGCGGTGCAAATGGAAAGTCATGCTAATATTTTTCACTGTTACGATTAAAAAGGATTTAATTAGAGGAGGTAGATTTCCTAACACCTCCTGTAGCTTATTTTTGTTGTTATTATTTTTAATTAGAAACAAGGAGGTGTGCTAGTCGATGCAGAGCTCTTTTATTTGGAAGCTGGTTATCTAGGTTTCCTTTCTATCCATCTTCCCTTGCTTTGTCACCCTCCCTTTTAATTGCTTATTTATACTTCCCCAGAAAACAAGTAAAAATGAAAGAATAGGAAATGCACGTCAGTTCCTCTTACAGAGAGCAAATCTGGTGAAAAACTGGAAAGAGAAAGCAGTCGCTTCACTGGCTGCTATGCAGGACTAGCTGTTTAGAGTCCTAATTCCTCTCGCTGCCTGGTTGCGTCCAGTGGGTCCTCTGAGGCCCAGAGCTCTCCGGGTGGGTGTCTGTGTCATCGAGAGCTTACGGTTCCTGGCCAGCATCCTCAGGTTTAAGCTCCTGAGGGCGCAGGGTTCGTTTCCTATCATGACGTTTCCCCAGTGCGGGCCCATTCCAAAGAGGCGATAAGAAGATGGGTCATGTCCACGTGAGGAGCATCTTTTCCCTCCTTCTTTTATGGTCAGGATGCCCCTCCCTCCAGCCCTCAGGCTTCCCCTGGCTGCCTGCTCTCCAGCGCCTGCTTCACAGGAAACAGTAGAAGGTCCAGTGTTCCCTTGCAAACCTTGACCGAGGCTCGCTCCGCTTGTGAGTTACCTGGCCCAGGAACCTGTGTTCCACAGCTCCCTGCTTCCAGCTCCCAGGTTGTCTTGTGCTCAGCCAGGTGCTAGGGTCTCTCTCTTCCAGTGCCGACAAGACCCTGCCTCATTTCCCCGGCATCCTCGTGCCTAGTGTCGTGCTGAGTAGGACACCTGTCCAGCGGTTCCTTCTTGGGTCAGTGACTGTCTGCTTTGGCTTCTCCCTGGAAACGGCGGGTACAAGGCTTTGCTCCATGCATGATGTTTAGACCTCTCGTTGCATTCCGTGGGTAGGGAGAGCTTACAGAGGTAATTTTGCTACTTGTGTAGTTGTGGAATCAGGGAAAATCTGTGACTGTTATAAGATATGGAGAACTCCAAGAGGTTTTTTTTTAAAAAAGAACACTAAAATTTTGCCTTGTCTGTACTTCAGGCATTTGTTCAGGCCTCAACTTGATTATGAGCTGAGTTGCCTGCTCTCAGTTCAGAAAAGTTAGAGAAGCTGGCTCTGGCCTGAATTAAGTGGCAGCTAGACAGCGCTGGTGGCAGCTAGACAGCGCTGGTGGCAGCTAGACAGCGCTGGTGGCAGCTAGACAGCGCTGGTGGCAGCAGCAGTTAACATCTTTCTGCCCTTGCATCCATACGTTCAACTAATATTTATCGGACACCTACTGTTTGTTGAGGACCCATTGTGAGATTGACGCTATGCTTGACATCTACGTTTTTTTTTTTTTTTTTTTGCGGTACGCGGGCCTCTCACTGTTGTGGCCTCTCCCGTTGCGGAGCACAGGCTCCGGACGCGCAGGCTCAGCGGCCATGGCTCACGGGCCTAGCCGCTCCGCGGCATGTGGGATCCTCCCGGACCGGGGCACGAACCCGTGTCCCCTGCATCGGCAGGCGGACTCCCAACCAGTGCGCCACCAGGGAAGCCCGACATCTATGTTTTGCTCTTATTTCTTTTAATAATCTTTCCAAGTTATTCAATTTGTCCCCATTTTATAGGTTCAGAAACTGAGGCTCAAAGAGGTTAATGAACTTGCCTAGGACTACAAAAAGCTAGTAAATGGCAAAGCTGGCTTCAAGCTCACATCTGCCCGTCTCCAGAGCTGTGCTCTCTGTACTATACTCACTGCCCTGCTCACGCACCCAGTGGATGACTCAGTTGGATTTCTGTGCCCAGGGTTCTGGTGAAGTCGAGGCACCTGTTGGTTACATGCACGGGCTCTCGGGAGAAGTAGGCAGCCTTGGCCGAGGTCTTGACCCCAAGATGCTGGCCTGTTCATCAGGCATACCCCTTGGCTTTGTGCTCTCTGATCAGGGGAGCAACTGCGTCGTCACTTACCTGACCATGTAGCTTCTCCCAGCACCTGGATGGGTTTATTTCTTTGTCTTTTGAAAAGAACAGTGACTACTGTCTCCCTGCCTTGTCCTCCTAGAATAACTTCCTCCCCTTTGAGCTTTGCATAAACCCCAGTCCTTGAGTTCGTTAACCCTGAGAGGTAGGGGGGCAGCAGTCCGATTTTAAGGAGTGCGTAAGTTGTGTATGAGAGGGGGGTTCCCCCTCTGCGCCCCCTCCCCGTCACCAGATCTCCCAGGGAGCTGGTCACCCCCGCCTCCCATCTGTAAGTCCTAACCAGGAACCTGGCCCCTGGACAAGGTGCCAGGCCAGCTGGGGCTGGGCCACAGTGGACACGGCCCAGAGCCTCCTCCAAGATGTCCTTTTCCAGCCATCCCAGGGGGCTGCGCCTCTAGAGCCTCGGGATTTTCAGATCAGAAAATCAGTGGCCTGGAAGGGACCCTGGAGACCCAACAGTCCAAACCCTCATTTTATGGAGGACACGCCTGCAGCCTGGGTGGGGAAGGGTCTTGCCCGGCTACCCCGGGTTAGAGCCGTGCCAGCGCCCCCGTGGACTGCTCACATGCTTTCCGTGGGGAGGCGGACCCCGCTGGGCTGCTTTGCAAGTCAGTCTTCATTCTGCATGCTTGAGAGAGACGCCGCTTGAGACCAGGGTCCTGTTGGCGTGACGTTTACGGTCGGAGCAGCCGGATGGAGCTGAGCTCAGCGTGGCCGTGGGTCGTGACTTTCTCCATCCAGGGGCTCCATTTGCTCTTCCTGAAACGGGCTGTCACATTGCTCACAGTGACAAAGGCCCTGCACGGTGCCTGGCACACAGTAGGTGCTCCTAAACCTTGGTTCCCGTTGCTGTTGCCACCTGTACTCGTCTTTGTTCTATGACCCCAGACGGCGTGCACACCTGAGGGAGCACACCTGGGCAGGGGCGGCGGGAGGAGGGGCACGGGTACTTTGAAGAAGCACATTCAGTGTGTTCCGTTGGGGAAAACACCACACCCTGTTGTGTTTTGTGTTACTGACGCCATCACTTGTGAAGCACTTCCGTGTGCCGGGCCCTTTGCCAGTCGACATGACTGGTCTCAGCGAACCCTCCCCACGCCCTTTCCAGACAGAGTGGCCCTTGCCCTCTCTGACAGATGGGGAAGCTGGGCTCTGAGGAAATCTTCCACAAGGTTGCACAGCTCTTTATTGCGGGAGTGGTGTTGAGACCCTGGCCTCCTGTCACCGGCTCCATCCTGCCTCTCTGGGGAGAGCGCGTGGGGATGCAGGTTCTGTCTCGGAACGCTGAGGGGGCACCTGGAAGGGATGCGCCTGTGTGCCCCACGTGCTCCCGTGCCTTGGCCCTGGCTTCTAACCTTTGCCAGCTGGGTCGTGCCCAGCTCCTAACCGGCCAGCAGCTCCCAAGATGGAGATCTCAGAGTATGCCGTTTTGGTCATTTATGACAGGTTTTGCTTTTCTTAAAAAAAAAAAAAAAAGAGGACTGAGCCAGTGTGAGCAGCGCTGGGCTGTCTTTCAGCTGTGTTGGTGAGCGCTTCACCAGCACTTTCCAAAGTGCCCAGCTCCCGGGCGGCCTGGCCTGAGCCTGGGGGCTGCCTGGTGGTGGTGAGTTATCTGTTACTCATTCTGTTAGAAAAAAGTGCAAGCAGCGCATCAAAACCGCAGACTCACCGGGGTTATTCCCTAGAATGATGTACTTTTATTTAATTTGAACAACTGACTTCATTGAAAGTTAAGTATAAAGCAAATAATAGTACAGAGGGTCTAAGGTACTATACGTGAAACATGCAGTCATTAACGCGACTTTCCAACCAATCAGATGCTTAAAATCCAAATCATCTTTGATTGTTCCCCGTTTCGCTTTCCTCCGTCTTCACGCATCACCTGACCCTGCTCCACGGCTCCGGCTCCGGCCCCCTCGTCTGCATTTCCTCTCCCCTGTCGTCATTCTCTACTCCGCATAAGGGCTGTCTCCCAGATATTCTGCTGCTTCCCTGCTCTTAAATCTCTGATGCTCCCCATGCCTTGGAAAACAGCCAGTTCTTGGCCTGACGTTTGAGGCCTTCTGCTAGCTGGCTTGGGCCCGAGTGAATGGCCCACAGGCCACCGGCTGCCCCGGTGAATGGCCCACAGGCCCCTATTCAATGCTGCTCCCGTCTCGACCACACTCTGTTTTGCAGAACCCAGACCGAACTCTGCGGGTGCTGGGAAGAGGCTGACTGCATGCCTTCACTCAGGAATGGTTTTGTTCTTTTCTTCCTGAAATAATTTCCAACTTACGGAAAAGTTGCGAGAGTCGTACAAAGACTTCGCTACTCCCTTTGCCCAAGTTCCTGAATTATCGCCATTTTACCTCAAGTGCGGTCATCCCCTCTTTATATGTGTACGTATGGATGGAGATACACATATATATCCATTATCATCGCTCTTTTTCTGAATCATTTGAGAGCAAGTTGCAAACACGAAGGTGTCCCCATCCAGACAAACACTCCAGTGATCATTTCCCCCAAGCAAGGTCCCTCTCCAGTTGGGAAATCAACAGGATATGTCACGGCATCAGCCAGTCTTCAGAACCCATTCGAATTCATCCACACCGTCCCTTTTCCTACAGATCCAGGGTCCAGCCCAAAGGCACGTGTCACACTCTGAGTATGCCCGCAGACTCTCCTTCAGTCTGGAAGAACTCCACCGTCTCTTGCTGTCTTTCATGACCTTTCAGAGTACAGCTCTTTCATTCTGGGAAGATCCCTCAACCCGTGTCACCTCATGACCAGACTCTGGCTGTCGTTTGGGGCAGGGATCCCATAGAAGTGACATAGGGTGAGGACCACCCACCGCCAGGGACGTAATCCCGGTCAGCACCTGGCCACGTCGGTGCCCACTGGGTTTCTCCACCTTTAAGTCACCATTTCCCCCTTTGTAATCTATCGGTATCTGGTGGGAAGGTACTCCAAGCCCACACCACTGCCTTTCACTTCTTTAAACCTCCATCCACCTCCCTTAGTGTCCTTCGACGGCTCCTGCCGGAATTCACCACCACTCTGATGGTTTTTAAATGGCGGATTTTCAGTTTTCATCGCTTCTTCTACATTTACCCGTTGACATTGTACTGTAAAGAGGAACTTTCCCTCCCCCGCATTTATGTATCTGTTGGTGTTTTTATATCTATATGGACTCGTGGATTATTACTTTACTCAATGGATTTTAATCTATTACTGTCTGTATTTTTTTTTTTTTGATGTCCAAATAGTCCCAGATGTGACCAGTGGCAGCCTCTTTAAGTGGTTCTGATGTCCTTTTGACGTGACCCCTTTCAGCAGACATAGCTGGGAAATAGGTGTGTGTAATGTGTACACACACACACCCCTCTCTATAGCTAGTGTTTGTCTGATTGCAGCCCAGCCCTGAGAGTTCTTTCAAGCCTCGTCACCTTTGTATATTCTATGCAAGTCTTCCCTGACTGTGAGAACCTGCTCCCTTTATCCCTGATGAGTTTATTTTTCTGCTAATCTCCCGGTGGGTAACAGTTTCCTTAAGACACCAGTCTCCTCCTCTGTGCCAGTGTGGCCCCTGTCCCTTCTCCGGTACCCCTTCCTTCCTTGCCCTGTCCAAGGGAAGGGAAGCGAAGCCTAGTGGCTTTCCACCCAAACCATCAGGGAGAGAGGGAGGGAGAAGCATTTTTCACCGAGAAAGCCCTTTGCACATGTCTGTCTGTTGAAGCACTTGACTTGCTTCATCCCCTCACAGGCCCTTCCCAGCTCACCCCAGCCTGAAAGGAGCCCATTTTTCTGCGGCAGCTTGTTTTGCTATTACCACCCTTCACAGTTTTCCTTGAGTTAGACTTTCAACTTGCCTTGCTCTCCAGCAGCCTGTCCACCCTGAAGCGTGGGATCCCCATCTTTTTAAAACTACTTTACTGAGGTGTGATTGACATATAAAAAGCTGTCCATATTTAATGTATACAGTTCGATGAGTTTGGGGATAAGTATACATCTGTGAAACCAGCACCACCATCAAGGCCATAAACATATCCATTACCTCCCAAAGTTTCCTCCCACCCCGTTACTATTACTGTTATTGTTATTATTAATTTGATCCTGATTTAATTTATCTTGGTGCTGGCCACAGAGCTCTTGCTGTGCACGGGTCTTATGTGTAGAACTGAAGGTGTTGGCTTTTTAGACTAGAATGTGAATATCTTCCTCTTTGAAGCAGAGCCCTCTCTGCCTCAGCCTCTGAAGGAAGGTGACTCATGGCCTTTGGAGAAGCACTTGTTGATACAAGCTTCCCTCCCTGACATTCCAGTGGAAAATCAACCCTTTGCTGGCCTGACTAAATTTATAGTGGGTTGGCCCCAGCAGCTGGTGGAAGCAGCTGGTGGTTAAAATCTCTGACAGATTTTTTTTTTCCTCTCTGAAAAATATTTCAGTCACCCTAGTCCCAGCACCACAGAATTTGGAAGCCATTTATAGCCTCTTACAGCTGGTCTGAGAAGAATTCCCCTGTGTCCCCAGAAGTCGGCTGTCCCCTATCCTTAGCCATCTGGAGCACGACCAGACCCCTGCGGAGTAAGACAGAAAGATCTTGAGGCTGATGGTACAGTGTGAATTTGACAGTTTTTTCCTTTTAACAATTTCACATAGTTCAATTTAATATATGTGTATACACACATATATGTATATGTAAAAATTATTAAAATTATGTCATATGGGAGGTTTATGAACCTCCCATATGACATAATATGGGAGGCTTATCCAGCCTATCAACTCTTGATTTACACACTATTCTAACACCCGTAGTCTGTAGTACATTAGAAGCAGAGAACTGGAAAGCATAAAGTAAAAAAGAGTCAGGTGAGTTGGAAGCAGACGTACTGGCTCACAGCCCGCGAGGGAGGGACCAGACTGAGTTTGCAGAGTCCTTGAGATTCTGCCGTCCAGGGCCTTCCCTTTTAAAGACGGAAAAGTTCAGCTCAGAGGAGTCACCTGGCTGAGATCCCAAGGTGGGGCTGGTCTAGAATCCAGCCCTCTTGACTTCGTGTACAATTGTTTTAGTGCCGTAGCATACCTCCTCACTTATATCATAGTCGCTCAAGATGCTGATCATGTGTCATTGACAAAGTGTTTAGTTATGTTCAGGATTCTCTGTTCAAAAAAAATCAAGGAAGTGTCTAATATGCTTTGAAAATTAGTTCCATCCCAAAGAGTTAAAATTAAAATGCCATCCTGTAGAATATGCGAGCAGATACTGGTTATCTAAAAAATTCTCCACCAGGACCTTATTTTCCCCACGGGTGCCTGTTGAGTGAGACATGGCTGGGTTTCTGTCCTGAGATGAGGCTGACAAGCCTGGGTCCTCCCTGGGGGAACGTGTGAGTGTGAAAGTGGGGGAAAGACGGCGTTGCTCTGCATGTCCCGTCTCTTGAAACTTTCACTGAACTATGAATTGAAGTTGCTCCCTGGCACTCAGAATTTTCCTTAAAAATGCTTTCTTATTTCTTTTGCTTATAAAAGCAGTATGTGTTCAGAATAGAACTAGAAAATAGAGGTAAATTCAACGAAGAAGAAAAAAACACTCATAACTTTACTACTGAAAGAATTACCATTAATACCTTGGCGTTCATTCACTCTGTTGCTCGCTTCCTATGTGGGTGTTTACACATACATGCATGTGTACACATATACACACACACACGTATATATCGATACACACATGCACATAACGTCTGGATCATGTTGCCGATAGTTTTTAACCTAGTTTCAGTTAATAATGGATCCTTTACCTCTGGATACATGGAGAGCTGCTTTCTTTTTTTTACTTGTTAATTTATTTTTAAATTATTTATGTTTTTTACCTTCTTTTTTAAAATGGTTGCAAATGAGTCCATTCTGTGGACATGCTTTAACTTGATTAACTGTCCCCTAGTGTGGGACATTTTGGTTGTTTCCATTTTTTTTTGCTATTGTGGTCACAGCTATGGTCAGCATCTTTGCTCACACCCTTAATCATTTCCTTAGAATAAATTCTTGGAAGTAGAATGGCTGTGTCAAAGAAAACAAAGTCTTTTACGGCTTTCGATCTGTGTTGCCAGAACTCCTGGGCCACATTTTTCCGCTCAGGCTTTATGACTTTAGAAAGTCGATATTGCCTGTGGTTTAGGATTCTCCAAATCGTGATCCAGCAGAGACACCCAGAGTCCCTGCCGGCCCCCTCCTCCAGGCTCGCCCCTTGCTTCACTTCACGCTGTGCCCATTTCTCTCTGGCTCCTTGGGTGTGGTCATTGCAGGGCTCCAGGGTCACGTTCTGGGGGATTTGGGTTAGTGGGTGGGAACCGTGGAGGAAAAAGGAAGCGTCACAAGACCCATGGGAATAAATAGAAAGGTGTGGGCACAACCGTGTGCTAGTCCGGCCATATTTAGAACACAGTTTGGGGAAGTTCGCCCTGGGCCTCCCTGCCTGTGTTTCGTCTCGATGCCCAGGGCAGTACTTTGTGGCTGAGTATTTGATAGAGGCTTTGGGCTGATTCTTCAGCTTAGGATCAAGTCCCAGTCCCTCGACCTGGCCTTGTGATCTGGTTCCCGTCCACCTGTCCCCTTCCTGGTTGTTTTGATCTGCGTTCCAGCTACAGTGGCCTTTCTGCATTCCTCCAGAATGCCAGTCTCCTTCCTGATCTGGGGCTTTCAGATGTGTGGTTCCCTGCGCTGGGGGCACTCTTCCTTCCCTTACTCTTCAACCTTTGGGACATAGCCTAGTGGGGTGGTTAAGAACATGGCTTCTGGGGTCTGGCTTGGGTTTGTATCCTCTTACCGGCTGTGCAACCTTGGACAAATTCCTCAACTTCTCTGTGCCTTAGTTTCCTCATCTGTAAAATGGGAATAATGATAGCACCGACCTCACAGGGCTGTTGTGAGGATCACCATATGGTGATATCTGTAAGTGCTGAGATCCTGGCACACAGCAAGTGTCAGCACATATTCGCTGTCACTGAGCTGGTGACTGGCCTCAGCTTACAATTGTACGAAGACATTTTTCCTGACCCCCACTCCCACTGGGACCTCCTAGTTTATGCTTTCTTAGCCATCTGTACCTTTCCTTCTTAGCAGTTACAACAGTTATTACTGGATAAATAAGCATTTTTTTAAAAATGTTTGACTGTTTCCTGAGACTGTAAGCTCCATGAGGGCAGGGACCACCTCTTTCCTGCTCACCACATAGAGTTGTTGTTCAATCAATATCTGCTCAAGGAATGAAGATAATTGTCTCATTAGCGACTGCCCCAGAGCTGAGTTCATCAGAAGGAAGAACTCTTGACTCTCCCTGATAAACTGAGACATAACTGATCATGAAAGGGGTTTCCCAGCAGAGTAAGCAGTTGTGTGTGACCAGAGACAGTGTCTGGTGACCTGTGTCCCTCCAAACTTTCAAATCCAGTCTGCTCTTGGAGGTTGTCAAATGCTGACTTTCCCAGTGGATGAAGGACCAGTGTAGTTTTTAATTTCTATCTCACTGTAGATCACAATTTTTGAAAATATAATTAAGTGAATTACTAGAGAATGAAACAAAACTCAAGGCCAGGGTTTCTCGACCTTGGCACTACTGACATTTGGGGCCAGATAATTCTTTGTTGTGAGCCTGTCCTGTGCACTGTAGGATGTTTAGCACCATCCCTGGCCTCTACCTACTGGATGCCAGTAGCACCCACCCCCTCCAGCTGTGACAACCAAAAATGTCCTTAGATATTGCCACATGTCCCCAGGGGGCAAAAATCACCCCTGCTTGAGAACCCCCCATCAAGACCTACAAAACACAAGCCGTGACTTACATTATTAGCGTCAACAGACAAAATGGCTCTATCGTGTTGCTCTAAAGGTTTCTAAACCCTAACCCCAGGTGTCTGTGCTGTCTCATCGTGGAGCGGTAAACAGCCCCTCCTGGACCAGCCCCCTCCGTGGGCTACACCTGGAGCAACACCGGCCCCTTCCTCTATGAAAAGGGAAACTGAGGCCCTGCTTAGGGCCCAGATAAAATGTGCTGTTGAAACATATTTAAGACATTCAGGAACATTTCTGAGCCTTGGTTTTTTTCCTTCCCTCAGTTCACCTGTAGTGGATGATGTCATCGAACCAGCTGCCCTTGAAGACCTGGAAAACCCTCTCTTAGCTGCCTTCTCCCCCCACGGTGATGTCAGCGGCTGGGTGTCCCCGGATTTGACAGCCCAGAGGTATGGTGGCGGTGGTGCCCACGGCGGATGGCGGGACCCCCGGGCCCGGCCCCTGAGGCTGCCTCCTGTCCTCCGTCCCATCTTCTGTCCCGCAGTTCCCCCCCAGACCCAACACACACACAGGTGTACTCGCTCTCCTGCACAGGGCTGGGCCTCTTCTTAGGGCCGCAGGAATTACCTGAGGGGGCACCAGAAAGACACCCCCCGCCCCTCTGCTCTATTTAAAATAGCAGTCCTCCAGGAGCGATATTGTGCTCTTTGTACGTTTCCAGGGAATGACTTAGCCGCCTCTGGCTTCCCGGGACACGCGCTGGGTCAGCCACTTGTTTTCTCTGTCTTTGAGGAGGGGAAGAGGCATCAGCACACGGGGAAGGGGACCAGGTGCCGCGCCTTGCTCGGCAGACCGGCCTGGGCGGCGGGGAGGGGCTTTATCCTGCCTCATGTTCTGCCCGTGCGCCCTCCCCCTGCCCTGCGTGCCCCGAACCCCGCACACCCATCGCTGCTCTCCATGTGCGGCGTGTACATCGGGCTTCGCCCCGGACTCAGAGGGTGCGGATTTGACCCGTGGTTTATTTAAACCAGGCTTGCTCACAGCCAGCCTCGGGACTCGGCTCATATGCCTGTACACACACACACACACACACGCTCACACACACACACACACACACAAGCTCTCTCTCTGCACACGTCTATATATGTCTCTATATTTATATAACACACACACACACACACACACACACACAAGCTCTCTCTCTCCACACGTCTATATGTGTCTCTCTATATTTATATAACATATATACACACACACAATTTCTCTCTCTACATACATCTATATGTGTCTCTCTGTATATTTATATAACGTATATATATACACACACACAATCTCGCTACACATGTCTATATATGTCTCTATATTTATATAACATATATATACACACACACGCAATCTCTCTCTACACACGTCTATATGTCTCTATATTTATTTAATGTGTACATACACACACACACATACACAGTCTCTCTACCCACGTCTGTATATGTGTATATTTATATAACATACACACACACACAGTCTCTTTCTCTACACACGTCTGTATGTGTCTCTATATTTATATAACATATGTACATACACACACACACGATCTCTTTCTATACACATCTATATATGTCTGTATTTATATAACATACACACACACACAGTCTCTTTCTCTACACATGCCTATGAGTCTCTCTATATTTATATAACACACACACACACAAAAGCTCTCTCTCTACACACGTCTATATGTGTCTCTATTTATATAACATACACACACACACACAGTCTCTTTCTCTACACACGTCTATATTTGTGTCTCTATATATTTATATAACACACACACACACAGTCTCTTTCTCTACACACGTCTATATGTCTCTCTCTCTATTTATATAACATACACACACACACATTTTAATTGTATTTGTATTAGTAAAACAGCTGCTTTTTGCCAGATGGTGCATGGCACTGGGGAACCATAGTGAACGGGACAGACAC